>NW_025766986.1:0-600000 GCF_003918875.1 Haliotis rubra | reverse complement strand
ATCTGCATCTTAGCCAACTCCTCGCTGACCCTATCCCCTCTTGTCTGTCCCTTCTGAGTATCGGACACCTCGGATAAAGTCCGTCCATCTTCCCCCACCTGGTGCCGTGGTCTAACGGGGCTAGGGGCCAGGTATACACCCTAACAGAAAGAGAGACCTGGATAATGGTCGACGAATGACATGCAAAAGGATGACTCGTACTGACAACAAGACTATATTCTTGAGGAACCTTAGCCTTTAAGGTCAGGGCTTAAAGGATTTAGTGGAATACAAACAAATAGGCCAGTTGACGTTTAATAGGCAACGTTATCCGAAATTAATACCTTGGCAGTTTTGCTTCGGGAGCCTTAGCTTTATAGGTCAGGGCTTAAAGGGTTTAGAGGGACTACAAACAAGTAGGCCAATTGACGTTTAACGTAACCCGAAATTAATACCTTGGCAGTTTTGCTGACGGGTCGTATTTCCGGTTTCGGACTTCTTCCGTGATCATCAACGTCGCCATCTTTGTTGTGTATAGGTGGAAGGCGTAGTTGCCTA
This sequence comes from Haliotis rubra, assembly GCF_003918875.1. Classification (NCBI taxonomy): domain Eukaryota; kingdom Metazoa; phylum Mollusca; class Gastropoda; order Lepetellida; family Haliotidae; genus Haliotis; species Haliotis rubra. The sequence continues at coordinate 599,463 of NW_025766986.1, read as the reverse complement.
TCTGTCACGCTGTCACGCCGGCCGGGCCTCTTCTCCGGCTTCTCGGCAACATCTATCTTTGGCAACAACGTCGACTCAGAAGGTCGTTGTATTAGACGGGAACGATGTTCACGAATGACGGCATCATAGTCTATGAGACCAAGTCGGTCCTTAGTGTTGTGAAATCCCGGTAAGGTTTGTTCCTGTGTTACAGAAGAGTGTCACGAAGTTAACAGAATAATATGTTCTGCGTTCTGTTACCGTGATATTGTCTGAACTTTCTATATCAGTATAGTTGGATATCACGACGATGTCCATTCACTAGTTACATAATGCCAATATCCCAATGTATTCTGTTTGTCGTTTTACGCCGCACTCAGCAATATTCCAGCCACATCGCGGCTTCTGTGAATAATCGAGTCTGAACCAGACAATCAAGTGACCAACAGCATGAGCAATCTACGCAATTGAGATACGATGGCATGTGTTAACCAAGTCAGCGAGCCTGACGACCCGTTAGTCGCCTCGTACGACAAGCATGGGTTAAGACCGACTCTAACCCGGATATTCACGGCTCCTATCCCAAATGGACATAACGTCAACGATCATAATATTTGTTATTGTGTGTCCTCCCTTCTATCTTCGTTTTTTGTATGGATTATCCATCTTCCCTATGCAAGGGAATTAACTATAAAAGTCCAGCATCCACCCTTGCCTCTGCAAGATGTCCGTCTCTGTTTATTTGAAATATATGTTAAACTCAAATAGTTCAGCCCTCCATCTTTGAACAAAAGTCAGATTCCATTAATATTCTTTATTCCTATTCCTACTGTGACAAAACAAACAGGTTGCATGTGTACAAATGATCTTCAAAGACAGTTTTTAAAAATAACTTTAAAATATTATCTCAAGGACTGCCATAAATCTTTATTCTATTGAAGCTTGGCACGCATTTCTGTAATATAGAACTGCAGCCTCTGCGTCTCCAAACGTGAATCCTAATCGTCCATATGGTTCTTTGAGTTAAGATTTCAGTTCGTTTAATTAAGCTGTGGAAACAGCAAAGTCCTTGAGAAGTAAAAATGCATGCTGTTGGATCATATGGCATTACTTTCTCGGGGAAAAAGCACGACTGTTTTGGCATTGCTGAGATACGGGAAACACCAGCGGATTGTCTCATTACAAATGCCATTGTATTGCCCTAGTTACACCACACTGAAGGAGCACCACCCAATTTATCGTTGTGACTGACGTGCCTAGATCGATACGTGCATTTAAAGAAACTCAACAAACCTAGTCCAAATAGTTCAGTGCTGATATTTGATATTTTCTGTTTTAATATTTCATAACATTTTGTCTGTGATAGCTGGATGTAAAAACCAAATCTCAAATAATATATGATTATCGTTATTTTATGAGGCATCTCATCATTAGGCATCATAATGCTCAATCCAGGGATCCATTCCAGGAAACGATGACATCTGAACTCCCATACTTTAATAGCAGTGAGTGAGTGAGTATGGTTTTACGCCGCTTTTAGCAATATTCCAGCAATATCACGGCGGAGGACACCAGGAATGGGCTTCACACATTGTGTCCATGAACCTGGGTCTTCGACGTGACGATCGGACCACTTGGATTCCCCACCGCCCCTACTTAAATAGGAATTTTAATCGCAGAATATATGTACTTTTAATGTTTGGCTAAATGGAGTACAATCACCAACGGCTGAAGGGATGGTGTAAATCCGGCTCGGGTCCATGCAGGTAACAAAAGTACTGGAAATCCCCGTGATCTCTAGCATGGTGATCAGCCTCCAGTTGTTGGCGATCTATAACCCGTTTTCATATTGTATTTGTTATTATGATGATATATTTGATGGTTACATGCTAGTTTTAAACCCTTATCTGTGAACGTCTAGTTATTTTACTGTCGTTTGTTTGAAATGTTTTGTTTACAAATATAACGTCACAACATGGTTGAAATAACTCACTAATGGGACTTTACCACAGTCGTAGCTAAGACCACTTTGAAGGTCGTATCCCTGTTAATTCACTGATCAGGATCTGCATTCAATACTCCGCTTTCCTCAAACAGGGATAACTCGAATTTTCGATGGTTCCAAGAACGTTGCCGCCACAAGGTTAAACATGTATATCAGTTTATATAATGGACTGTGTAAATTCAGCACCGTATGTTTAGAAGACTGCAGTCTATTGTTAGTTTAACCGGTGCTTCGTTTGTTGACCCCTCTATAGCAGTATTCCAGCTATGTCGCTTTATTATGATGAAGGGGCGGCAGGGTAGCCTAGTGGTTAAAGCGTTCGCTCGTCACGCCGAAGACCCAGGTTCGATTCCCCACATGGGTACAATGTGTGAAGCCCGCCGTGATATTGCTGGAATATTGCTAAAAGTGGCGTAAAACTAAACTCACTCACTCACTATTATGATGAACACCTCATGTTTCTGAAGATGATGACCCACAATCAACCAGCGGACCGAAACTGATCAACGTATCGTGCGGCCATCTCCAAAAGCTGGGGATATATTCCTCCTATGTTGACGAGCGGTGGAAGTACATGGGTCACAAGTGAGGAATTGAACATAGATCTCGAGACCAACGGCTCTCTTACTCAAGGTACGGGGCACGAAGACGCATCAGTAAACACAATCAAGGGAAGCTACTTTGACTGTCTGGAATGAGTACGTGCATACGGTTAGCACGTTAGCGATATTACAGCAATATCATGGTGGGGGACACACCAGAACATGGCACAAATTGTACATGTATTTCTTAGCGTATCGAACCCGGGCCTTTGGCGTAACGGGCGGGCGCTTTAACCTTTAGGTTACCCCCAAGAAAAAAGTATGAGAACATTATTTTTATGTCCTTTTTATTATTTCCCCCAAGCGATCTTACTTTCACGTAGTGTTTATATTAACCATTAAATGTCCACCTCATAGCCTTTTATAAACAATCGTAGCTGCATACTTTATTATTGACCTATGGCGGTCCCTGGGAGCTGGGAGTTGTAGTGTAGAAATACATGACTTCTGTTTATATCACAGCCACGAAACCAGTAAGTGAATGATCTCATAACAAGTGTAATGATAATGCTGAGATTACAGTAACTCTTCGTGCTTTAATAGAATCTTTAGACAGCGTATTGTTCGTTGTTTATTTGGGTACGCCCTTGATTTTAGGAGCATGGAATACCGAAGGAAATGAGATCATGCGGGCTTGGCTGAGGACGTTGCCATGCTTTTAGAAAGAGCGGCATATCTTCTTGTCCAATAAAACAGGGCACTAAGAGGTTGTCAGGTTTTAAAACAGCCATGAATATAAACATAACATTACCAGTCGTTTCTCCATTTCAAACTGGCTCCTATACACTTCCGGGTCTGTCATGGACATGCGCTGTGGATGTTTCGGTCTTCGCTTCCGCAAACGACGGTCCCATGACCCTAAGGATCGACTAACACGCTGATCACTTTCATCTGAAACGACAGTTGGGAACAAAATCAAATAGCAATATTTAGTCGTATTATAAGAGAACGTAACTGCTAGCATTCTACACATTGGGGGCAAAGCCTCCGAACTTGACCACCTTCTCGGGTGAAGATGCTAATTCTGACCCGGATCTTAAAACAGGGTTACATTTTAAGTGTACTGATAAAAATACAATCCACGTTTAAATAATACCTCTCAGGGTCTGAAGTATGTTGGCCTAAAACAATGAAATACATAGGTGCAAGACGTCAGGCGTAGACACTAATAACATTTACCATGACGCACTTAGGGACAAAGTGTATTTGCAGAGGCATTAACGCTACATTCACCGTTACATGCAAGCGATTTTTTTGCCTGTGTAAACAACACTACGTCAGCAGTGACTGGTTTATTGGCTATTTATTGTGCACGGATAAATCCGTTTTCCTTTTAGCTTGATAGCCTGTTATGTTCTATTTATCATTTAAAACGCTGACTTCAAACTGGAACACGACTTGTTCATTGGACAAAAGTGGCGCGAAGTTGTGGGTGCTTCTCCTTCAAACGCCACACCTTGTTGAAATTTGTAATTGATTGTAGATAGTACCAACCATTAGGAATTACGAGTGTTTTAAACGACAGAGTGATCGCTATAACAAAGACGCTTACATGTTTAATCATATTATTATTGTGCATTGCTGTTAATACCGGGGGTTAAAAAAGGACCCAGGTTTGTCTTAAGAGGCGACAAACGGGACTGAGTGGTCAAGCTCACCGAATTGGTGTCCCAAATTCGTACATCAAAGGTCATGGTGCCAATCACTGGATAGTCTGGTTCTGACTATATTCACAAACCACCGTTCCACAGCTGGTTGCCCATTTCTGGTGTCCCCCGCCTCAATATTGCTGGGATATTGCTGAAGGCGGCTTAAAACTAAACTCACTCACTCCATAGATGTTCATGGTATATTGTTGAGTTCAGTGTAAGACATCAAAGAAACAACTTGACTTGACTAGAAGGGGCCTAAAGCACGATACTTTGAATAGGGTGGTCAGGCTTGCAGCGCCCGGCGACAGTGCTGAATGTCTGTCATCGTACCCTGACAATGTAGGACGTACACTGGTTTGGCTGACCCAGACTATTAACAGGCCACATGATACAGCTCGTGTCTAGCTGACTGCTGAGCCGTGAAGATATGGGGAAGAATTGATCTTCAGCAACCCATGCGTGTCGTAAGAGGCGACTAACGGGATCTGGTGGTCAGGTTCGCTGACATGGTTGACACGTCATCATATCCCAATTGCGTAGATTGATGCTCATGATGTTGATCACTGGATTGTCTGGTCCAGACTCGATTATTTACAGACCGCCGCCATATAGTTGAAACATTGCTGAGTGCGGCGTAAAACTAAACTCAGTTGACGTACTGAGTAAGGTTTCAACCGTCTTTTAGCAATAATCCAGCAATATCACGGCTGGGGATATCAGAAATGTGCTTCACACATTGTACCCATCTTGGGAATCGAACCGGTCTTCGGCGTGACGAGCAAACACTTTATCCTCTAGGCTACCTCACCTCACTCAATACCAATCTACAAAGCCAGGACAATTGATCGTTGAGTCCCCTGCCGTAATATTGCTGAAATACTGCTAAAAGCGGCGTAAAACCCAACTCACTCACTCACTCACTCACTCATTGTGGCTGAAATATCTGTGGTGGTTTCTTTAACATCCACCTGTACACATATTCAGACACCCACACGCTCATATCCAGAGACACTCACAGATCCCCATACCCATACATGCACCCCCTCATACAACTACCCACTGACAACCTCAACATTCACACACTCATACCCTCTGATAATGCACAATAATAATATAATTAAGCATGTAAGCGTCATTGTTATATCGATCACTCTGTCGATTAAAACACTCGTAATTCCTAATGGTTGGTCAACGTCACCAACACCGTCATCTGCACCATGTGCATCCTAAACAATAACATATCCGCTTTACCTGGTTCCTTCGTGTGTCTTGTGGCATCTGGTTGTGCGGCCTGGAGCTTCTTCAACACGGACAAACTACCCTGTAAATATACGACAAACTTCACTGTAAATATACGACAAACTTCACTGTAAATATACGACAAACTTCCTTGTAAATATACGACAAACTTCACTGTAAACATACGACAAACTTCACTGTAAATATACGACAAACTACCCTGTAAATATACGACACACTACCCTGTAAATATACGACAAACTTCACTGTAAATATACGACAAACTTCACTGTCTATATACGACAAACTTCACTGTAAATATACGACAACCTTTTTGTAAATATACGACAAACTTTCCTGTAAATATACGACAAATTGCCCTGTAGATATACGACAAACTACCTTGTAAATATACGACAAACTGCCCAATAAATATACGACACACTACCCTGTAAATATGCGACAAACTCCCCTGTAAATATACGACAAACTACCTTGTAAATATACGACGAACTGCCCTATGAATATACGACACACTACCCTGTAAATATACGACAAATTCCACTGCAAATACACGACACACTACCCTGTAAATATACGACAAACTCCCTTGTAAATATACAACAAACTACCTTGTAAATATATACTAACACCAAAAGATTTACTTTACTACCCAAATATACAAATGAAATAATTGGAATGAAAAGTAGTTTGTAGGTCCGCAAACAAGTGAAAAAAAACACATCGCTAGAACACAGCAATCCTCGATACAACACGTGAAGCGCATGTTTTGCATTTAAAATGTGAAAATGCGAAAAGATCAAAATCACGTGACTCGTTCAGTATGAAAACTGCACGTGCGTGGTGGGTATAAAAAGGGTTTTGAAGGTTTGCCCATCATTCACTGCAATAGAAAAACACAAAGAAATGCCACGCCTTACAGCTGCAGAGCGAGAACGAGCCATCGGAATGGTCCAGATCGGGGCCACCCACGCCCACATTGCTTCGGTTACTCACGTGTTGCTGTAACCAACTTGATGCAACGTTTCCGACAGACTGGACAGACCTCAGACAGACCAAGATCAGGAAGACCCAGAGTTACTATCCCTAAGGAAGACCGGTATCTGCGCACCTTACACCTCCGAAATCGATTCCTCACAGTGACGTCATCAGCGACGAATGCCTTACGTCATCGAGTCAGTCGACAGATTGTCAGCAGGCGACTCCGAGCTCAAGGTATTAGAGCATACCGACCACTACGAGGACAGTTACTGACCGCTGAACATCGTCGTCGGAGACTGACATTGGCCCGAACTTTACGTTCGTTGGCAGCGACGTGACTGGCAGAGGGTCGTCTTCAGTGACGAGAGCAGGTTCGCCGTGTTCAGAGCTGAAGGAAAACAACGTGTTTACCGCCGGAGAGGAAGGAGAACAGAGCTAAAACTACTTTCCATTACAACTATTTCATTTATATATATTTATAAAGTTTGTTTGGCCGTTGCACAAAGATAGCGCTAAGATCACCTTAGTGTTACGTTCCCAGATTCCATTATACAGATGGCCATTGTATAACTGGGAATATAATAATCGCGACGTTAAAAATAACATACCCATGGTGTAATGGGTATAAATACCAGTTCGTATCAAGTTATAATATATACTACCCATCAAAGGTTTAGACTCACTAGTGTAAATGTAGACACTTACTTCAGTCAACTGTTCTGAACTAGATTTTACAAAATATTCCATGCTGTTTAAAGGTACTGTTTACACATGAACTGATGTATTGTAAAAACAAATTCGTAAAGTTGAAAAGAGTAATGCCATGAGTTCAATAAATGATGAAACTCCGTAAAAAAAATTGGCGAATTCTTAACAAAACTTTACACCAAAACGCAGCTGTTCACATGCACGATATTTGCACAGGCTTTTCAGCAATAATTATTTGATGCATGATCCTCGTGCAATTCATCTGCATAAGGTTTGCAGTTGGTTCCGCCAAGTTAGTGGAGAAATTCATCTTCGATGTAACCACATATATATACATAACATATAGTGAGTGCTTTAAATGAGTCTAAATTTTTGATGGGTAGTATATATAGTAGATCAGCACGATATGAGACGTGGACGAGATCGTTGTCCGCAGCCCCCGGTTCCTACTCACCGACTTGACAATGTATATCCAGTCGGAGTTGTTACTGTCTCGAACAAGCACTTGTCCCCGACTGCGAACAGAGAAACATAGATTAAAGAACAAATACATTTATATTTATACATTTAATACCTCGATGGCCGGGGATCAGGTGGTGACTGGATATTGTCCAGGGATTGAAGAGTGCAATTTCTGTCCAACATATCCTGGATTCAGGATGACAATATACCGCGCGCCTTGAGCACGCCATTAAGCAGGTCTAGTAATTTCTAAGTGAGGAATGATACTATCACTGATTGATGAGAATCCATCGCTCAGTTTGTTCTTTCTCAAGGACAATTACAAAGAAAAAGAAGAATGAGATGAAGAAGAATAGCACCGGAGGTTCATTGATCATGCAATTATAACCCTGTTGAGCGGATCAGTGTACATTCAGTTTGAATTCTCAACTCCTTGGGGAGTATAACAAACATTTCATTAATACGACTAGAGAAGATGATTCAGCCTAGACAATTGTTCCGTTCTCAATTTTGTATGTGGACAAGATGGATGGGTAGTTAACGATCACGTCTTAACAGTATTTGAGTTATATAATGGAGTGAGAGGGGGGAGGGGGGGGAGAGGAGGGAGTATGGTTTTACACCGCTTTTAGAAATATTCCAGCAATATCACGGCGGGGGACACCATAAATGGGCTTCACATATTGTAACCATGTGGTGAATCGAACCCGGGTCTTCGGCGTGACGAGCGAACGCTTTAACCACACTGCTACCCCACCGCCCCTATATAATTTAATGTTAGAGGAAAGGTCAAGGGACGGAAGTCGGAAACCACTTTGGCAAAACCCACTACGGTTCTGGGGCTGACACGTCAAGGAGTATAGATTATAGAACCTGCCGATGGCTTCCAAGATCAGCGGCCCCTTACAGCTGCAGGGACGCTACTCATCACAGTGATCAGTGACAACTTTTGACCACTGGAACACCTGGGTCATTTGAAGAATCCAACGATCGCTTTATGATCCGTTTTGTTTCACGCCTCATGCTGACGTCGGTTCAAAACGATAGCTGATTAATACTGAAAATATACATCAGGGAACTACGAACAAGGGAGGTAACTGCGAACGAGACGTGATTACCCTGTACGGACATGTAACTTGGATAGCGACGATGAAATCTTATATTTACATACGAGTTACCTCCTTAAATGGTATTTACAGTCGTAAAAAGTGACTCACTTGCTTCCCATGAGAACTTCCTTGTTTCACATTACCTCATACAAAATAGATTTATATACTATTACATTGTGCGTGTTTTAATGTCTCCTCTTGAACAACGTCTGTACTCGGTCCTATTTATTTCATGATTATTCGTTTTGTAAGAAAATACTGCATCTGATACTGGTAGACCAGATATGTTTCTGTCGATGAAGATGTACTTGAGTGGAATTGCCATATCGGTTTTATTTGGAACTGTGGGAAATTGTGAAGTCATTTTTGTGAAGTTACTTTAAAAGATCACAACGATTATTCAAGTGGTGTTGTACACTGTTAATATATTCAGAGAGGGGGATCCTAAGACTTGGGAAATCGAACGTAAAGTGACAGACAGAGGGAGAAGTGTTAAGAAACGTTGCACAGGTTGTACATACAAATAGAAAATAGGTACAACCTTCGGCCATATTTGACCTATGACATTTAAAACATTAACACAACACACTGGTATAAAATTAGATGAAAGTTAGAGTAAAGAAACAGAAATAAATACATTACAAGCTATGCTGTGTATCAACGGTGAAAAGTCTAAGATATAGATTAAAGATATACAAGTAAACTATGAGATAAACCACCAAGATCAAGTGCTAAGTATAGATAAACGTTTAGAGGTAAAACAGAACCTGAAGCACCAAAGTGCTGAAATATAGGAAAACATTTACAGGTAAAACAGAACCTGAAGCACTAAAGTGCTGAAGTATAGGTAAACATTTACAGGTAAAACAGAACCTGAAGCACTAAAGTGCTGAAGTATAGGAAAAAACAGGTTTGAAGCACTAAAGTGTTGATGTATAGGTAGGTAAAACAGAACCTGAAGCACTAAAGTGCTGATGTATAGGTAAACATTTACAGGTAAAACAGAACCTGAAGCACCAAAGTGCTGAAGTATAGGTAAACATTTACAGGTAAAACAGAACCTGGAAGCACCAAAGTGCTGAAGTATAGGTAAACATTTACAGGTAAAACAGAACCTGAAGCACTAAAGTACTGAAGTATAGGTAAACATTTACAGGTAAAACAGAACCTGAAGCACTAAAGTGCTGAAGTATAGGTAAACATTTACAGGTAAAACAGAACCTGAAGCACCAAAGTGCTGAAGTATAGGTAAACATTTACAGGTAAAACAGAACCTGAAGCACTAAAGTGCTGAAGTATAGGTAAACATTTACAGGTAAAACAGAACCTGAAGCACCAAAGCTGAAGTATAGGAAGTATGAAGCACTAAAGGTAAACATTTACAGGTAAAACAGAACCTGAAGCACTAAAGTGCTGAAGTATAGGTAAACATTTACAGGTAAAAAAACTGAAGCAACCTGAAGCACTAAAAAGTGCTGAAGTATAGGAAAAACATTTACAGGTAAAACAGAACCTGAAGCACTAAAGTGCTGAAGTATAGGTAAACATTTACAGGTAAAACAGAACCTGAAGCACTAAAGTGCTGAAGTATAGGTAAACATTTACAGGTAAAACAGAACCTGAAGCACTAAAGTGCTAAAGTATAGGTAAACATTTACAGGTAAAACAGCACCTGGAAGCACCAAAGTGCTGAAGTATAGATAAACGTTTGCAGGTACATCTGGATTCACCAAATGCCTGCTGTTACACTGATGCTGATAACCACATATTATGTATACCCTCAGTTCTATATCGTGGTCACTGTAGCTCAAACCGGTTAATGAGTCTACGTCAAACCGTCGAATTTATCATCTATAAGTTACACGTTTCATATTTACTCACCGACTGCTAGAAACACAAATCAAAAGTTAAATTTACCTAGTTACCTATGAGTTATTTAACAAAAATACCCCGTATTGAAAAAATATATGCCGAATTCCCCGCATTGAAAAGCGAAACAAATTACTACCCTTGCTGGCAAATTAAACATAGAATTCCCAAACAGAATACTGACAAATAGAACAACATCTACAATGCCAAGTATCGACAAATTTCACATATTAAACCCCATATTCGTAACTAAACGAATTTCATTCTCAGCTTCAAAGGCAAGGTACGGAGCAAAATGTCAAGACGATAATTATTAAATCATATTGATTTCAATAGCAGTACATTATTAAACGCTCGGTAGTTAACGACAGATACTATCCTGATGTGCGCTAATAGAATGTTGTTGTCATACCGTTGATTAATGATGATTGCAGATTGCATTAATAGCCCTTGTCCAAAAACAAGTGCTCCTATGGGTGAAAGAAAGGCCATCAAAACAAGCTACCTTAATTTCCTCTTTACATTTCGTCATTGTTGAAACCCACAACTAACAGCATGTGAAAAATCAAATATCGGGTCACGTTATCTTAACTAACCGAGCAAGTCCCTGAAATCTATCTCCAAGGTTGTTTGGCCATTGTGTAGAGCTCGGTGACTGATGACTTTTCCGCCACACAGAAAGGTATCGTGCAAGACGTGGATTCAACGCTTTTAATTCCTTGATTAATGAGCCAGTATTGACTGTTAGGTTTCTATTGTGAGTTGGCCCTTTGCAATGTACACGTTGTATATGGTATTATGTGCTGGCGTACATACGAATATGCTATGTACGTTAACAATCTCTCACCACAGGAGGTGATTAATATCGAATTAATATGAAATGTGCATTACTAACCCCTTCCTGCCTACGACTGGTAATATTAATTCAGTTTGTATTGTGAAGGTGAGAGCTGATTGATCATATCTTACGGTGTGAAACATACCGTTATGTAGGTTGTTTGCGTAAAACTGCCTTGACTGAAAACTCGAATTAACTTTTAAAATTAATATAGACTGAGAATAGATAATCGATATGCTGATTAATGTATTTATTTATGACGCATGTGAGTGAGTGAGTTGTGTTTTAGTTCGCTTTTAGCAATATCCAAGTAGAATCATGTCTGGCTTTACACCCATATGGAGAATCGAACCCAGGCTTTCGGCGAGACGAGCGATCGCTTGAACTACAAAGAATCTACGTCATGCAAGAGGTCCTGACGTGTGTAGGTGTGTATCATAGGATTATATATAGGATTAAATATATTGAAAACACATATATTATCATATATATATATGCTCTGTATATCTCAAGCCGTGTTGGCATGATATATTCGTGTCTATATGCTCTGTATATCTCAAGCCGTGTTAGCACGCTGTATTCGTATCTATATGCTCTGTATATCTCAAGTCGTGTTAGCATGATATATTCGTATCTATATGCTCTGTATATCTCAAGTCGTGTTAGCATGCTGTATTCGTGTCTATATGATCTATATATCTCAAGCAGTGTTAGCATGATATATTCGTGTCTATATGCTCTGTATATCTCAAGTCGTGTTAGCATGATATATTCGTGTCTATATGCTCTGTATATCTCAAGCCGTGTTAGCACGCTGTATTCGTGTCTATATGCTCTGTATATCTCAAGCCGTGTTGGCATGATATATTCATGTCTATATGCTCTGTATATCTCAAGCCGTGTTAGCACGCTGTATTCGTATCTATATGCTCTGTATATCTCAAGTCGTGTTAGCATGCTCTATTCGTGTCTATATGCTCTGTATATCTCAAGCCGTGTTAGCATGCTGTATTCGTGTCTATATGCTCTGTATATCTCAAGCCGTGTTAGCATGATATATTCGTGTCTATATGCTCTGTATATCTCAAGTCGTGTTAGCATGCTGTATTCGTGTCTATATGATCTGTATATCTCAAGCCGTGTTGGCATGATATATTCGTGTCTATATATGCTCTGTATATCTCAAGCCGTGTTAGCATGATATATTCGTGTCTATATGCTCTGTATATCTCAAGTCGTGTTAGCATGCTGTATTCGTGTCTATATGATCTGTATATCTCAAGCCGTGTTGGCATGATATATTCGTGTCTATATGCTCTGTATATCTCAAGCCGTGTTGGCATGATATATTCGTGTCTATATGCTCTGTATATCTCAAGTCGTGTTAGCATGCTGTATTCGTGTCTATATGATCTATATATCTCAAGCAGTGTTAGCATGATATATTCGTGTCTATATGCTCTGTATATCTCAAGCCGTGTTAGCATGCTGTATTCGTGTCTATATGCTCTGTATATCTCAAGCCGTGTTGGCATGATATATTCGTGTCTATATGCTCTGTATATCTCAAGCCGTGTTAGCATGCTGTATTCGTGTCTATATGCTCTGTATATCTCAAGCCGTGTTGGCATGATGTATTCGTGTCTATATGTTCTGTATATCTCAAGCAGTGTTAGCATGCTCTATTCGTGTCTATATGCTCTGTATATCTCTGTATTCGTGTTGGCATCTGTATATTCGTGTCTATATGCTCTGTATATCTCAAGCAGTGTTAGCATGATGTATTCGTGTCTATATGCTCTGTATATCTCAAGTCGTGTTAGCATGCTGTATTCGTGTCTATATGATCTGTATATCTCAAGCAGTGTTAGCATGATGTATTCGTGTCTATATGCTCTGTATATCTCAAGTCGTGTTAGCATGCTGTATTCGTGTCTATATGCTCTGTATATCTCAAGCAGTGTTAGCATGCTGTATTCGTGTCTATATGCTCTGTATATCTCAAGCCGTGTTAGCATGATGTATTCATGTCTATATGCTCTGTATATCTCAAGCAGTGTTAGCATGCTGTATTCGTGTCTATATGCTCTGTATATCTCAAGTCGTGTTAGCATGCTGTATTCGTGTCTATATGATCTGTATATCTCAAGCCGTGTTAGCATGATGTATTCATGTCTATATGCTCTGTATATCTCAAGCCGTGTTAGCATGATGTATTCGTGTCTATATGTTCTGTATATCTCAAGCAGTGTTAGCATGATGTATTCATGTCTATATGCTCTGTATATCTCAAGCCGTGTTAGCATGCTGTATTCGTGTCTATATGCTCTGTATATGTCAAGCAGTGTCGGCATGCTGTATTTGTGTCTATATGCTCCGTATATCTCAAGCCGTGTTAGCATGCTGTATTCGTGTCTATATGCTCTGTATATCTCAAGCCGTGTTAGCATGATGTATTCATGTCTATATGCTCTGTATATCTCAAGCAGTGTTAGCATGATGTATTCATGTCTATATGCTCTGTATATCTCAAGCCGTGTTAGCATGCTGTATTCGTGTCTATATGCTCTGTATATCTCAAGCCGTGTTAGCATGCTGTATTCGTGTCTATATGCTCTGTATATCTCAAGTCGTGATGTATGAAGTACTTTCATGATACTGTCCTCGTATCTATGTGCCCAGTACACTTCCAGCTGTGAAGCACGTGTTAGGATGCGCGTTCTACGTCAATAACCTTCAAATGTGGCTTGTTTGCAGTGCGTGTCTCCTTCATTCACATATGGTGGTAGAGTAGGCAGGCCCCTTGCAACAGATACTAGTCGTAAAAGCCTACTAAATGATGATCACGTTGCAGCAGAGTCTGACCACGCTGTCTCGGTGTCACTGAGATCATTGCGATTCGAAAGCAAGAATCAATTACTTATGCAGACAATGAGTTGTTTACACGGCACAGGCAGGATTAGTTTACAGAAGTAGCTGGAGTATGAAAAGAAGCATAAGGGCAGCATTTATATTATTTGTGTTTCTCATCAAGCAGTGTTGGCATGATATATTCGTATCTATATGCTCTGTATATCTCAAGTCGTGTTAGCATGCTGTATTCGTGTCTATATGATCTGTATATCTCAAGCAGTGTTAGCATGATATATTCGTGTCTATATGCTCTGTATATCTCAAGTCGTGTTAGCATGCTGTATTCGTGTCTATATGCTCTGTATATCTCAAGCAGTGTTAGCATGATATATTCGTGTCTATATGATCTGTATATCTCAAGCAGTGTTAGCATGATGTATTCGTGTCTATATCCTCTGTATATCTCAAGCCGTGTTAGCATGATGTATTCGTGTCTATATGCTCTGTATATCTCAAGTCGTGTTAGCATGATGTATTCATGTCTATATGCTCTGGATATCTCAAGCAGTGTTAGCATGCTGTATTCGTGTCTATATGCTCTGTATATCTCAAGCCGTGTTAGCATGATGTATTCATGTCTATATGCTCTGGATATCTCAAGCCGTGTTAGCATGCTGTATTCGTGTCTATATGCTCTGTATATCTCAAGCCGTGTTAGCATGATGTATTCGTGTCTATATGCTCTGTATATCTCAAGCCGTGTTAGCATGCTGTATTCGTGTCTATATGCTCTGTATATCTCAAGCCGTGTTAGCATGATGTATTCGTGTCTATATCCTCTGTATATCTCAAGCAGTGTTAGCATGCTGTATTCGTGTCTATATGCTCTGTATATCTCAAGTCGTGTTAGCATGTTGTATTCGTGTCTATATGCTCTGTATATCTCAAGCCGTGTTAGCATGATGTATTCATGTCTATATGCTCTGTATATCTCAAGCCGTGTTAGCATGCTGTATTCGTGTCTATATGCTCTGTATATCTCAAGTCGTGTTAGCATGATGGATTCGTGTCTATATGCTCTGTATATCTCAAGCCGTGTTAGCATGCTGTATTCGTGTCTATATGCTCTGTATATCTCAAGCCGTGTTAGCATGCTGTATTCGTGTCTATATGCTCTGTATATCTCAAGCCGTGTTAGCATGATGTATTCGTTGTATTTGTCTATATGATGTATGTATATTCGTGTATTCGTGTCTGTATTCTGTCTATATCTCTGTATATCTCAATCTCGTGTCTATATGTTAGCATGATGTATTCATGTCTATATGCTCTGGATATCTCAAGCAGTGTTAGCATGCTGTATTCATGTCTATATGCTCTGTATATCTCGTGTTAGCATGATGTATTCTATATGTCTATATGCTCTGGATATCTCAAGCAGTGTTAGCATGCTGTATTCATGTCTATATGCTCTGTATATCTCAAGTCGTGTTAGCATGATGTATTCGTGTGTATATATCCTCTGTATATCTCAAGCCGTGTTAGCATGATGTATTCGTGTCTATATGCCGTGTTCTGTATATCTCAAGCCGTGTTAGCATGATGTATTCGTGTCTATATGCTCTGATATCTCAAGTCGTGTCATGCTGTATGTCTATATGATCTGTATATCTCAAGCAGTGTTAGCATGATGTATTCGTGTCTATATGCTCTGTATATCTCAAGCCGTGTTAGCACGCTGTATGTATTCAAGCCGTGTGTCGTGTATATGCTCTGTATATCTCAAACAGTGTTAGCATGATGTATTCGTGTCTATATCCTCTGTATATCTAAAGCAGTGTTAGCATGCTGTATTCGTGTCTATATGATCTGTATATCTCAAGCAGTGTTAGCATGCTGTATTCGTGTCGATATGTTCTGTATATCTCAAGTCGTGATGTATGAAGTACTTTCATGATACTGTCCTCGTATCTATGTGCCCAGTACACTTCCAGCTGTGAAGCACGTGTTAGGATGCGCGTTCTACGTCAATAACCTTCAAATGTGGCTTGTTTGCAGTGCGTGTCTCCATATGGTGGTAGAGTAGGCCCCTTGCAACAGATACTAGTCGTAAAAGCCTACTAAATGATGATCACGTTGCAGCAGAGTCTGGCCACGCTGTCTCGGTGTCACTGAGATCATTGCGATTCGAAAGCAAGAATCAATTACTTATGCAGACAATGAGTTGTTTACACGGCACAGGCAGGATTAGTTTACAGAAGTAGCTGGAGTATGAAAAGAAGCATAAGGGCAGCATTTTTATTTTTTGTGTTTCTCATCGCCTGACCGACCCTTACAAAATTATTGCAGACCCCCACCCACCCCAACAATCAAAAAATTCATTCCAATACCGCCGACTAGAACCTTAAACGTACTCGTTCGTCATATAAAATGTCTATCTAACTACTATGTTTTAATCAGTCGCGGCCACAAGTCAAAAGAAATGCGAGAAATTGTAATAAGAATTACAATTAATGAGAATCAAGAACATTATACAGAAAATTTTGTCTTTATTAAGGTTTTTAGGGTTTTTTCCCCGACTGACCGACCTATGTTCGGAATTTGGTGGCTACGTGAAACGCATAAAAACTGATCCCCTAAACAGGTGTCATGATGTCTCCCATTTGTACTGATGAGTACCTGAAGGTTATTTCGCTTAATTCGCAAGCAGTGGGGTTAATATAAGATTGGTCCTTTATTGTTTATATATATTTTTATTTTTTCATGAATTTGTAGATAGCTGTTCCTACCATAATGTTACATTGCAAACTGTTTTGTGGGGTCGGTGTGGTAAAGCGTTCTCACAGGATCGGGTTCGATCCCCAGATACGTATAATGTGTGAAACCAGTTTCTAGTGTGCCCCGAAATGACATTCGTCAAATCTTGCTCCCTCACTCACTCACTGAGTCCCTCACTCATTCACTCTGTATGCGTATCTAGTCCTGCATGTGTCATACGACAATTCTACCCAAACCTATTTTTTGCATTCGACTCTACAAAATGAACACAACAAAATAAAAAACACACCTTCAACAAGAATATATTTTACAGTCACTAATCCTTACTTCTTTTCAGACAAAACTATAAACAAAATAGATCCCAAGATCTAGTCTGTGTGTTATCGAGGTCAACTCAATTTCCACAGAGAAAGCGCAATCTGGCTCCCCTCTTACATCGGCTTACATCCCCAAAGAACGCTAATCCCCGTACGGTATAAATATGCGATCAGAGCGCAAGATCAATACTGGTTCTCTGTTTCGATCCGGCCTAAGTCCGTCTTAAGAGCAAAATCATTGTTTGGAGAGCAAAAAGCTGAAATATATTCAATCCCGGATAAGGATATTGGCAATATTGGGAGGTGTGATAAAAGGCTGATTTTACCCTTGGGAACGCAATCAATGACGTCATTTCCGGTACGCAGAAGACTTACTGAAGCTAATCTATCGTTTCGTATCTTTTTTATGATAAGATTATGTTTGCAAGACAAATGATATGTAAAGAAAAATAATATTAATGAGACTGTTCAACGATGTGGTTATATCCTACAACAATAGTTCGTAATTCAGGGGTGAATGGAATGTTGAAGGTAGGTACAACCCTAGTAACAAGAAACACAAACAAACCAGTCTCATGTCAGTTTAATTATTTGTTGAGTTAAGAGGTCTGATAAAAGTTTAATTATTACAAACCGTATGAATTATTACGTCGTTAATCCATTGTAGGAATCTTTGGTATGTCGGCATGTGTCAGTTATTTCTGGAGCTATAACAATGTGCTGCTGTAAATATTTGAAGCATTTCAGTGGTACAATATTGGCAGATATTATCCAAGGTGTTGTAAATGTATATATGACGAAATGGTCACCTGAATTGTTACAGTACAACGAAAACTGTGGTGGGTAAAGATTTGCTTGTGACGATGAAATCGAAGGCTAGGGTATGCCAGATATTGCCATAAGTGTGTAAAACTCTCCTATAGCAGAGAGAGATTTATTAATGTTAATGTAACCAAATTGATATATTATGTTACTGTGAATGTGATATAAATACTCCAAAAGAGAGGTGAGGTGGGGTGAGGTGAAATTGGGTTTTACGTCGTGCTTGAGAATATTTCGCTCATATGACGACGTGCATGCGTGTGTATGTGTATGTGCAGCTGCCTGTACTAGCCCCCAGACTGAAGTTGGTATTTATAGTGCTAGCCCAGTCTATAGCCCAGACTGAAGCTGGTTTTATAGTGCTAGCCCACTGAGATGCCATGCCGCAGTGAGGCATGAATACCCCACTCAGACACATTATACTGACTCCGAGCCGACCAGTCCTTGTTGTACCCATTAATGCCGAGCGCCAGACAGGGACCATCAAGTTCCATATTTTAACGTATTTTGGTATGACGCGGTCGGGGATCGAGAGAGAGAGAGAGACACACACACAAACACACACACAAAACACAACTACACACACCCTTTCTATATTTTTCAGACACAGTCTGACAGCCATATTGATTATTTTAAACTGATATTTATTTCAAGGATGTGAATTACCGTATTCCATTTTACCGTGATACATAAACTTATTGTATTGTCAAAGACCCAGCACTGTGTTACTGAAAGTTGGATCAACAAAACCAGCATATTCTAAGAAGTTCTGGAACATACACACTTACACATTTAGAACTTTTATAAATGTAACATATACCACTGTACGTAAATATATACATTCTACAGTGGATAATGTAATTCCCTTTGGACAGATCAACACTCGCCACCTACAGGTGGACAACGCACATCACGTTTTATTATAATGGACATCCCAAACTTTTACCGGACAATGTAAACAAAACCTGTAACCCGGACAATGCAACCGAAACTGTAACCGGGACAACGTAACCAAACAAAAAAAATGGTACTTACTTGAAATAATGAAACATACAAGCCTGGTGACACTCGGACAGGATTTCAACTGGCCAGTGACGCAAAAATCCAACACTCCTGGAACAGAATTTCACAAGTTTGTCATCCATGTTTCTTTTGGCACTGGCTGTCGTCTGCTCCGTGAGTGGTGGTGGGACGGACGACAGTATTGATTGTACCGAAAGCACTGCAAGTTGGGATATTGAAGTTATCCACCACGATCCTCACTTATTTCCCCATTAATCTTCTCCCAATTTGTCCTACCCATTCGAGTCAGCTTTTTATCTGATACGTCAATCACATATCGGAATGCTCTCCAAACGGCAACCTCATTCAAGTTGAGACAAAAGACAGCTCTCCTTGCACGCGAGTACCAGCCACAGGGGAACCCTGTCTCACGTTGCTGTGGGACAGCAGACGATAGTCGTGAGTCTGAACGAGGGGTGCAATCTCCTGACGAGGGTATGCAATCTCTAAACTACGGGGGACTACCCCATGTCCAGTCTCCTTGATGAGGCACACTCCCCTTAAGTTGCCCGTGTTAACACTAGTCTCCACTCAAGCCTATGCTTCAGGTTGAATAGGATCAGAGATTTGGAGCACTCCAGGCTTTATTCTGCGGGCTACTCGAGGAAATGGTACCCACTTTTCCGAAAGCTTTATAATGCAAACGCTCTGTAACAAACGATAGAAACTGCAGCATACGTTTGGGATGATTCGCTGATTCAACTTTCATTTGAGTTAATGTGTTAAATAGACGCCGTGAAATATGAAAAAAGGTCTTCCTATCACGTGCAGAAAGAAGTTCTATTCATTATGCGATCAGCATAATATGTTCTCTGAAAGTCATTGCGTGGAGCGTAAAGGCGGGCTCTCCGTTGTACAATATACTTTTCAAAGTCGGAACCAGACTTACCACAACGAAGCACTCTAGTTCGGATAATCCCTGCCTGTACTGTACTGTACTGTACTGTACTGCCAAAGCAGGATTCATTACAAGCACTGGTGTAATATATCGTTATTGTACCTATACATAACACATAACAACATTTTCATTGCCCTGCAAATACACATCCTTCATTGTGATTACTTTTAAAAGCCACTAGCTGGCATTATCTGTCAAACTGAGCCATAATTGTTATCATTGCCGAGAGATAATACCCGGAGTTGTTTTATCTCCTTACAAACTCTTATTAGTTTGAATGGCTCGACTCACTAAAAGGGGTGTTTATAGGGTTATAAGAACGACAGATAATATTACATTTCCTATAAAGTATCAAGTATTATTTTTATTTATCACACATTATCGCTTTAAGGTAGGCCCTTTTTTGCAATAAAGTCGTTGGAAAAGTAAGTGAATCCATCTGTTTCGTTAATATGGCCGCCAAGACAGCCATTTTGAAACTGTAATACAGTAATTAGCATAGGAACATGAAGCATCAAATGTCTTGTGCTGCCTGTAGGACAGGACATGTTTACCCTTCTTGCCAACACCAGGTGTCAATACGACTTTCAGTTATTTATGCACATTATTCTCACCACGTCCGCTCGTCTCGCCGAAAACCGGGTTCGATTCCCCACATGGGCACAATGTGTGAAGCCCATTTCTGGTGTCCCCCGCCGTGATATTGCTGGAATATTGCTAAAAGCGGCGTAAAACCAAACTCACTCACTCACTCACTCACTCTCACCACAATCTTGTCGTGTAATTTTTCCAATGTAGTATGTTTTACCGGATAATCGAGATTGGTTACTATCGGGCTTTGGTGTATACATTGCACGTCGAATCCATGGGTCAATTGCGAATACTTTCAAACTGGCATTTAAAAACTCGTTATCGAATTTCTAGAAAGGTAACAATAATATTTACAATTTGTGTGTGCTCGGGTATTAAGTATTTAGCAAAACGTGTCAGTGTATCTTAGCAGGGGAGGCATCTGTAACGCTGTTTTACAATATCATAAATAGACAAGAGTGATATATGACACCTTTTATACACTTTAATCTAGTTCAAATATTGTCTGATAGACGCTTCACACTGACATCTAGTCTCTTCAAGCACTATCCGGACACGATTCGTCATGCACATGCAATTTCTTGTCATTCACACAATGTCTTATCAATTATTTAACATCGCGTATCTAACCCTTGTTGACCCTCATCACCTTCGAGAACCACTTCTCCCTCCCGCAGTGCCCAATCTGGAATCACGTGACCCGTAGCTACTTTCCAGAATCACGTGACCCCATTCCGAGTGTCACTCACTTGGAGAGGGGTTGAAGCACGGGTGATCCGTGCAAAACGTTCTGGGTACACATGGCTGGAGATGGGGGTTGGTGTACAGGGGCTTGTCACACTGTTTGACGGGTTTATCTTCATAGTCGACACGATAACAAAGTGGTTCGTTAATCATCAACTACGTATTAGATTCCCGGCAATCAGTGGTTCTGGCATTGTATGCCTAAGTGTGTACTTATCACTTGGTAGCACTACTAATCTAGGCTTTGAGGAGTCCGGTGCTCACTGGCGCGTAATCCGCTGTGAAGAGTTACGTCCCTTTGCTATGATCCAACGGTCGTTAGTTCGATTCCTGGTTTCCAGATTCTAGCCCCTAATATATGGAAATAAATCCGGTTTCGTGCTACTAAATTCCTCCAACATTAAACTGAAAATCGTTGCACCCGTGAAGTTCCGGGTTAGAATTGATCTTCAGTAACCCATGCTTGGCGTAAGAGGCGACTAACGGGATCGGGTGGTTAGGCTCTCTGACTGGGTCGCCACGTCATCGTATCCCAATTGCGTAGGTTGATGTTCATGCTGTTGATCCCTGGATTGTCTGGTCCAGATCCGATTATGTACAGACCGCCGCCATATAGCTGGGATATTGCTGAGTGCGGCGTAAAACTAAACTCACTCACTCACTGAAAATCCTTGTCATAACCGAATTTAACTAGGCTACTATTCAAATACTCTCACTCATGTATACACTCACTCACACGCTGAGACAAACTGTCTGACTAACAGTTTCACATATTCATAACCTCACTCACATTTCTTCACACTCACCCTACCCACCCCACCCCCTCCCCAACCCTCCTAACCCTTCCCCACACAGACATATCTGTGTACTCACATATACTAAGTCTCACTCACAAGTATTCTCAGTCTAACTCACTTACAATACTCGAACATTACACTTTAAAAACTCACTCACTCACTCACTCAAGCCCCCTCAGAAACATGTACGCGAAGTCTACACTATTCATCCCGTGGCCAGTATGAAACTGAGTGGCCGTATTTTAGTGGATTCATAAGCTGTTGCTTGGTAAGCTGGATCTTAAACAACTGGAAGTAGATGCTCTAACGCGTCTGAATGACCTAACGCAATCTGGCTTCAAGTACAAGTTAGAAGAGGTCCAGTTTTCTAGTTTGTTGGTCAACGTCACACTCAATATCATTCCACTTATTCTGTAACTTTTCGAGTCTCGAACTGGCAATCCGGGGATTGACTTCCATAGAACCAATCTCCGCTGTTAGGATTAAATGACATCCATTTGACAAGACTGTGAGCCTGACCACCCGATCCCGTCAGACGCCTCTTACGACAAACATTGGATGTTGAAGATCAATTCTAACCCGGACCTTCAGAGGTGGAAAGTATGAGTGATACTTTGATATGCTTTTTATCCCCCTATAAAGTGATAATATAATCAGATCTGAACATTATCAGTCGGCAAATCCCTTGAGGAAAGATTAAGAGTACAGAAGGCACGGTAAACATGTTCCGATAGTGTACAAGAAAAATCAGTTGTTGATCTCGGGGGTTAGATTGCAATTATACATCTTGTGTTAGTTCATTGTGCCATGGGGGCGGTGGGGTAGCCCAGTGGTAAAGCGTTCGCTCGTCACGCCGAAGACCCGGGTTCGATTCCCCACATGGGTACAATGTGTGCAGCTCATTTCTGTAGTCCCCCGCCGTGATATTGCTGGACAATTGCTAAAAGCGGCGTAAAACCAAACTCACTCACTCACTCATTACGTCATTTATATACCATGCGGTCATGTGATCTAAGACATGTCAAAGGGTTTGTTTTGTTCTGATCAACTACTAAAACAGAAATTTAATGCCGAGAACTATATATATATATACATATATATATGTACCGTCTATGTACAACACATGCAGCATGTCGGGCTTTCCTCCATCTTTTAGCAAACACACCATGATAAACTTATTCAGTCACTCACTCAGTCACTCACTAAGTCAATCAATCAACCGATCGATCGGTCGAGCGATCAATCAATCAATACCTATATAATCTTTAAATGTGCTACATCACAATCCATATGTAAATATTTCATCAAAACGTAAACCTCTATTTGTCTTACATTTCAACAGTAGTGCTACCTATGCAATTATCCCCAGCTGACAGGTCTTGCCAACCTCGACTTTAAGTAGTGACACAGAACACGGCCCGACCTCGGTTCAAAGAGTACATTCATTAATCCACACACAATGTTTTAAGTACGACCAGTGACCATGCTGGTGCTCTTTGAAGTGCTCCCCTTCAATTAATGTACAAAAAGATAAGATAGGATAGTTTATAGCTCTCAACCGTTTCCAATACTACCTTCCAGACAGCAAATAACAATAAATCAGGCGCTCCTGCAATCTTATATGAACGAAAGATTTCCATTAGCTATCAATTAAAAGTGCAAAATCGAATTGTTTGAAACTATACGTCAGCCCAGCTCTGCCATCACCAGGTAGCGGCGCATTGTATAAACACAGTTATCGACGGGTAACAATGCAGTAATACTACGACAAACAACCTACTACAATTACGTACCTCGCAATCTCCATGGAAGATATCAAAGTTTTGCACTGTGTAGGCTTGGCTTAATACAACAGTTTTAATGGCACACTTGTAGCAGTTACAGCGGTATGCAATAAACGTGTTTGTACGAACTGATAATGCAAAATGAAAACTCCATTCTTTTATTTTTATTAGAAGGTAATTTATAATTACGAAATACACAGCCCCCTTTCAAGCTGTCTACATAAAAATAACAGATATATATTTTTAACGTAGACGTATGAGTGAACGTCGTGATGTAGAGGGGAGGTTTTACATATAGTTTGTTTGTTTATTTGTTTGTTTGTTTGTGTGTTGTTTAACGCCGCACTCAGCATACTCACATATTGAAAGCCTAACAATAAGAAATGTTCAAGGTGGATGAGTGCTATCCACTAATACTCACATACTGTAACCCTGTAAATTCTCGAGTCCAGATTCTGACACACACGGGTGTGGAACATGACCCATCTCTACAAGTGATATAGCTAAGTTTTCTCCTAAGAGACTGGAGTAACATGTCAGACTAGGAGAGTTTGATAACCACTTTACCTCTGGTAGCTTTTTATATGATTCATGACTATATGTGTCCCTCGAATTTGAAAGGCACATACGTTACATTTAGGGTTACACTTTTTCAGTAAAGTACAGATTCTAGAACAGCCCAATCAGGTATTCGAAACCGACACGCTCACAATCAGGCACCTAATCGCCAGCACACAAAGTCAGCGATCTAACCTACTCAGCCAACGCACTCCCAAACATGTACATGTGGCCATTTTCTAAATGGCATTGCGTATTCACATCGAATTTGAAAGGCACACAAATAGAGATTCGACGACGAACTTATTTAAGACATGATTTTAACGTGTCAATTTAGACTCCAGTTCAAGGGTGACTCAATGGAACCTGTGTATCATTGTCCTACAAAGTGGATATACAAACAGACCATAACGTTATACCGGTTGACATTTCAGCGTGTATTGGGCACTTTTCATATGAAACAGTGGCTGAATAGACCCCAGCTATGTCGCGATGGCAGAATAGGTCCCGAGCTATGCCACGAAGGCAGAATAGGTCCCTAACTATGTCACAAGGGCAGAATAGGTCCCTAGCTATGTCACGAAGGCAGAATAGGTTCCTAACTAAGTCACGGGGTCAGAATATGTCCGTAGCTATGTCACGGGCAGAATAGACCCCAGCTATGTCACGATGGCAGAATAGGTCCCTAGCTATGTCACGAAGGCAGAATAGGTCCCTAGCTATGTCACAAGGGCAGAATAGGTCCCTAGCTATGTCACGAGGGCAGAATAGGTCCCTAGCTATGTCACGTGGGCAGAATAGGTCCCTAGCTATGTCAACGAAGGCAGAATATGTCCCTAGCTAGACCCCAGCTATGTCAAAGGGGCAGAATAGACCCCAGCTATGTCACGGGCAGAATAGACCCAAGCTATGTCACAGGGGCAGAATAGACCCCAGCTATGTCACAAGGGCAGAATAGACCCCAGCTAGGTCACGAGGGCAGAATAGGTCCCCAGCTATGTCACGAGGGCAGAATAGGTCCCCAGCTATGTCACGAGGGCAGAATAGACCCCAGCTATGTCACTGGGAATAGACCCCAGCTAGAATAGGTCCCTAGCTATGTCACGAGGGCAGAATAGGTCCCCAGCTATGTCACGAGGGCAGAATAGGTCCCCAGCTATGTCACGAGGGCAGAATAGGTCCCCAGCTATGTCACGAGGGCAGAATAGGTCCCCAGCTATGTCACACTGGTAGAATAATCCCTAGCTATGTCCTAGCAGAATAGATCCCCAGCTCACACAAGGGCAGAATAGGTCCCAGCTATGTCACGAGGGCAGAATAGGTCCCTAGCTATGTCACACGAGGGCAGAATAGGTCCCCTAGCTATGTCACGAGGGCAGAATGGGTCCCCAGCTATGCGAGGGCAGAATAGGTACCTAGCTGTTACAAGGACAGAATAGGTCCCCAGCTATGTCACGAGGGCAGAATAGATCCCCAGCTATATCACGATGGCAGAATAGGTCCCTAGCTATGTCACAAGGACAAAATAGGTCCCTAGCTATGTCACACTGGTAGAATATGTCCCCAGCTATGTCACAAGAGTAGAATAAGTTCCTAACTATTTCACAAGGACAGAATAGGTCCCAAACTAATTCACGAGGGCAGAATAGATCCCCAGCTATGTCACGAGGGCAGAATAGATCCCCAGCTATGTCACGAGGGCAGAATAGATCCCCAGCCATATCACGAGGGCAGAATAGATCCCCAGCTATGTCACAAGGGCAGAATAGATCCCTAGCTATGTCACGAAGTCAGAATAGGTCCCCAGCTGTCACAAGGCCATGATAGAGACCCAGCTATATCTCGTTGGGACACCTTGTATGGATACCCGGTCAGAGTAAGAGCCCAGCCATGTCTTTCTTTGTTTAACGCCGCACTCAGCAATGTTCCAGCTGTATGACAGACAATCCAGTGATTGACATCATGAGCATCGATCTACGATGACATGCTGAGCCAAGTCAGCGAGCCTGACCACCCGATCCAGTTTGTCGCATCTTCCGACAAACATGGCAATTCTGAACCTGAACTTCACGGATAAGCCAGCTATGTCACCAACGACACTGAATGGAGATACCTGGGTTCCAGTCCACAAAAAGATATTAGGCGAAGATGATGTTACTCACATAATCTAGCATAGAATTACGACAATCATATCGCAGCGCTAAGATCGCTATCATTTGGTTAGTAGTTATTATTTACAACCAACTAGGTTGGAAACAATACACGAACTCCTATTTTTTTCTTTGGATAAACAAAGAAGTCTGCGCAGGACATATTTATATATATTCAAAGATCGTTTTTTACCTTATGAAAGAGTTGTGATCTGGATCGTTTAAATTCTGCATTCCACCAGCCATAAATATGTCTTCAAAATCCTGAAAAAATACATTTACATAACATAAATCACACGAGCACTCCATACATGTACCACGTGTTTGGGGCTGCTGCCAGTATTTTCTCTTTGATGGCAAGGCTTCGCCAGTTCCATTTTATGTTAGACTATAGACAACTTGCATTTTGGATGATATAGCAGCCTGACATATAAACCTAATCAGATTTCCTCCTGGTATTATTAATTCACTTAATTTAACTTACATCACAACGAGCTCAGGACCAAGAATACAATGACATCAAACATGCTATTCACACTTTATAACACCCATGTCCTTGGTCATGACTTACATAACTAATAAACACCAATTATGCAACTATAACTGCTATAAATAGATGTTTTTCATCAATCTGCCCTAGATGATGGAACGTACTTTAGCTGATATACACAACAGCTCTGTGGGCGTGTGGGTGCTGACTGTGGCTTGACGACGGCTCCGGGTAATGACCGCCAACTCCTGAAACAAGACGCCCAACTCAGTCATACAGGAATCTGGCAGAGATCCACTAATACAGTTAGTGATAATGGACAGATTACACAATGTATTTGTTTGTCACCAACACACGCACGCAGGCACTCTCGCTCACGCTTACACACAAACACACACACGCACGCGCGCGCGCACGCACACAGTACACACACACAGTAATGTGTATGTATAGGTAGATAGGCGGACGGATGGATGGGCAGATGATAGATGAGTGGATAATTGATAGATGGGTGGGTGGTGTATAGATGGGTGGGTGGGTGGAAAGATAGATGGGTTGGTGGATGATTGATGGGTGGGTGGGTCATTTGGTGAGTGGATGATGTGTGGGTGGAGGGATGATAGAAAATGCAACTTTATTCTGTTAACGAGTGGCAGAAATCTCTTAACATATTTAACTCGACTGTAATATCCAGCAGTAATGGTGTTTTCAATATTATCTTAACGTAGATCAAGACATCCACTGACAAATGACTTGAAACAGATCAGTACATACACTGATTTATGACTTGAAACAGATCAGGACATACACTGATTTATGATAAATCATCTGTTGATTAATGGCATGGATGATATCAAGTCAGATAACGTTTTTAACTAAAAGCAGCTCAAGACATCTCAAAATCAGTCATATGGACCAGATCGCGATCCATATAGATTAACTGCACGAAACAAATAAAGTCATTAATATGCCTATAGTCAAATGACATGAAACAGATCAAGGTATCTACAGAGTAATTACATGAACCAGATCCAGATGCCTAAAGATTAATTGTTTGAACCATATCAAGACATCTATAAATTAATGACATAAACCAAATCAAGACATCTATAAATTACTGACATGAACCAGATCAATATGCCTACAGACAATTGACATGAAACAGATCAAGATGCCTACAGACAAATGACATGAAACAGATCAAGATGCCTACAGACAAAAGTGACATGAAACAGATCAAGATGCCTATAGACAAGTGACATGAAACAGATCAAGATGCCTACAGATGCCATGAACCAGATCAAGATGCCTACAGACAAATGACATGAAACAGATCAAGATGCCTACAGACAAATGATAGATCAAATGACATGAACCAGATCAAAGATGCCTACAGACAAGTGACATGAAACAGATCAAGATGCCTACAGACAAATGACATGAACCAGATCAAAATGCCTACAGACAAATGACATGAACAGATCAAAATGCCTACAGATGACATGAATCAAGATCAAGATGCATGAAACAGACAAGATGCCTACAGACAATTGACATGAAACAGATCAAGATGCCTACAGACAAATGACATGAAACAGATCAAGATGCCTACAGACAAATGACATGAACCAGATCAAAATGCCTACAGACAAGTGACATGAAACAGATCAAGATGCCTATAGTCAAGTGACATGAAACAGATCAAGATGCCTACAGACAAATGACATGAACCAGATCAAGATGCCTACAGACAAATGACATGAAACAGATCAAGATGCCTACAGACAAATGATATGAACCAGATCAATATGCCTACAGACAAATGACATGAACCAGATCAAAATGCCTACAGACAAGTGACATGAACCAGATCAAGATGCCTGACATGAAACAGATCAAGATGCCTACAGACATGAACAGACCAAGATGCCTACAGACAAATGATATGAACCAGATCAAAATGCCTACAGACAAGTGACATGAAACAGATCAAGATGCCTACAGACAAATGACATGAAACAGATCAAGATGCCTACAGACAAATGACATGAAACAGATCAAGATGCCTACAGACAAATGACATGAAACAGATCAAGATGCCTACAGACAAATGACATGAATCAGATCAAGATGCCTACAGACAAACGACATGAATCAGATCAAGATGCCTACAGACAAATGAGCATGAACCAGATCAAGATGCCTACAGACAAATGACATGAACCAGATCAAGATGCCTACAGACAAATGACATGAACCAGATCAAGATGCCTGTAGATGTTTGACATGAGGATCAAGGCAGCCATGTATTAAACCCATCAGACTACGTCATCTATAGATCAACACACCTGACCAATATCCCAGCAGTATCACGGCTGAGAACACACGGAATGGGTTTCACATATTGTACCCATGTGAAGAATCGAACCTTTGACGTAACTACAGAACACGTTATCAACTACGCTACACCGTCGCCTTTGATGAAGGCGTATAACATCTTGTTATGGACACAACAAAGCCTCTCCTCTATAGAGGTAGTGAGTTGGGTTTTATGCCGCTTTTAGCAATATTCCAGCAATATCACGGCAGGGGATGACCAGAAATGAGCGTCACACATTGTACCCATGTGCGGAATCGAACCCGGGTCTTCGGCGTGACGAGTGAACGCTTTAACCACTAGGCTACCCCGCCGCCCCCTATGGAGGTAAATACAGTGTTATCCGGTTACTTCATATGCCGTTACAGTCTGGTACAGAGTGATAGCCATCATAAATTATGACATAGTTAACCATTATGCACAATTGTAGATCGTTGATAAATAGGTACTTCATTTCGACGTTCAAACTTTTATATATTATTAAGAGTGAGTGACGAGACGCGGGACTAGAAAAGACAGCGGGGTCAAGCACACCTCCTTGGGGTAATCACATACTTAATATACAGCCGAATACAGCGTGCTTCATAACACGTGGCCTGGGTCTATAAACATCTTACGTTAAACGGAAGTGATCTGTGGTGCAGTCAAGTGCACTGTTATGGTAGCTGCAGACTTCAGTCTAGTCAGCCTTCATGAACGTGATGGGCACAATGGAAAACTGAAATCAGGAATATCTCTACCACTCCAGGTGATATGCACCAACCACTACATAGAGAATCTCACCCGAGTGTCTTTTGATAGCAAATATATCACCACGAGTTGATAAAGTAACACATATCCGAGGCTTGCCGAGGATATTTTTACTTTTATCAACGAGTGTTGATATATTTGATATCAGAAGACACGAGGGTGAGATTTTATTTATCATCAAAAATCACTCTTCATTAGTTTTCAATGAAAAATGTACATCTCTGTACACAGTACTGCCATTAGATTTGCAGCAATGTCATAGCATAGTGACGTCATCAAGTTCATGACGTCATAGCATTGTACAAAATCTACTGTCAAAACGATATCTCCCAGGATATATCGCATGATCTCACACAAGCGATATCTCCTGTGGAACACAGTTTTATTTTGGATGATAAGTATGTTATCAACAGGACCTTAACTCGATCTCAAACTCGGTTCATATAATTAACATTGATTTGTTTGTTTGTTGTAAACGATAGGGTCTGAACGAGACAAATTGTCTGATTGCCATTGTAAAGGTTGGTGATTAAAAGAAATATTTACGTATAACTTTATGGATAACAAAACATTTTTTAAATAAAGGAGAAGGATGAAATCATGAGCATGGAACTCTTCAGGGTCCCGATCCACAAAGCTTTCGTAGCGCTACGACATTCGTAAGCCTATAATAAACTAAACAGTTACGACACGTCGTTAAGTTACAAACGCTTTGTGGATCGGGGTCCTGGCTACTAAGATTATTATTATTAAGATTAAGATGATTTCAAAGTTACTTCAATGAACGAAATAACGTCTACCACTTGGATTATTTTAAGAATAACTTTATATGATACAGCAATCATATTTCCATAATGTATTTCCTCATCGAAAACATATATCAGGAATGAAATGTGCATTGTGCTCGCCAAAGACACATTCTTAACATAGATAATCTATCGGTTTTCATTTTCTTTTCAAAAGACAGCCTTTTTACCTAATGTAATCATGTCAAAAGTTCTTAGGTAACAATAAAATGAAAAATAATAAATAATGCTGCTCATCTTCAATGACATTACACAAGAACAATTTGCCTCAGTGTCATCTAAATCACACGAATATGACAAATTTGTATGTTGTAAAACATTCCATCATGGCAATACAAATAAACATCTTAAAAATAGAATGAACATCAACACTGGTTAATTCCATGATCATGTGAAATATCTACTAAACGAGTCCACAGTGCTGACTGTATCATAAGTATGTTTGTACCACTATCAAATAGTGATAATACAACATGTTCACGATAAGGAAAGCCTATCCTACCCTTCGACACCACCCCAACAAACACACGCAAAGGCAAGTCAATTATTCACATAAAAGTACCGGGACGCATGTTACAAGTCAGTCTTGGAAATAGCTTCGGGCATCATTTGTCACTGATTAGTCAAATTTGGAAATGTCCAGACTGAAGTTCGAGCAAAGACGAACTTTTCTTTACCTTTTCAAAGATCAAAGAAGATCTGTTTACCTAATGGCCCTCTTTAGCTCTCATGCCGCTTTTCATATCGTTAACTTAAACCTATTACAGATTTCATCACTCTATATCTATATTACCTGTGCAGGTAAAATATCACTGATCAACGTGCACAACGTACATTCAGCAAACAGAACACCTATGTGAGACCCTTCTTAAAAACATTATCATTCGACACCTACTGTGAAACTACTTACCGCGCTGGGAGAAATATGAGGTGGCTGATTAAAGTGAACTTTCCTGTTCTGGCTGTGAAAGTTAGACAAAGCAATCAGAACCAGGTATGTAGAACTCCATTGACATGTACAACGCCTGACCCGCCACGTCGAGACGGCGACTTCACCACCGACCCGGCGAACCATACAATAGCATTGTAGTCCCTTAATGCTTTCGTCTTGTCGCTACAGGTTGGTGTGGGTATGGTTGCATATATATGATATCTGAGAACAAGCCCTTGTGAAAAAGCCGTAGGGTCTTGAAGGTCTTTTGTCATCTGTGATCTAAATAATTCATGGTACTATGACACAGAGGGCTTCAAGTGAATTAGGTCTATTATTGAAGTGACAAACGCGATGGTGCCGTACACACTCCCCAGATACAATCTAGCTTGCGTGTTTGTATTACAAAAGTCTGTGCATGGATCTATGATATATAAACACGCAGGCAACTTCATACTCTTGAGAATCAAGCAAAAGGTATTTGACATTTAAAAGAAATATATAAAATCTGATCACTCAATAATTGGTCTTTGATGTCAATAAACAAGGCAGGATCAATACGTATACAAAACATATTGGGGATCTTTAATCTGTCGTGATATCTCATATTGCTTTGTAAATTACTTCATTATTTGGAGATGAACCTGATATTATCGCTTTATCTCTGTTATAATTAAATCTTTCGTCAGATTACGAATGTGGATTTATTACGACACAAGAAACAATTCAAATCAAATCGCTCGCCTGTCAAATGTCTTTATATATTATTCTACGAAGTTCAAAAATGGTATGTAGAACATTCCTGTTAAGGTTCAAACAATCCAGACAGGCAACTTGCGTGTTTGGCTAGCGTCTAAGACAGGCTCGGGTTTATGCCCCGACTTTGATTATAATCTGTCAACGATGACAAGGTACTAGTCTGAGGCACTTCTGATATATCTCAAATATACGTAACTCAAGAACATTTTTCAGGTAATTAGTTTTGATAAAAATCAGCGCTTGGTGGGAGTGAAATATTACAAACATAACGCGATGTATGGTATTAGGTTTTGATGAGATATGGAATTAATCTTCAAAGAAGAGGAAGTAATTGGGTGAGTGAGGTTTTTTTACGATGCAGTCTGTAATTCAGCCATACTTGGACTTACAGCTACTTAAATCCAGTGGTTGACAACATGAGCAATTGTCCTCGCCGCCATGATACGGTCACACATTCTGAACAGTTCGTTATATGTTAACATTTGACATGTTCATATTTCTGTGTACACATGCTTAATTCAAATTTTAAAATACTATGTTTAGTTTCAACCAAATCAGTAATGATCTAACGTGTCACCGGGGGTGAGTGTGTCAGTCAGTCAGTCAGTCAGTCAGCCAGCCAGCGAGCGAGTGAGGGAGTGAGTGAGTATGGTTCTACGCCACTATAAGCAATATTCCAGCAATATCACGGCGGGGAACACCAGAAATGGGCTTCACACATTATACCCAAGTGGGGAATCTAACCCGGTCTTCTGCGTGACGAGCGAAAACTTTAACCACTAGGCTACCCCACCGGCCCAGCTTTAAGGTGAAGACTCGGTGGTTTATAAGCCGCAGCAGTAGAACTGCTGTGCACCTAGTTATAGAAAATGTGTGAGTGGACGGTACTATCGGCTGGCAGGACAATCAAATTTTCAGCCATCCATTGCTATTATTTTTCAACCCTATTTTTACTGCTTTAAGTGGCATTTAGAAGCTGTTATGCCTACGGTTTTACGCCCTTTTAGCTATATTCGAGCAATATCACGGCGGGGGTCACCAGAAATTGTACCCATGTGGAGAATCGAACCCGGGTCTTCGGCGTTACGAGCGAACGCTTTAATTACTAGGCTACCCCTACCACCCCTTCAGGTATGACGAAGAGGAACACATTTTATTGAATGACAGCTTATTTATTGCACTAGATGCGACGTTTCGGTGTAGATGATAACACCGTTGTCAACGGAGTTAGCATGAACACCGAAACGTTGCTCCCCTTCAACTCTATTTTGCCCAATAGAATCTTTTGCGGCAAACTGATTTTTCTCTGCCAGTAAACTCGTCAGTCATTCAATTAGAAAGTGGATATTAGAAAGTGGTAGTTTATATTTCTATTAAATGAACGTGAGTGCCAAAGACTGTTCGTGTTGCCCAATCAACAATGATCTCTGTACAGAGATCAACGGATCCGACTTACATGCAAACCAAGCGTTGAAGAAAGTGATAGGGGTTAATTACCTATGATCAGAAATCTACCTGATCTGACGGCTTGTCAGAGATTAGAGATAATTCATCACGGTAAACTGCAATCGGTGTCATTACCTGACGGGTGTTTATATATGCTTGACCTACATGGATAAGGCCATATGGAGGTCAGGTTAGGGCATGTGGGTTTGTTTCGATGTCAGTTGACCAAAGAAAGCGGGTCATGCTTATCCATTAGTTTTGTAAGAGATGTAGCAAAATGTTAATCAGTATCACAGCAGTTATTCAATGTTGAACGTCAGTGAGAAAGAATATCCGGTCTTGGCTATTCTCAGGAACAAATTCCTTTTGGCATATAGGGAAAATGTACATGAAAATTATAAAATATGAAAAATATACGAATGGATCTCTGAAAGAATACCCAGTCTTGACATCCACAGGAACAAATTCCTTTTGGCATTAAGGAAAATAGCTGTGAAAATTATATGAAAGGTGTTTGCAGTTAATCAGAAAGGTTTAAGAAGACATCATTTGATGTACATGAATACATATATTTAAAGAATGGAAACATTTGTGTAACAAACAGACGTAACAATGCATATAATGAACAAGAAGACGCTTGCTATACTTAGATATATACTAGATTTAGACAGAAATATCTGGAAAGTACTACAAGGGGCAGTATTGAGGCATTTTCTCGCATCTTTTTCTTTGGTGTATATAACCCGTGAAGATCCGGGGTAGAATAGGTCTTCAGCAACCCATGCTTGTCGTAAGAGGCGACTAACGGGATCGGGTGGTCAGGCTTGCTGACTTGGTTGACACATGTCATCGGTTCCCAGTTGCGCAGATCGATGCTCGTGTTGTTGATCACTGGATTGTCTGGTCCAGACTCGATTATTTACAGACCGCCGCCATATAGCTGGAATATTGCTGAGTGCGGCGTAAAACTAAACTCACTCACTCACTCACTTTGGTGTATAAGGAGAGATAACTCTTGCCTCACACCTCACATGTAATACATCTCAGGTCATCAGAAGACCATCGCGGTGATGATCACTCTACGCCGTGGGATACCTGCCTAACAACGGAAGTTGAATTACTGGTGCTGAACGTCAGAGGTTACACACCACCAAATGTTTTCCCATAGACTTCTATAGTAACCTTATTATATTTTTTTTAAAATGTCCAGGCCATTATCATATCAACAGCCATTCCATGTACACATGGGTACACTCTGGCCTTTAAACTACCATAAAACAAAATATCAGGCCAACTTGTCCGGCTCGTTTTGCGAGCACAGGAAGCGGAACACATCAACCCCAGTTCCGCACCAAATGTCACCTACTGGAAAATATCTGTACACACAATAAGCATAAGTGATGATGATAAAAATGACAGCACTAAATACTTAAAATTGTGGTCAGTTTTAATTACTGGTTGGATGTGCTTTTAAAAAACGAACATCTTACACTATTTCATCCAATCACAGCTGTCACATGTCTCTGTCTCTCTTCACTTGTTTACTCTCGCGCAGGGAGTATGTGATACTGATTTAGTGTAGTGGAACCTAGATATTACTATCGTTGCCTTCATTGCTATAATCACTGATCCTGTACTGCACAACCTTTGAATTTAACCACACTATTTTATACAGCCATAGTGATACCTATGTACTGACTTGTATTGATTTGTGAACTTTGTTAATTTTAGAATTGTTAATTTAGCTTTGACATTTCACATTGATTTGTTGTTTGTTGCCTTCATATTTCTTTTACGGACTCATTCAGGGTTAAATATAACTTTCAACTTGGACATCAACACGTAACAAGAGGCAAAATGTAGCTCTGTAACGTTGTTAACAGAAATACGTTGTTGTCCATGAGAATAGGCGGCATGTACTAATGGTTTTCCGACTTCTACTGACCGCCTCCGTGGTGTAGTGGTTAGAGCGTCCGCCCGGAGAGCGGAAGGTCGCGGGTTCGAGCCCCGACCGCGTCATACCAAAAGACGTTAAAATATAGTACTTGTTGGTCCCTGCCTGGCGCTCGGCATTAATGGGTAAAACAAGGACTGGTCGGCTCGGAGTCAGTATAATGTGTCTGAGTGGAGTATTCATGCTTCACTGTGGCATGGTATCTCAGTGAGCTAGCACTATAAAACCAGCTTAAGTCTGGGCTAGTACAAGCAGCCGCACATACACGTACACACGCATGCACGTCGTTATATGAGCGAAATATTCTCAAGCACGACGTTAAACCCAATTTCAGCTCACCTCACCACACCGACTTCTACTGCCTATTAAACCCTTAATACACACTATTTGAACAAATACAATTGGGTATGCGATCATATTCAACTGAAGGATTTTTAAAAATGTTATTCATCTACAATTTGACATCATGTAATGTGGCACGTTGTGGATACTGCTGATATACATGTAACTTGAAGATAAGAATAGGGTCAATTGACATGGTTTGGAAACAGGTAGACATAGGTTTCGACAATGTACCTGTTTAATGAAGTGACCCACCTGTAGAATTCTATGCTGAGATACTCGTGAAGGTCCGGGTTAGAATATTGGCCTTCAGTAACAAATGCTTGTCGAGGCGACTAACGGGATCGGGTGGTCAGGCTCGCTGACTTGGTTGATACATGTCATCGGTTCCCAATTGCGCAGATCGATGCTCATGCTGTTGATCACTGGATCGTCTAGTTTAGACTCGATTATTTACAGACCGCCGCCATATAGCTGGAATATTGCTGAGTGCGGCGTAAAACTCAACTCACTCACTCACTCTATGCTGAGACATCATGCCTCAGAACCCGGACACACCCTCAACACTAAACGTGAAGACGTTTCCAAGTCTCTCCCCAGACTTCACCCCTTCCACTCAACATTTCACTGGACTTTCGGGATGGTTTGTATACTGGTTTAACTTTGTCATAGCGCCAGTGAGCACCTGGCGATGGATACAATTCGCTGAAATATCAGTTATATTAGTTATATACTCATGGAAACAAATAAGAGAACACATGAAAGTACAAGTGTTCCTTTATTTATTCCCAGAATTTCACCCACAGTACAATACATACCTTGTGAAGAATCCTGGAAAAGAATAAAGGAACACTTGTACTTTCATGTGTTCCATTATTTGTTTCCATGAGTATAATTATTTTTCTCCTCAACATCGATCCCCCTGTCTAATGAGTGGCGACCTAGTTTGGTCACACTGTGTGGTGGTTGTGTTGATCTTATGGGTCAGCTGATCTGATATAAGACCGGACTAGGTAATTACACTTTTGTCCAAGAACGGGGATACGTGTCTGATGTATGAGATAGATAATTAGGCGGGTAGGCATGGCGTAGAAATCAGTCGGTGTAGACAACAGAGGCAGTCACCGTGATGTTTGTACATAGCAATGTACTGTGGTCAGTCAACTGAATGGAACCGTACACAGACAGGTGTCCACCAATTACTCCTGTTGTTGTTCCGTTTGTGTGTTTGTTTGTTTGCTTGTTTGTTTGTTCGCACTTCGCACCGACTCTTTGACAGCGGTCTGCAAATAATCGAATCTGGACCGGACAATCCAGTGATTGGCATCATGAGCCTCAATGAGCATGACATGCATGAACCATGTCAGCGTGCATGACCCGACCCACGTTACTCATCCGTTAAAAGCATGGGTTGCTGAAGATCAATTCTAAAAGGGATCTTCACGGGCTCCTACGTTACAATTACAGAAAGGCTGAGATTTTTGCCTTCCAGGGTTATTTTATGTAGTCCAGATATAAAACAAAACAAATCATTTCCCCAAACAATTGGTCAAAATCAATAAGCTGTCTGATGAAAGGAAGGTCGTTTCTTGTATTATTTAACCTTTCTGTCATTCCTGAACGGGGAAACAAATTACACGTGTCTGGAAAACTATGGAGGAAATAATTCAAGCGAACGAGAATGGTCGGTCTTTGAAGAAATGATTCCATAATGGCCAAACAGCTAATTCCACTGATTCCCCCACCTGGTCTGGAAATACATGAGACATGAGGGACCGCCTCATCCGTTTGCTATTTAGACATATGCATTAAGGCTATGAATGACAAAATACTCTCCACAAGACTGTGCAACAAGAGGGATTCCCTGCAGTCAACCTTCCCTTTATGTCGAGTTAAGTGTACAAAGTTCGCAGTGTGTTAGGCCCAATTAAGTATGCTTTTTCTACGATGCTTTCGAAGTCATATATGATTCTTGCTCAGACGCTGTTTCATCAGAGCCACAACATGCAAAGTGTTTGTAAAGATTTCAAAACCTCCATGGAGGACATCATGGGCACAATTATTTCCGATGCATTAGCCTATTTTCACTCTGACCATTATTTATAAGTACAAGTGGCTTGCCTCTGCATGTATTTGTTACGGGTGACATCGACGATACGGGATATCTCCGATATCCGAGTGACACCTGTTTCTTACTGAACTCTGATATCTGAGCGATACCTGTTTGTTACTGATATCCGATATCTGAGTGACACCTGTTTGTTACTGATCTCCGATATCTGAGTGACACATGTTTGTTACTGATCTTCGATATCTGAGCGACACCTGTGTGTTACTGATCTTCGATATCCGAGTGACACCTGTTTGCTACTGAACTCTGATATCTGAGCGATACCAGTTTGTTACTGATATCTGATATCTGAGTGACACATGTTTGTTACTGATCTCCGATACCCGAGTGACACCTGTTTGTTACTGATATCAGATATCTGAATGACACTTGTTTGTTACTGATATCCAATATCTGAGTGACACCTGTTTGTTACTGATCTCCGATATCTGAGTGACACATGTTTGTTACTGATCTTCGATATCTGAGTGACACCTGTGTTACTGATCTCCGATATCCGAGTGACACCTGTTTCTTACTGAACTCTGATATCTGAGCGATACCAGTTGGTTACTGATATCCGATATCCGAGTGACACCTGTTTGTTACTGATATCCGATATCTGAGTGACACCTGTTTGTTACTGATATCCAATATCTGAGTCACACCTGTTTGTTACTGATCTCCGATATCTGAGTGACACCTGTTTGTTACTGATCTCCGATATCCGAGTGACACATGTTTGTAACTGATCTCCAATATCTGAGTGACACGTTTGTTACTGATATCCGATATCTGAGTGACACCTGTTTGTTACTGATATCCAATATCTGAGTGACACATGTTTGTTACTGAACTCTGATATCTGAGCGATACCTGTTTGTTACTGATCTTCGATATCCGAGTGACACCTGTTTGTTACTGATATCCGATATCTGGATGACACCTGTTTGCTACTGATCTCCGATATCCGAGTGACACCTGTTTGTTACTGATCTTCGATATATGAGTGAGACCTGTTTGTTACTGATATCTGATATCCGAGTGACACCTGTTTGTTACTGATCTTCGATATCCGAGTGACACATGTTTGTTACTGATATCCGATATCTGAGTTACACCTGTTTGTTACTGATCTTCGATATCCGAGTGACACCTGTTTGTTACTGATCTTCGATATATGAGTGAGACCTGTTTGTTACTGATATCTGATATCCGAGTGACACCTGTTTGTTACTGATCTTCGATATCCGAGTGACACCTGTTTGTTACTGATATCCGATATCTGAGTTACACCTGTTTGTTACTGATATCCGATATCTGAGTTACACCTGTTTGTTACTGATATCCGATATCTGAGTTACACCTGTTTGTTACTGATCTTCGATATCCGAGTGACACCTGTTTGTTACTGATATCCGATATCTGAGTTACACCTGTTTGTTACTGATATCCGATATCTGAGTTACACCTGTTTGTTACTGATATCCGATATCTGAGTTACACCTGTTTGTTACTGATATCCGATATCTGAGCGATACAAGTTTGTTACTGATATCCGATATCTGAGCGATACCAGTTTGTTACTGATATCCGATATCTGAGCGATACAAGTTTGTTACTGATATCCGATATCTGAGCGATACCAGTTTGTTACTAATCGAGGATATATGCACATTCACTGGCCATTCCAACCACCCGCGCACCTGTTTATGAGCATTTAACGATGCGTTTGAGTACTAGCTAATGTTACATTCACTCACTGTCCACAATGACCTTTGCGAAACATATACTAATTAGTTTACAACATTTCCGAGTACACTTTTCAAATCTAAATGTTCGAACATTCATGTCTGTCAGGCAGACAAATGACTTGATGGTATTTACCACCGAACGACCTCAGGACATGTTTGAATCTTGCCATGAAAATGCCAGTGGTTTTTCAAAGGCGCACGATTATATCTACACCAGAACTGGTATTTCATCTATGACCCATGATATTACATTCTCCGGTAAAGAAACGATTCATCTACATACTCAATACGTAGTATTTTCAACACTGATTTGAAAGTATGTTTCTATATCATCAGAACGTGACGTGCGCAGATAATAATGACGTCATTGATCTGTGTGTATTCACATATTTTCCCTGAAACGATATCTCGAAAGAACATTTCGAGCAGTGAGCGAAATAACCACTGGTCCGCTAGCCCGTGGCTAGTAAATATCCAGTCGGGCCAGTAAATCTACACAGTCACTGGTCCGACTGGCCAGTGAATTTTAATGGGGTCATTTTGTAAAAATATCCAAGATTATGGCCTAATAAAATGATCATCATATTTGCAGCTTTAATAATGAAGCCCGTGTCATGTCGACAATATCATATTCTCATCTATTTTGGTAATTTTTTACTTAGTTTCTACATTCAAATTTCGGGCTGGTGAATTATTTTGTGGGCTAGTAACTTTCAGGCATAGCTAACCCGACTTGGTAGCAAAATTCGAAAACAATTTCGCACACTGATGTGGACTGACAATTGTGTAAGCTGCAAACTAAAAGGTTCATAATCTGTTCATGAAGCTATTTTTAGCACATTCCCCAGCTGTGCCCAGCCCAAGATCATTATCTCCGCACAGCATGCAAATATTACGCAGCCTAAATGTATAAATGTATATCAGGCGGGACTTTATACTGAACTCATTTGTAATAAATCAGATCAATAGTTTGATAAAAGTGAAATGTCCTCTCATACGATTGTTTGATGTGGATATTTTGCAGAAACACATTCGTTGTAAGTCAGTACTATAAGTAGGCTGGCGGACAAGGACAGCTTTTCTGCAGGATGTAATTTAGAAATCTGTCAAATACATTTACTCAGATAAAAATCAATAGGAAATTATCAGGGGACAGGGTCCTTGCTTTTTAACCACCCTTCCCTGGGAATTCGGGGAAATAAATAGCTACCCAGTATCTTTGTTAATTAGCCGAGAGCCGTGAGAGGGTTTAGCATTGAGGGAAAGACCCCAGTTTTGTTTTCATTGTGGGGGCACATAGCGGCTTTCATGTCCTGTAGTGAGTGAGCTGGGTTGGGTTTTACTCCGCTTATAAATATTTGACAACATCACGGTTGGATGATGTGACATGGGACGTGTATAGCGACGTTAATGAAGGAGCGTGTGCCTGCATGCACTACCCTTGCCTGAGATACAATGTCGCAGTTTAAGATGGATAACAACTCGGACACAACATACCGAATGGCAGCCTCCACTTCGTTTCATCTACATGTACTTAACGCAATGTTAAAGGTTTTAGGTATCACAGTCAGTGAGCGAGTGAGTTTACTTTTACGCCACACTCAGCAATATTCCAGCTATATGGCGGCGGTCTGTAAATAATCGAGTCTGGACCAGACAATCCAGCGATCAACAGCATGAGCATCGATCTGCGCAATTGGGAACCGATGACATGTGTCAACCAAGACAGCGAGCCTGACCACGCCTCTTACGACAAGCATGGGTTACTGAAGATCAATATTCTTACCCGGACCTTCACGGGTCTATCACAGTCAGGGATTCGAACCACCGACCAGAGAGACGCTCTCTGCACCAGTCCACGGAGGCGGTCAACACCAGAAATGGGCACATTGTCCCTATGTTGCTTCAAGTTAAGACTGAGCCTTCGATCAGAATGTAAGTGTCCACTGTATTTTCTGCAGAGAATGTGATGTTTATCCTAAACAATGTTTTGTTTCCTCTTTAAGAGAAAAGGTGTATTTCTTTAAGTATTGACAGTAAAATATCCGTCCCTCAAGATGGACAATATCCTATCAACATCCCGCCGATACATTGCTGCAATACCAAACATAATTATTGGTTATGAAGATCCAGGTGGTCAGAAACCTACGACAGGAGACAAACTACCATTGCCCGCCCTTGTCATGTGGATCTTTGTCTCTGCTTGCAAACACTGAGAATTAGAGTTATTCCCCTTGATAAACTGCGGGGAAAATAAGACTTGGTGTGGTGTTATATTGCCTCTGGGCCTCCTACTCACCCCGAAAGACATGCCTGTGCGCAGACTGACCAGGGTCCGCGCAACGCCATTCTCGAAGGCTGTGACAAGAACTGTGGAGAAAAATATAATAGAGTACAATTTGAATTAATACATTTTAAAATGAGTCGCCATGGAGACGTTGAAACCTGAAGCCATACAAGCACATTAGTCATCTCATAGTCTTCTTCTCTTTAATCACTCTACTTCCTCGTAGATATTTTCTCTGGGTCGAGAGTTTGAAATAAACAATTGATTGAACGGAACGGGAATTTGCTTTTTTAATGGCAGCCTCATGCCATAGAGCCTTCTAAATATTTCAAGACAGAAGACTATAAATAATTTGGCACAAGTTAGCCATTTATCACTCTTAATACACTACTCGGTTTAATAAACTAGATTTAGAATTCCATCTGTGACGTTTAACATCGTGCTGGTTACTTGTTACAGTTATTTCACCATAATCTGGTAAAATAATAGAATATTATTCGACAGAATATCCTACCGAATGACAATAGTTTGCTTATTCTAAGAATGTCCAAACGAATCTACAAGAGGCATTATAGGGAAATATGGACGTGTTTGTTTAATACCGCAGTCAGCAACTGTCCACCTATATTGATGCGGTTTGTAAATACTCAGCTGCTGTTATTAGCTGCATCCTGCGCCGTGGGGATAGGGAGACACTCTATCAATCACGTCACCGGGCCTCATGCCAACATTGTTACAAGCTGCTTCGTGAAAATCTCTAAAATCAGCTTCAGCGACACCTTTTATTATCTTTTTGTATACATTTAGTGATGATATAATTCGACAACACCCACGGCGGGGAATGGAATCAGCTTCTCATTAATCCAAACACATATAACGTGCAATAACATTTTCTATGATATACATTATTTCTTAACTATACACAGTTTTTGTGCAAAACAGATTCATCATCTAATCCCTTAGTCCGCTTAAACTGGGCTGCTGACTGGGCTACTGTATACATAATACACGTTAATTGCTGATGATCTGTTGAGAGGGCCTTGATCTTCCCGATGAAGGTTGAGCTCATGAACAAGAAGACATATATTTCTACTTCATTACTGTCGAACATGACGTCTCAAGTCTACTTCTTGCCCATTAGCCTGACGTATAACACAATAAAGTTGAAATCCATATGTTCTTGTTCCTTAATGGACGACTTCTCACTAACTGACAAGTTCTTATCCGATGATGGAATGGTTTCAGTTATCCGATGATGGAATGGTTTCTGACGCAAGGTTTTGTATTTAACCGCCTTGAAACTAACTACATGTGCTAAAACTATTTTTACAGGGTGATTGATCGTTGTGTTTGTTTGTTCTTATCTTACCTGTCCCTGATAGAAGGAAGTAGAACGAGTGAGGGGGGTGACCTTCTCGGACAATGGCTCGCTTGGGTTCGTATCTGAAACATAACATCATTAAGACCACAATACATGGATTAGTAGCCTCACGGCACTGTATGCCTCACTACCAGACATACCGCCACCTCCTTTCATTAGGTACCTACAAGACAGCAAAAGTGTGTACTTTCTTCCTTTACTGGTTGCAGTAGGATAGAATAGTGGCTAAAGCGTTCGCTCGTCACGCCGAAGACCCGGGTTCGATTCCCCACATGGGTACAATGTGTGAACTCCATTGTGGTGTCCCCCGTCGTGATATTGCTGGAATATTGCAAAAAAGGGCGTAAAACTAATCTTACTCACGTATACGTGTCAGGGAATACGTATAGACATATTATCAATAGTACTGGGAATATGTATGAACATGCTACCACTGTTACCGTGAATACGTATCAACATGTTACCACTGTTACCGGGAATACGTATCAACACGTTACAACTGTTACCGTGAATACGTATCAACATGTTACCACTGTTACCGGGAATACGTATCAACATGTTACCACTGTTACCGGGAATACGTATCAACATGCTACCACTGTTACCGGGAATACGTATCAACATGTTACCACTGTTACCGGGAATACGTATCAACATGTTACCGCTGTTACCGGGAATACGTATCAACATGTTACCACTGTTAACGGGAATACGTATAGACATCTTATCAATAGTACAGGGAATACGTATAGACATGTTCTGAATAGTA
The DNA here is from genome assembly GCF_003918875.1 of Haliotis rubra. Taxonomy (NCBI): domain Eukaryota; kingdom Metazoa; phylum Mollusca; class Gastropoda; order Lepetellida; family Haliotidae; genus Haliotis; species Haliotis rubra. The sequence continues at coordinate 554,488 of NW_025766986.1, read as the reverse complement.
CAGGGAATAAGTTTCAACACATCACCACTATAACTGGGATTACGTATCCGCACATCACCACTATAACAGGGAATACGTATCCGCACATCGCCACTATAACTGGGAATACGTATCCACACATCACCACTATAACTATGAATACGTATGAACACATCACTACTATAACTGGGAATACGTATCCGCACATCACCACTATAACAGGGAATACGTATGAACACATCACCATTCTAACTGGGATTATGTATCTACACATCGCCACTATAACTGGGAGTACGTATCCACACATCACCACTATAACTATGAATACGTATCCACACATCACTACTATAACTGGGAATACGTATCAACACATCACCACTATAACTGGGAATACGTATCCACACATCACTACTATAACTGGGAATACGTATCCACACATCACCACTATAACTGGGAATACGTATCCACACATCACCACTATAACTATGAAATACGTATCCACACATCACTACTATAACTGGGAATACGTATCAACACATCACCACTATAACTGGAAATACGTATCCACACATCACTACTATAACTGGGAATACGTATCCACACATCACCACTATAACTGGGAATACGTATCCACACATCACCACTATAACTATGAAATACGTATCCACATATCACAACTATAACTGGGAATACGTATCCACAGATTACAATTTAAATATTCATACTCCCAGTGATTGTGATAGTTAACTGTACGAATCAGGTATCAGACATCATCCCATATCTTTAAGCAGTACATGGCTGCGCTGTATGCTATGCATGATAATATGTATACGTGTTGACGTGGTGATTCTTGCCAGTAGGCGCTGTGAATGAATATTATACGTACGCTTCATACCAGCCCACAGTGCACAGTTTGTGCTGCATTCGTCTGGGGTACTCTGCAAATGCAGGGATATTGCTCAAGACGATCACCAACTGAAAAGACAATGAAAGAAAACTGTTTCCAAATATCACGAGTAAACAATCGAACTTTGTTCATCCAAAGCCGACAGCGGTTGTACCCATGTGGGGAATCGAACCCGGGTCACCAACGTAAAGAGCGAACGCTTTAACCACTAGGCTACCCCACCGCCCCGTCAGCAGCCAAGTGTTTCACCACAGTTGTGCACGCCTGAGACCCGCATCATTTCGTTCTTTGCTCGCACATCTGGATGGTAGGGTAGCCTAGTGGTCACGCTGAAGACCAAGGTTCGATTCCCCACATGGGTACAATGTGTGAAGCCCATTTCTGCTGTCCCTGACCGCGATATTGCTGGAATATTGCTAAAGGTGTAAAAGTATACTGTCACTCCTGGCGCTGTGTGATATCACTAGAATATTGTTCAAAACAGCGTTAACCCATGGCACCCTGTTACTGGAATGACTCACTGGGTCATGTAGAGGTATAAATCGGGACAAGACCCAGATCACGCATAATCCACCAACGGACATGAATCTATCTGGTGTTCCACATTTCTGGAGAAAATAACGACCTCGATAATTTGACAGTATGAGTGAGTGAGTGAGTTTAATTTTACGCCGCACTCAGCAATATTCCAGCGATATGGCGGAGGTCTGTAAATAATCGAGTTTGAACCAGACAATCTACTGATCAACAGCATGAACATCGATCTACGCAATTGGGGTACGATGACATGGTGACAGTATGAACTAAAATGAGTCCTTTAAGAATTTGTTTGCAGACACTAAAATGTTATGTGAATGAGTAAAGTTCTACACCACAGTTAACAATATTCCAGAAATATAAAAGGCAGGGAACAACTAATAGATTAGTTATGTGAATGAGTAAAGTTCTACACCACAGTTAACAATATTCCAGAAATATAAAAGGCAGGGAACAACTAATAGATTAGTTATGTGAATGAGTAAAGTTCTACACCACAGATAGCAATATTCCAGAAATATAAAAGGCAGGGAACATCTAATAGATTAGTTATGTGAATGAGTAAAGCTCTACACCACAATTATCAATATTCCAGAAATATAAAAGGCAGGGAACATCTAATAGATTAGTTATGTGAATGAGTAAAGTTCTACACCACAATTAGCAATATTCCAGAAATATGAAAGGCAGGGAACAACTAATAGATTCACACGTACCAATGTAGGGAAGTGAACTCTGGGTCTTTGGTGAACTATCTAATCCTTACTACCATATCACTGCATCGCCAAACCGGATTAAAGAAACTGTCAAAATCATTGAACATGATGGTGCAAACAGACCGAGTTTTAACCCAACCTGCTATCCACTAACCTACCAAGTACATTCTCCTATTCATATAAAGGATTCGATGCAAATCTCACGTATTGTATGTCTCTGGGGGATCGTTCTTCCGGATTCATCTGAAGAATTCTCTTTGCCTCCTGGGGTAAACGGTCCTGAAAATACGCAAAGAGATAACACTCTGTATGAAAATAAGACTGTGGACTAAAGTGACCTTTTGCCAGAGGCGTGCTTTAAACCTCTAGAATATAGTGGTTTAAACCTCTTGAAAAGAACAGATGTTCATATTAAACTCTAAGAATGTCGCATAAAAGAATCTAGGAAGATGAATATAATATACTACTCAAAAGAGAAGATCCTTCAGCAACCAATGCTTGTCATAGAAGCGACTTGATCCGGTGGAGGTTCGCTGACTTAATCATTGGATACCAACTGTGAGACCGATGTGCATGATGTCAATCACTGGATAGTCTGGTCCAGACTCGATTACTAACAGACCGCCATCATGTAGCCGACATATTGCTGAATCAGGCGTTAAACAACCACACAAACAAACTTCTAACAACACTCGATTCTCTGGGTAACATGAAGGAATCTTGTATTCTTCAAATTATTTTGAGTAGTATAATTATACAGTTTCTTCAACAACTTACACGTGTTGCACGTACAGGTCGAGAATTGAGTTTCAATCATATTCTGAAATGAATGACAAATCCTACCTGTGTATCTGCCTTGAAGTCGTTGGGATCAAAGAACAGACCGTCTCTGTCGATAGTGGTCAAGTCTTGGGACACCTGGATGACTGACAGGAACTCATCACCTGAGTCCTTCACACTGTCAACAGAGATGACTTACACTGAGACGAACCACCACATTGGCAATATATAGTACTTATATGTACCACTACAATGTCAACATATAGTACGTGCATGTATCACTACATTGTCAACATATAGTACGTGCATGTATCACTACATTGTCAACACATAGTACGTGCATGTATCACTACATTGTAAACATATAGTACCTGCATGCATCACTAAATTGTCAACATATTGTACGTGTATGTACCACTACATTGTCAACATATAGTACTGGCATGTATCACTACATTGTCAACATATAGTACATCGATGAACTTCTACATTGTCAACATATAGTACTGGCATGTATCACTACATTGTCAACATATAGTACATGCATGTACTACTACATTGTCAACACATAGTACGTACATGTACTACATTGTCAACACATAGTACGTACATGTACCACTACATTGTAAACATATAGTACGTGCATGTATAACTAAATTGTCAACATATAGTACGTGCATGTATCACTAAATTGTCAACATATAGTACGTCCATGCACCACTACATTGTCAACATATAGTACGTGCATGTATCACTACATTGTTAACACATAGTGTGTGCATGTATCACTACATTGTCAACACATAGTATGTGCATGTACCACTACATTGTCAACATATAGTACGTGCATGCACCGCTACATTGTCAACATATAGTACGTACATGTGCCACTACATTGTCAACATATAGTACTGGCATGTATCACTACATTGTCAACATATAGTACGTGCATGTATCACTACATTGTCAACATATAGTACATGCATGTATCACTACATTGTCAACATATAGTACGTGCATGTACCACTACATTGTCAACATATAGTACGTGCATGTATCACTACATTATCAACATATAGTACTGGCATGTACTACTATATTGCAACATACATGAACTTACAGACATCATCACTTTGTCAACATGTTGCACTTACAAACAGCATCACATTGTCAACATGTTGCACTTACATACAGCATCACATTGTCAACATGTTGCACTTACATACAGCATCACATTGTCAACATGTTGCACTTACATACAGCATCACATTGTCAACATGTTGCACTTACATACAGCATCACATTGTCAACATGTTGCACTTACATACAGCATCACATTGTCAACATGTTGCACTTACATACAGCATCACATTGTCAACATGTTGCACTTACCTACAGCATCATATTGTCAACATGTTGCCCTCACATACAGCATCACATTGTCAACATGTTGTACTTACATACATCATCACATTGTCAACATGTTGCACTTACATACATCATCACATTGCAACATGTTGCACTTATATACAGCATCACATTGTCAACATGTTTTACTTACATACAGCATCACATCGTCAACATGTTCATATTAGTATATTGCTACATTCACATTAACAAGTACATGAAACTTTACATGAACTTTATCTAGCATTTAGTGTACATTTACATGTACTTTTCCAAGATTGGGACTTTCTTTAATCATGGACCCGTCAAGACCCTTTCTTGTCGTAAGAGGTTACTAACGGGATTGGGTGGTCAGGCTCGCTGGCTTGGTTGATGCATGTCATATACCAATTACGTTAATAGATGTTCATGATGTCAATCATTGGATTGTCTGAGACAGACTCGAATATTTACAGACCATCGTCATATAGCTGGAATATTCCTGAGTGGAGCTTCAATCTACAAACAAACATTCCTACAGTCTAAGTTCAGTTTAAGTGGAGAAAGCTACGTGCACGGTTATCTCCCTTAGATCACCTGTTAGGGTGTTCGAACTGTAGTTTCGCTGTTTTTAACTCGTAATGGGAAAATGCATGTACATTACAAGGCCTGCCTTGTTTTACAAATACAGAGCAAAACAGAGCAACCAACGCTGATCGTTAAAGATGGCGGGACAGAGTGGTCAGCTCGGTGACATGGCTCTTTGCTCATACTATCGATCTCTAGATTGTATGGCACAGATTCTATTATTTACATACCGTCGTCATACGGATGGGATGTTGCACGTGCGGCATAAAACAGCAAACAACTAAATGCTTTCCACGTCAGACCCGTGAAGATCCGGGGTAGAATAGGTCTTCAGCAACCCATGTGCTTGCCATAAAAAGGCGACTATGCTTGTCGTAAGAGGAGACTAACAGGATCGGGTGGTCAGTTTCGCTGACTTGGTTGACACATGTCATCGGTTCCCAATTGCGCAGAACGATGCTCATGCTGTTGATCACTGGATTGTCTGGTCCAGACTCGATTATTTACCCACCGCCGCCATACAGCTGGGATATTGCTGAGTGCGGCGTAAAACTAAACTCACTCACTCACTCACTCCTTCCGGGTCAAGCTGACCCCTCACCTCTGGTAACTCGTGTTACACAGCCGGATACAGATGAGAGCCAGTCGGACGTAGCGCTTGAACCGGGACCTTGGATGCACCCGGACCTACAACATACACAGAGAAACACACGTATATTCACGTCAAACTGTCACACGGTCAAAGGTGTATTTAGGGTCACGTATATTCACGTCAAACTGTCACACGGTCAAAGGTGTATTTAGGGACACGTATATTCACGTCAAACTGTCACACGGTCAAAGGTGTATTTAGAGTCACGTATATTCACGTCAAACTGTCACACGGCCAAAGGTGTATTTAGGGTCCACGTATATTCACGTCAAACTGTCACACGGTCAAAGGTGTTTTTAGGGTCATGTATATTCACGTCAAACTGTGACACGGTCGAAGGTGTATTTAGGGACACGTATATTCACGTCAAACTGTCACACGGTCAAAGGTGTACTTAGGGTCACGTATATTCACGTCAAACTGTCACACGGTCAAAGGTGTATTTAGGGTCACGTATATTCACGTCAAACTGTCACACGGTCAAAGGTGTATTTAGGGTCACGTATATTCACGTCAAACTGCCACACGGTCAAAGGTGTATTTAGAGTCACGTATGTTCACGTCAAACTGTCACACGGTCAAAGGTGTATTTAGGGACACGTATATTCACGTCAAACTGTCACACGGTCAAAGGTGTATTTAGGGACACGTATATTCACGTCAAACTGTCACACGGTCAAAGGTGTATTTAGGGTCACGTATATTCGCGTCAAACTGTCACACGGTCAAAGGTGTATTTAGGGTCACGTATATTCACGTCAAACTGTCACACGGTCAAAGGTGTATTTAGGGTCACGTATATTCACGTCAAACTGTCACACGGTCAAAGGTGTATTTAGGGACACGTATATTCACGTCAAACTGTCACACGGTCAAAGGTGTATTTAGGGTCACGTATATTCACGTCAAACTGTCACACGGTCAAAGGTGTATTTAGGGTCACGTATATTCACGTCAAACTGTCACACGGTCAAAGGTGTATTTAGGGTCACGTATATTTCGTCAAACTGTCACACGGTCAAAGGTGTATTTAGGGTCACGTATATTCACGTCAAACTGTCACACGGTCAAAGGTGTATTTAGGGTCACGTATATTCACGTCAAACTGTCACACGGTCAAAGGTGTATTTAGGGTCACGTATATTCACGTCAAACTGTCACACGGTCAAAGGTGTATTTAGGGTCACGTATATTCACGTCAAACTGTCACACGGTCAAAGGTGTATTTAGGGTCACGTATATTCACGTCAAACTGTCACACGGTCAAAGGTGTATTTAGGGTCACGTATATTCACGTCAAACTGTCACACGGTCAAAGGTGTATTTAGGGTCACGTATATTCACGTCAAACTGTCACACGGTCAAAGGTGTATTTAGGGTCACGTATATTCACGTCAAACTGTCACACGGTCAAAGGTGTATTTAGGGTCACGTATATTCACGTCAAACTGTCACACGGTCAAAGGTGTATTTAGGGTCACGTATATTCACGTCAAACTGTCACACGGTCAAAGGTGTATTTAGGGTCACGTATATTCATCTCAAACTGTCACACGGTCAAAGGTGTATTTAGGGTCACGTATATTCACGTCAAACTGTCACACGGTCAAAGGTGTATTTTAGGGTCACGTATATTCACGTCAAACTGTCACACGGTCAAAGGTGTATTTAGGGTCACGTATATTCACGTCAAACTGTCACACGGTCAAAGGTGTATTTAGGGTCACGTATATTCACGTCAAACTGTCACACGGTCAAAGGTGTATTTAGGGTCACGTATATTCACGTCAAACTGTCACACGGTCAAAGGTGTATTTAGGGTCACGTATATTCACGTCAAACAGTCACACGGTCAAAGGTGTTTTTAGGGTCACGTATATTTACGTCAAACTGTGACACGGTCAAAGGTGTATTTAGGGTCACGTATATTCACGTCAAACTGTCACACGGTCAAAGGTGTATTTAGGGTCACGTATATTCACCTCAAACTGTCACACGGTCAAAGGTGTATTTAGGGTCACGTATATTCACGTCAAACTGTCACACGGTCAAAGGTGTATTTAGGGACCGTTTATAATTTATGGCAAGGGTGGGGTGATGATGATTTTTATGGAGAAGCATGTACAATGTGAATGACCCTCCACCCCTTACCCACACCCAATTTATGTACAAAGTAAGTAACCCGCGAGGCCGCCATGCATGCCATCTACAAAATCAATTATCCCCCCTCCATAATTGTTTTAGCATATTTTTGTTATATCGATGTACAAAATTGCTAACCCCTACTCAATACATGTGTATCACGATACAAACACCTTGAAAGAATGACACGGTATCAAGATTTAAAATGATTTATTTCAAGATATTTGTGCTTAACAATAACACTATTGTAATAAACAAACAAGTAACTCCATCATACTTGCGAATTTTTCTTTAAATAAGTACTGTAACATGTTTAAGAAAATACTGTTTTGAAAAAACATGGTAGACCTAACTTTTCCCTGTTCCTGTTTTTTCTAGTACAAACCATGAAGATCCAGATAATTGATATCACGTTCACAGTAACATAATATATCATCTTGGTTACATTTGCATTAGTAAGAACGTTAAAGTTTACATACTCTCAGCGATTCGAACACCCAAACAGGGTATCCTAGCACAATGAAGGGTCACATGAACTGCGGCGCTATTGTTTCCAAGCTACATGATCTACTGAGACACATACCCGTCCAGAACTTGTTGGACAGCTTCAAGTAGCAATGAAGTGCTTTTCACATTACTTTCCTTTTAATTTTTTTATGTTTTTGTTGATTTTTCATTTTTTTACACCTTCGCAAGCAATAAAATATGCATCCATAGGTAGGACTGAAATGTGAATAAGGTAAGGTATCACCCTTAAACAAACATTTCCAATAAGGGTATTCCACTGGACAAAAGGCATGTCAGTCATACAATAGCAATGAACTGGTTTGATGGGTATCGTATGTTATGAATCCCAACAAACCAGTTTAGTGTTTCAGCTTATGATTGGACAAGCCTAAACGTCTGAAGAGAGCTGAAATGGGGGTTAACGTCGTGTTCAAGATTCTTTCACTTTAACGACGTTGATGCACGTATGTGGCTGCTTGTGCTCTTGTGTTATACATACCATACTGCAGTGTCTCCTGCCGTGATATTGCAGAAATATTGTAAAAGCGGCGTAAAACTATACTCACACTATGCCGCGGTGTCCCCTGGAAAAAGAAAAGCGTAAAACTACACTCACTCACTCACTCACTCACCCACTCACGGTGCTGCAAGGAGACATGGGTAACCCACTCAGACACAATCATATACTGACTCTGAGCCGACCAAGCCTTTGTTCATTCCCAAACTGCGCAGCGCCAGGCAGGGCAAGAACAATTACCATCTTAAAACGTAGTACTGGTATATGACCCGTTCTAAATACTAGGGCTGCGCAATATAACCGGTTTACCTGCATTTATCGGTTCAGATGTGAAATCGATACGTATTGCGATACGCTGATCGAAAACCGGTATTTGAAATGCATTCCGAAAACTTTGTACCACTCAGAAATCTTCGGATATTTCCGTTTTCCACACTGGAAGTCAAGTTAAGTTCGGTTTGAAGTTTTGTTCTTAATATCTGTTCAAGTGTTTCGCAATGTTTTGGATCTGAATGTTTTAAATATTTACTAATTAACGAACAGTGAGCTCTAATATGTCCTGACCAGGTCAAGTTACTGTCTAAAATCTCTTGAGAGTGGAGAAAGTAATTCAAACTTGTAACCACGGTCTTGATGCTAAATTGACCTTTTCCTTGTTTCATTTGTGACAAATATTATTTATTTTGTCATGATTAAATGTTTTTTTTAAAGCTTAATCATGCATAGTGGTTTTGTTGTGTTTTTGCCTTATAAGTCAAGCATTAACTCCATTATAAGCAGTTTTTTGTTTTAAAAAACCTTTTGCAATATATTGCTTTCGCATCGCAATATATCGCAATATATACCCAATATGAAAATTATTCTGCAATACGGGCTGATGACCGTAATACCGCGATACTAAATACTGCACTAGAACGATGTATTCACGTTAGATCTTGATACGGGCTGTTTGTTTGTTTAACGCCGCAATAAGCAATATTCCAGCTATATGGTGGCTTTATGTAAATAATCATGTGATCAGCAGCAGCATGAACACCAAGTCTAACACGGATCCTCCATGATGGACAGACTTAATGGTAATATTAGACTCAACCAATGTCAACCAATAATTTCCTATATCCAAAGAGCCCACATGTTTTGTCATTGTCACAGTATAGTGGAGATAAAATTGGTGTTTTTTCAATGTAGAGGTTTGAAACTTCAACTACCCGAAAACGCTTCAAAAGAAAGGCTATCGTATTCAGTTTCGAATTAAATTTACATGGATCGAATAAAATTGCAGAAGCACTACATTAAAAACAGTTTATCTTCACACGTCTGCGTGCGAAATACGAAATGTCTCTTGGTAAGTTTCATATTGCCAGTTAGCAAGAAAGGGAGCACTGGAGCTCAACTTGATAGGTGTCAGCCGCCAACAATTACCCGCCATATATGACACAGTCACACTGTAATTGTCGTATCAATACAAGCCGCATTGTGTTGTCTATAGGTATGCATTGAACAGGGGTGTTTTAAGGCCGAATTCCACGTGTGTAAACGAGGCCTTGACTTGGAGACAAATAGTTAAGGGACTGCGGGTTTGGTTACCTGTTTATGAGTCAGTTCGGTTGATAGGAACACGAGTATGGAATTTCTTCTAGAACTGGGTACACTTCAGAAACAGATGCTTCACAGATGACAATAATAACTATTCATTGCAACGTTCAACGATGTAAAGCTTTATGAGAAATTTTATTGTGGTCTGTCTCAGTCCCTAAAATTAATTTCCTTTGGTCCAGTCGGTTCCAAGGCTAGAGCCATTCATGAAGCTTGTCTGGATTTAGCTCAGGTTCTAGATCTCACATATCACTGGGGCTCCAATTCAATATAAATGGAGTTAGTTGATTGTATCAAAAGTATATATATTCAGAGACTAAGCGTCAGTCTAGGTGTGATTGGGAAGAAATCTGCATGGGACTTGGAGAGGAGAGGAGAACAGCATTTGTAGATTGTTCCACTAATTATGTCAGTTACTGGATTGTCTGGTCCAAATACGATTATTTACAGGTCGCCGTCGTGGAACTACCATGTTACCGAGATCGGTGTTAAACAACAAAGCAAACCATATTTTTTTACAAAGATACTTTGACCACAATAACACAAAACACTATCTCCTGCTGTGATATGAACCCACAACATACCAGGGCTGTTTTTCATACCCACTACGAGATCGCGTTTCGACAGGTGACAATATAGCTATGGTCTACTGAACAGTGGAACATGACATGTAGATCAAACACCTAGGACCTCCCTCTGTTAGCCGTGTTATTGGAGAAGGGATGTATTCCAACAGAAACGACAAAGCCCTTTCCAAATACATAAAACAATCTCTGCTAAAAGCTGATGGTACAATTCTGACTATATCATGAGTATGGGTTTGTATGACGCCGCATTCAGCGTTACAATGGGGTATGAAAACAATCGAGTCTGGATCAGACAACCCAGTGATGCAACCCTTGGGATACGATGACAGAGCATGTGATTAAGAATCAGGGCCTGGAATTTCGAAGCACTCTTAGCGCTAAGATAGTCGTAAGTGCCATACATTAACATTAACTTACGACTATCTTAGCGCTAAGAGAGCTTCGAAAATCTAGGCCCAGTACCAAATAGTGATGACACCAGATGAGCCCCCCAACCGGTTACACAAACAATATAATTTATCGCAGCCTTTCAAAAGCATTTTACTGAACAAGTTTGGTAGTATGGTTTGAGGTTCTGAGCATCATTACACTTCCTGAGCGTTCTATGGGAATCGAACACCGATTTTCGGCGAGACGAGCGAGCGTTTGAACCACTAGGCTTCAGTTTCTAAACAAATTTGGGTATCGTTTCTTACAAGATATTCGGACGAATGTTTTGGTGTGTTTTTATGAAATAAACCAACCTTACCTTTAACCTTCTAATGTCCAGACAGGTAGTGTGGAGGGACATACTGCGACGTCCAGCCGGAGCAACAGACAGCATCATGCATGCGTTTCCACGTCTGTCGCTTCATATGTCCCCAACTACAGTTGTCCGGTGTCAAAGGGGCAGTTTGTACATGGATATACATGGCGACGACGGGGATCGTCTCGGGGTGACTAATAAAATACTCGCTTCAATTTACGAGTCTGGCTCAAGTTGTAATACATGAACAAGTCACGCTATTTTATGCAAGTGAAACTGGTTTGGAATTTTGGGTGGATATATTTTAGATTGCTCATTCAAGAGTCGGGCTACTGTGATCTGAACCGTTTGGAGAATGTAGGCCATCGGCTTATTTCCATACATACACGTCCAGTCGGTGAAGCATTCCCTATACAGTTACAGGGTAGATGGGTAGCTGCCTGTGGTAGATAACATACGCGTGTGTTGGGAATATCAAAACTCGAGGTGATTCGTGGACTACCTTGCTCAGACCATCAGAACACGATACCCATGAATATACCATTCATTACAAAACTAGGGACAGGTTCTTGAAGTATTAACGGTCTCTTTTCTGAGGCTATGAGCGCTAGAGCGGACCTCGGACAAGGCCTAACGAATGTAAAATTTCAATGTGGTGATTCAGGAAACAATAGGGATAGTTCTGTGGATATACAACTTCTTTATTGCAATATATGCGTCGTTTCGGTGTAGATGCTAACACCGTTATTAAGTATGTGCAGTTGTATATCCATAGACTAACCCTCTTGTTCTTGACACCAACTTCACCAGCCACGCCACTCAAAGATCACTCTTTGAGGCACGTTAGTCCTGTTCAAACTTTCACTTTTTCCTGACAATTTTTTTATTAAAGTATCTTTTAACCTTTTAACTCGATCCCCGTACACAGAAAATAAACTGGACCCTGCATGGCCGATATTAGGGCATGGGTGACCCTTAATTATCTCTAAATGACACTAAATGACAGCAAAATAAAATGCATGACACTAGGGTGAGAACAGCAGCTACAAGAGTCCCATCCTCACTCACTGACAGAACTGGTGACTGTAACATTGCATCATAAACCTGTTAGTTACATTTCAGAGTAACATGTCCATGAAGCAACTCGTCAATCAATTGTCAAAAGCTTGTTGTTGTTTTTAACAAATTCCCAACATCAGTTAAATACGATATCTTCCCAACACAGAAACAGGCACTATCGTAAGTCTTGCTATATCACCATTTGACTAGTGCAATGCTCTCTGCTTCAATATCCCAGCATCTTGATCTAAACTTCAGAGAATTGCACACGCTGCAGCACGCCTCATTACTAGTTCTTTCCTCCAAGTTTGCAATTCCTCCACTGGTTACCCATCAAAAATCGAATTAATGCAAAATTATTCTTCTGACTCACAACTGCATCTATATCAACTACGTCTGTATCTATCTCAAAGATCTCATCACCTGACGTCTTTGAGAGACGTTTAGAAGTTGGAGCAGTAAGGAAGGATAACAATATATGGATGAACAACTTCTTTATTACAGTGAGAGCGACGTTCTGGTACTATAAGGTTCTAACACATCCTCGATAATCTCCAGGGTATACGGTCCGATAAATCTCCACTATACCCTGAATGCATCTACGGCTCGAGCCGATGATTTTATTACCTCCCTTGGTTGGCTTTTTATCCAATCAGGTGTCTACGCCGGGCAGTTGAGCGTACCAATCACAACTCACTTTCGCTTTTTAAATTATCTAACCGATTAAACTTGGCAACACAATAATATAGTGTTGCAGAGTTACTCTGAAAGAGGTAGGAGTTCTTGCATATATTTTTTAAGATTTCAGACCTGTCAATTTGTCTGTATGTTTTCCCCCAAAATCGACCGCTATCTTTGTTAACACTACAAGCTCTGTTGTAACGGCGGCTTATCTGATTGGCTACTGTGAGAATGCGGAGCCAGCAAAGGGAGGTAATAAAATCATCGGCTCGAGCCGTAAATGCATCCAGGGTTTACATTCGTCACCACTCGCCCCTTTCTGTAACCTGCAAGAAGCTATTCGGCTTGTCCCGGAATAACACGAGTTGGTCACGAATGCCAGGTTTTAGTGGAGATTTATCGGAACGTATACCCTGGAAATTATCGAGGATGGTTCTAACACCCCTACCAAGCAAGAAGTAAAGTCATCTCTTCTCACTGTAATACCGAAGTTGTTCATCCATATATTGTTATCCATCCTTATCTCATCACCTTTCAAACGCCCCGCTGATTCCTTTGTTATGTGAACCAGTTGATACGACACATTCATCTCAGCAAAACATGACTGGGGGACAGAGCTTCCCCACCTCTCGAACAATCTTCCCCTATATCTCAGATCACGACAACAACAAACTTCAAACCAGCTCTAAAGACGCATCTCTTTCTTCAAGCACTCCAGAACTGGCAATCTGCTTGTGTTTTGCCTTTGGAAAATGTTTTGATTTTGTACAGTGCATGTGTTATGTGCCTCACTAAACATATACTGTCGCGCTCAACTGTGTCCTGCAACATCGTGACATATACTGTCTATTCAAGTATTAAAGTAATCATGACAGCGACACTAACACCACAATGAATAAAAAATATCCTCAATAGGTCAGAATTGTTCAAATGAAACGAAAACACTTACACAAAAAATGACAAGAAAAAGAATTAGAACAGATAATAATGTATAGCATGTACTTTCAATCTAAAGCACCTTGCTTTCAAGCCTCACTTACGCAGGAAGTATATTTTTTGGCACTATAGCCATTACAAAACACGAATTAGGCTTCGGTCGTATGGTATTTAGGGGTTATCGTCAGGCCCTGAATATTACGCTAGACACGATGCATACAACAGATTAAATAAATCATTACACATAACTTCTACAAAATCTGTTGACGGTATTCCCGGCATCTAGTTGAATATTTCAGTTAATAACCGAGAATATTTGTGGTTCCATATTCTTTTTGATTATATCGGATTACTGCGGTATAGAGCTATCATCTAATGGGTATCGTATTAGATCAGCTGATGGTAATAAGAGTGTTGATAGCATGTTAATTTCCTCCACTATAAGTGATATCGACACCTTCCACGGAGGAATCTAAGCCTGCGCTGGGGAGATACGCCGTTTATTGCACACACATTAACACTGGCATTTTGATTCTTCTTAAGTCACCTAATTTCGTGTTATATCTGCTCATAAATTCCATGACATGAAACCTCAATGTGTCCTGAGGAAAATATAGTTCGGCATTTTAATGTCGCTGTCATTACAGAAAGTGTGACCCCATGCTGAGAAATGATCTTTCAGATATGAATCAGTTCGGGCTTTTTAACTAGCCACATGGTCTTGGAGAGAAACGAGATATCAATATGTATATTACATCGTTAAAAACTCATCAATATCCATATTACCCCCCGGCAGTGCTAGAGAGTAGGTGGTTACATAGCACTGGTAATATGTCTTTTGTTTAAGGGGACAACAGCGGCTTATATCGTTAGGACTCTGTTCTCAGAAGGTGGGGAGAGAGTGAATGCGGTTTATGCTGTTTTTAGCAACATCCCATCATCACGGCGGTTTAAAAAGGGTTCAAAAGGTAATATTCATCTTAACATGAATGTTCAAATCGATGCGTTAAGGGAGGTTTTCAAAACCAAAATACTGCGTCGTACACGAAAACTAAATGAGAATTGCGGTATAACCTGCAAATAATTTGCCCAGCGTGACCCAAAAGATCTATCTGTTTGAATTATTGAAACCAGTCATTTTAGACATCGAATAACATGCACATTCGCATCAACTGCCCATGTCCGACAGTTGTAAGTTCTAGTAATGACAAGGTCAACCATAGTAGAGGCGGTGGAGTAGCCTAATGGTTAAAGCGTTCGCTCGTCACGCCGAAGACCAGTTTTCTATTTCCCACATGGGTACAGTGTGTGATTGCTGATATTGCTGGAATTTTGCTAAGAGCGGTTAAAACCATACTCACTCACTCACTCAACCATAGTACGGATAAAGCGCAACAGATACTGTACATAGTTCCTGTTGGTGAGGGGTGAGGTGAGGTGAGGTGAAATTGGGTTTAACGTCGTGCTTGAGAATATTTCGCTCATATGACGACGTGCATGCGTGTGTATGTGTATGTGCGGCTGCTTGTACTAGCCCAGACTTAAGCTGGTTTTATAGTGCTAGCCCACCGTGCCGCAGTGAAGCATGAATACCCCACTCAGACACATTATACTGACTCCGAGCCGACCAGTCCTTGTTGTACCCATAAATGCCGAGCGCCAGGCAGGGACCAACAAGTACCATATTTTAACGTCTTTTGGTATGACGCGGTCGGGGATCGAACCCGCGACCTTCCACTCTCCGGGCGGACGCTCTAACCACTACACCACGGAGGCGGTCTAGTTCCTGTTGGTACAGAGGTCACACTGGGAATGCCATGTGTGGACCGGGTCCACCCACCCAAACATTGCTAACAATTCCCCTGGCGCACAAACACATACCCATTTTAGTCATACAAGGTGACTAAATGGATCGAGTAGTCAAGCTCGTTGACCTTACTGATGTCATCGTATGGCGGCATGGATCGCAGCTCATTGGCGGATCCAGAGGGGAGGGGGGTTCAGGTCCCTCTCCCTTTGAAAATGACTTAAGGCCACATTGAAGATATTTTTGCGTTGGCGGGGCCTATGGGTCTGCCAAAAACATTCCTGGATCTGCCCATGCTGCTCACTATATCAATCACTGGATTGTCTGGTCCAGACACGATTATGGAATTTTGCTGAGAAATCTAGGTATGGTGTTAAATACCAAACAATCACATTCAGAGTATCCAAATCCAATTGGATCAACACCATCTCGCCAAGACCTGAACCCCAGGAACCAATCACGCCCAGACCTGTTGGGGGAAGGTACGTAACATCCCCACAAGCACAGACCCGAGGCCTTGAAGTTCCTTGGTAACGTGGTTGCTCCAGACAACAGAAGTACAGGAGACAGGTACCCCTGAATGTTATACATACAGTACAGCTGTAGATATGTATTGTGTTGATGTTTACACGTCAGGCTTCAGAGATCGTGAAGTAACTTCAGTAACACTATGAATAGGCCAGCGTGTGTACAGGTGCGCCACAGTGGAGTTGTTGTACTGGGGGACTTAATTTAGTTCAGTTGTGTACGCAGTGAATTATATTGCTTGAAATGTTGACAAACATTAATCCCATTTGGCTATGTCTACTGATGCGAGAACAATCTAATAGCTGAAAATCAACACGGCTTAACGCGTAAAGATCGGGGTCATTTGGAAAGGTCATTTGGACTGATTGCTTAGTTTTGGTTTGATCTGGGACTGGCGTTTTTTTATGCGTTTTGTTTGTTTGTTTGTTTGTTTGTTTTGTTGTTGTTTTTTGGGGGGTAGGGTATTGTTGTTGTTAATCTGCAGAATAATCTTCACAGTCGGTGAATGGTTTCAATGAAATATCATAAATACATGTACGTGTATTCACCATGTACACTGTGTAACATTAAAATATTAAAGCAGAAACTATAACGTTCTTCTCTCAGAACAAAAACATATCATACGCTCTTAAGGTATCAAATTATAACATTTCAAATCTTGAAACGTCAGAAATGTTTTCTTTCCATAAAAAAAGCAAACATAAAAATGTAATGAAAACACATGCTACCTTTAACCATGAGTTGACATAAAACGTAAATATGCCACCACGTGACTTGCAATAAATGTAAATATATGAGTCTGTTATACATATATACATGTGGCCTGAAACTCTCACAAAGTATACAAGAGACAACAGAGGTAAGGGCAAGTATCTGGCCTTCCATACAGCGAGACGGTTCATTTCAACAATACGATCATCTCCCAGTTGGTTGACGCACCTGTTTACCGGGTCTTAAGCCGAGTTGTACACAGGCATATATTACTTCTTTGTCATGTGACGTTTGACAGCTGAAATGGACATTGTCATCAGGTAGACAATGAGACGCGTTTGTGTTATGTGTAGCTCACCTGGCGCTAATAGAATAAAATATGGAGGAAGAACAATATCTTATTGCATGGTGTTATACTAACTATATTCACAAACGGTTTGTAAAATACAAACGAAATACACATTTTCAAATCGGTCATGTGAGAATACCTTGGACACAAAGGGACAATTAGAAAGTGGCCTAATGTGAAATAAATATTAAATTTTCTATTATTCGGTTACATTTTCAACAAACCGGGGGAAATGCAGATTTGCTTTATCAAGGGCTTTTGCATTACAGAGAGGCATATATGGCTCGGGTACTGAAAGACAAAAAAGTTTAAGGGGAACACTACCAACTTACAAACTGTCCGACTTCTTTTTCCTTTTTCTTTTCTTTTTTATTTTTTTATTTATTATTTTTTAAACCATGATGGCTGAGAGGGTAAGATCGCTGACTTTGTGTCTGGTGCCTTACTCTGAGGGTGTGCGTTCGGACCCTGGGTGAAACTCAAACCAGAGAGCGCTAGAATTTGTACTTTTGTATACCATATGTTACATCAAAATACAACTGTTCACAACAGATGCAAAGGTAACGTGTAAAAACTAAAGCATTTTGTTGGCGAACTACATTTTCTGAAGAACAACAAATGCACACATACGCTTAGTGTAGAATTGTCAGACTATGTATCATTGATAAACTTCATTTTGTTTCTCCAATTTGTTTACATCGGTTCCCAATTGCGCAGATCGATGTTCATGCTGTTGATCACTGGTTTGTCTGGTCCAGACTCGATTATTTACAGACCGCCGTCATATAGCTCGAATATTGCTGAGTGCGGCGTAAAACTAAACTCACTCACTCACTCCAATTGGTTTTAACATGGAAACCAAATAAAACTTTGGTTGGAGACGATTTATATTTGATATATCACTTGTTAGAAAATCCGCCTCATAGTTCCCATGGTACGGAGAAACGAAAACAGAACAGAAGACGACGGTATTAGGAAACTCAAACATTGCTCGGAGACCAGGTGAGCTAACGGAGAGGAGTATCAGTCCACTGTAAGCTGTAGGGGGTATCACCCGATACATATGTAATACATTTCCTTGTCACTAAAGCTTCGTTGGGATATTATTGAGTAATAAAAAAAGAAAAAATAGAACCTTAAAGGGTGTGCCAAATGATTTAAATGTTAAGAAATGACTTTCAATAATAATTGTAACATAAAATCATCAAATGTGATTGAACTTATTTCATAGCTTGTTTCGAAAGGCTTTGTACTTTTAAGTAACTGTGTAAAATAATATATTGAAATAAATTCATTCGTGGATTGGATTTTTTTAGAGACAGATCGCCAAGCCTATACAGTATATTGTCAGTGGGAATATTGACTTCACAGGCGGGGTTTGATGGGGTTATCTACTCGGGCAATTTAAAGTTAATAATCAATCTCATGCACCAGCAGGACGTGGAATAACACACAGAAGATCAACAGTTAATACCCTTCTAAAGTCGCACGACTTCCTCGGGAGCTCTTGCATAAACCATTTCTATCACACAAAAATATCGCAAACAAATCTTCAGATGAATAATAAGTCCTTTGTGATAAATGGAGCGCCATGTCTAGCGATGATGGGTGTGTATTGTATTTATTTTGGTTACTCCCGAGCTTTCGTTAAAGTAGCACTGTTTAGTTAACAAGAAGTGGGTAGGTGAGTCGGATTTTAGGCTGCATTGAGCAATAAATACCATGGCGGGGGACACCCGAAATGGGCTTCACACGTTGTACCTATGTGGGGAAAGATCTGTCTCGTCTCACCGAATCGTGTGCAATTCCCTACATGGATTAGTGAATGAGTGAGTTAGGTTTTACGCCACTTTGTGCAATACTCCAGCAATATCACGGCGGGGGACACCAGAAATGGGCTTCACACATTGTACCCATGTGGGGAATCGAACCCGGGCCGTCGGCGCAACAAACGAATACTTTAACCACTGGACTATCCGAGCGCCCTCCTGTTAGAATGGGTTAGAATGTGTAAAGGCCATTTCAGGTTTACCTCTACATAATATTGCTGGAATATTCCTAATATTGCTATTGCTATTACGATTTTCATTCAATCAATCACTCATTTACTAACTAACAGGTGTGTGCAACATGTCAGAAAGATAAACTGCTCTTACAAGAATTCGTAGAAGTGTTGACATAAGGTGACGTGAAATTAAAGCGCTTTTTTTCAACAAACTGAACCCCTTTTGCCAATATCGAAAACGTCTAG
Source organism: Haliotis rubra (assembly GCF_003918875.1). Taxonomy (NCBI): domain Eukaryota; kingdom Metazoa; phylum Mollusca; class Gastropoda; order Lepetellida; family Haliotidae; genus Haliotis; species Haliotis rubra. Next base: position 534,527 of record NW_025766986.1, on the reverse strand, counting down.
TATCAAATGTTTAAAGAATTAAGAATTTACTACATTTAAAAGTTTAATATCAGCCCCTATCGGCAGAAAGTGTGAAGATGAATAACACTCAGTGTAAGTCAAAGTCAAAGTCAAAGACAGTCCACAGACCCATGTAACCACTAGCCATGAACTGCATGGCTTGAACCACCTGTCATCAACGCCTGGTATACTGCAAGGCTTAATCAATCCGACGTGATCCATGATATGACGTAGATTCATTTCTATTCGACAGAACATGAACATCGATCAGTAACCATATCGACAATATATCATTTTTATCAGATGATCAGTTATTCAATTTTCAAATTAATATGGTTATTTGCTTGTTATTTAAAATCGCACTCAGCAAGTTTTCAGCTATATGACGCGGTCCGTGAATAATTAAGTCTGGACCAGAACCAGTGATTGACATCATGAGCATACATCTACAGAATTGGGATACGATGACATGTATCAACCAAGTCAGCGAGCCTGATCACTGATCCATCTGGTCGCCTCTTACGACACGCATGGAATGTAGAAGACCAGTTTTGACCCGGATGTTCATGGGTCAGTGTTAATAGAACACCCTTATGTGTTATGACGCCGAATACCAGTGTGGTTTCCAACACATGTATGCCATACACATCTAACTCCTGTTCAAACATATCTGGGTAAATCCTTAATGAGAGGGCGGCGAAGTTCCAAATTAATGACACAAAATGTCATGCATATTGATTATATCGGACCAAGAGATAAGACTAATTTTTATTCGCAGCATGAATACAGTCTATTCCCCTGTCAACACAAACCAGCCTTTGCAAGACTGAACGTGTAATGCCGAATAACATTAACACCGGGTCCGCTCTATAAGACGCTACAAACTTGTTGCAAATGCTACACGTAAAGGCGAAATAATATAAATGTTACGATTACTAAGTGGCTGTAGTTGGTTTTGTTTTACGCCGCACTCCAATATAGCAATATTCCAGCTATATGGCAGCGGTCTGTAAATAATCTGGACCAGTGATCAACATCATGAGCATCGATCTACGCATTGGGTCACGATGACATGTTACAAGAAAGTGCATAGTTGCAAATGTTGAAACGGTTAGCTGTTTGGAAAAACGGTACAAAGCGCTAAATGCAATATTCTCATTGACCAAAGACACATATTCTCAGAAAAAACAAACTGTTACAATATTTACCAATTCTTCAACCTGCAAGTCTCCTGTCAACTTTCTAAACGTCATCCTCTGTTGGAACTACACTATAAGGCTTCTGTGTACTGCCACAGTGTATATCATTGAAGTGAAGATGTGGTTTAGAAGAAGTGTAAATGTTTACTTTTAGGTATAGCCCCCCTATTATCTAGCTGCTTGAGAAGCAAGTTCAAAAGGTACATTAAACCAATGTACCCATACGTAACCCACTCTATATAACTTGACTTATGTAAGACGTCGACCACATTTACCAAACAATGATATGCGGGAACAAGTCTACTCGAGTGGTCTGTGATAATGGAACAGGTATGGAGGCACTATATGAAAGTTCCTCGGCTTTAGCACAAGCAATAACATCGACTCTTCAAGTGACAGCACGTGTGTGGAGATATCGTCCACTCGATTATTACAATCATTACAATAGCGCCAGGGAAATGTAACGCTCCACTGACCAAAATAGATGAGTCCAAGAAAAATAAGCATCACACTCAGCAAGATAACAAGCACATATTATCACATTAAATAATTAAAATGTACATAACTATTATATTAAACTTGAAGAAAAATTTGGAAATTTGAGGCCATCTTGGTAAAATGACAGACATCTTGGATTTTCGATGGATAACGTTTTTCCTAAAATTTTCCACCAACTGTCAGACCTTGCATAGTCCTGTTTGTATAATAACAGGACGTTATGTAATAGTAGTATCAAACTTGTATAACGTTTACATTGGCTACGAGGTGGATTATTCTGGTAGTATGACTCGTCAAGTTGTCAAATCTGTAGCGTTTTGAGAATGCCTTCTAGCGTGGAGCTTAGCGCATAACAAATGGGCTCACTGTTATTTTTGGTTAGGTCATTGTTAGGTTTGTTGACTTTGTTTCTGAGATGATACGACGAGACAAGCGAGACAATTTCTGACAATTAATGGTGTGCAATGCCAGAATTCATGGACAGATACAATAAACTACGCATATACCGAACTGAATTTGTCTTATTCAGCGGGCTGTGTATAATAGTCGAACTGCTTATAATGAACTATGGTTATGACGAACTAAAATTAGCGTTCCCTTCAAGTTCGTAATGGCCGTAGATTACAGTACTTTCAAAGGGTAAAATATGCAGGTAGAATGGTAGAAAACACGCATTTCAACTTCAAACAGTTTGAGAGGAAATCCATATCGAAAAGGAATACATTGGATGGTTGTCGTGAGGCTGAAACAAGCTTGTCAACAATGATCACGAGGACTGACTGACTGAGTTTAGTTTTACGCCGCTTTTAGCAATATTCCAGCAACATCACGGCGGGGGACACCAGAAATGGGCTTAACACATTGTGCCCATGTGGGGAATCGAACCCGGGTCTTCGGCGTGACGAGCCAACGCTTTAACCACTAGGCTACCCCACCGCCCCTGATCACGAGGAGACGACATGTCATATGTAAACGTAACTGGCATACAATATGAAACATTGAATGTCAAAGTGTGCACGTTACATTGTATAACAGTAGAGGTTATGATTCGTGAGGAATAGACAACAGCTGTATAACATGTATGTGGGTTGTTCTACTCAAGTCTACCCGTGGAAGCTTGTAAATTAAGCTGTATGTGAGTGAGTGAGTATGGGTTTACACCGCTTTTAGCAATATTCCAGCAACATCACGGTGGGGGGACACCAGAAATGGGCTTCACACATTGTACCCATTTGGGGAATCGAACCCGTGTCTTCAGCGTGACGAGCGAACGCTTTAACCACTAGGCTACCCCACCGCCGCTAAGTCTGTATGTATGTTTATAAGACGGGTATATGGATGGCAACTTCTTCTTTATTGTATGTTTCAAGAAGAATGAAATTAGGTATACACAAAACCATTTGATTCTAACTCTGAACACATACCTTGGTGCCAGATCCTTGTGACGACTCAGACTGTTGATGTGCTAACGGCCGTCTATGTTCCAACCGACGACGAAACCGAACCATGGTTCTGACACATGATCTCAAAGCCTTGATGGTCATTGCTGCTCTATAAACTCTGCACAGCACGTGCTGTCAACCGTATTGACCGTGGTATAAAATATGTTCCTCGTTATTCTTAACGTCCTGACAGAGATAAATGTGCAACTTCCAACGTATCTGGGTACATATTGTTACAGCCAACGAGAATTGGAAATCACGACTGCGCAAACGAAGTCAGAAGACCAAGCCATGTGGAGAGAAACAGTCACGGGTAATCTCACCTTAAAACCAAAGATGACAGAATATCACTACGATTAATACAATTCTAACATATGGAAAACGGTATTATACTATGCCGTGACCATTTGTCGATTCTTAAGCTCCTCGAAACTGAACTATCTTGTAAATAATCCGACAACACATGAATTATCAGCACCTTTCCCGATGGAAGGTCTCCAAGAATCTGAGGTGACAGCTCATCTGTCAGTACCTGTACCTTTTCTGATAATCAAGCCAGGACCGAACGTTTTGTACCGGCTAGTAATCAATGTCTTTTACGAGGCGTCAATTACCATATCTGCATACAAATAGCTGTTTAGTTGCCAATAGCTTGGGGTTTCAGTGCCAAAAGGAAATCAGTTTGCCCTTGCTGTGTTCTAAACCACCCACAGCCTAGTCCTGAAAAACCTAATCGATATTGATAATAATTGGCGTTAGGACATTCTTTGAAAAAATGTTTCAAAAAACAAACAGTCAGTGGAATATTGGGTCGTTTTATTTATCAATACTTACAATGCAACAGGGCCATATCGCATTATTTATTGTGACAGTATAACAGTTAAGAACCATTCAAGTGTATGAGATTTGCAGCCTTCACACCATGACACAATACAACACAATAATAAAGGACACAGGAGATCACCCCGCCTTACACCGTGAACACTAACTATAATCAATATATCGGATCTAAGTCATGTTGTGAAGAATCAAGCGTTGAACTTTGGATATTTCTGTAATGTCAGTATATAAAATTCTATTATCCAGTATATTAGACACGGGATACCTGGAGAGGTTAATTTGGGGTAATGATCTACGGTCGACCTGTCGGTGTTCAATAACACAGTGTGATCATTTTTCAATCTATCCCACCCGTTGACGAATGGATAAGTGCGTTATTAATGAGGTTTATTCGCATTAACAGGGCAACATTCCGGTTGTTGAAATGATCTGTGAACTCTGGGGTGAATTCTGTTGATGACTTGCGAACATTTTTATTAATCTGTGCCTTGTACTACAAGCGGATATCATACGCCATGGAAGCACCAGTACATATCTTGAAACACACGGTTTCCTAATGTTATTACATTGTCTAATTAAGTACACGTACATTATTTGCCTGCTAGGTTTTCTCTTTGTCTGAGACCCGTGAAGACCCGGGTTAGAATTGATCTTCAGTAACCCACGCTTGTCGTAAGAGGGGACCAAGGGGATCGGGTGGCCAGGCTCGCTGACTTGGTTGACACATGTCATCGTATCCCAATTACGTAGATCGGTGCTCATGCTTGTTGATCTGGTCCAGACTCGATTATATACAGACCGCCGCCATATAGCTAGTGTGGCGCAAAACTAAACTCACTCACTCTCTTAGTCTGTTGTCAGCTGGTGTAGTTTGATGTCTAATGTCACTGTCCTGCTGTCGGCGGGTCTAATGTCCGCGTTCCTTACTGTCAAATGTCAGCCTATTGTACTTTTTGGTCTTATATCGATGTTCTGTACTGTGTAACGCTATTCCTTTGATCATTCCAGTGTTATCGTCATGTATTCGGTGGTCTAATATACTTGATGTTTGATAAATGGTCGAAAGCAATGTATGAAATGCCCTTGTGGTCTGAGGTTTGCATGTGTCTGGTACCTAACGTTGTATTTCCTCTTCCATCATCACTCGAATGCTGTTCAACTTATTGAAACTGTTGAACTTTGTACCATCCGTCAAAGAACAAATCACAGGACATGACCATGACGAAAGGAGGGTAACAGAAGCAGCTTTAACGCCAGCCTTACCTTGACAGGCTCCAGAGTTGGTCGCCATCTTTCCCTACTCTCGTGCTTGCCATGCTGCGTGTGCTTGACATTCTGTGAATAGGAAACTAGTTTAACTTCGTTGATAACAAACAGCAACTTGTTGAATACATCTACAAACGACAAACAATACAAACCGCTTCAGGTGGGACTGATTTTCTCCGCCCAGAGATACGAGATCTGATTTGAGTAATCTGTTCCAAGATGGCCGCTTCAGCAGCAGACATGCTTCTTTCGTCCCTGGCTCTCCCCATCCTCCGATGAATGATGGGAAGAAGATTCTCCCTCGGTTTGTTCATTTTCTTTAAGCAAGGAACGCCACAGGTTTCTCTATCAGACCAAAATAACCTGGGTTCGACAGAGGGCAAGTCTTGTCACCAACCACACCTCAATCAAATTAGTACAGAGAATTTAAAGACAAACTCGTCGTCTCGTGGTTTGAAGGTCTGCGGTTTCATTGGCTGGTCCCAAACGAAGCAACTCATTTCTGTTCATGACCATACTTACATGAACTCCACCCTATATTCGTCATTTATAAAAAAAATTCTCAACATTTCTCCTATTTCTCCCGTTTCTTTGAGAGTCTTTCGATTTTCTGTATATATCCTCTAATTTCATATATCGTCGAATCTCCTTCAATTCTCCTCGGATATCCTTGAACTTCGTCATATATTCCTTGAATATATTCCAGTACACCTCATATATCCTTGAATGTACCCCAATGTAACTCATGCATCCTTGATTTTACTCCATTCCGCATATATCCTTGAATCGAAGATATGCATTCTCCCTGAATGAGTCATTGGTGAAGTCAAAAGAGGAAATTTTCGATGAAAGTGTATCCGAGAAGATCGTCAAACACCCGACATATTTGACAGCCACTGACAGCCAACAGACAGAATGTAACAGCGATAATAGATAGTACGGCTACAAAATGCACATGCACGTCTAGAGCCCCTCATGTCTGTCGACTGCCACAACAGATATGTTTAGTCAGGTCCACCTAAAATAAATGCTACCGTGTAATCTTAAATATGCCTTCACTTGATTACAATATCACCTGCACGACTATTAGACCAATACGTGACCTGTCAGTGGTCAGTCTTGAATTGGGCCTACACCACTCGAACCACGTGTCCATTCAGAAAGGTGTGTCTGTCGTGAGCGCTTGTCAGTTGTGTAGCGAGGTGAAATTATAGCGAATGTGAAACCGTTAGGTATTGTTATCTGTTCTCAATATCAAATAAATGACAGAGCAGATATCTTCAGATATATTAAACCGGGTTGATCTTAGTCAATACCGATTAATCTTTTGTTCGCCTCTTATCGTGCTTGGTACTAATTTCCATCCAACATGTCGACAAGCATGTCTATGTTGTATGATTGATTATAAGTGAAATTCCTTCCTGATTTATTGAAGCTGCGCGGCTAAATTTTATTTTTAAAATATACATATCATAAAATTATTTTTAATGTGTTTAGTGGTTTGGCGTGCGAATGTTGGGTAGCCTGGTGGATAAAGTGTTCGCTTATAGTACCGGAGACTCTGGTTCGATTCTCCATATGGACACATATCAAACCTATTTCTTACATCTCGTGTCGTGATCCTGCCGTAACGCTGACCGAGTACGAACAGTTCGGTGGGGGTGGGGGAAGGGGCAGTTTTGCTCCGTTGTCACATTGTGTCCTGCTGTGATCGAACTGGATGTTCGGCGCGATGGGCGAACACTTTATCTACTTAGCTACAATAACATTCAGAAATTACTACTGTTTACACTGATACGGAATTACCAGGGCCTTTTGTGTCTAACAGGTTTTAAACTGTAAAAGATGCCAATACAAATGACGATTTATGCTTTTGTTTTATCTATGAAATTGAGCGAGTGAGTTTATCAACGCTTGGAACAGTATTTCAAATGTACAACGGCGTTTCAGCGTCACGTGGGAGGAGATTCCGAAGTGAATCCGTTCACTCCCCTATAGCACAGGCAGGTATGGAAACATATGAACCTATTGAACCTGGAAACATGATCAAAGCGAATCTGTTATTTGAACTATTATCAACGTATTCTGGCACGCCAAGGGGAGGCAACTCGGAACAGCCAATTGTGGCGTCTTTGCCACTGGCAAACTGTCTTCTGCAAGTACCCGCGATAAGCACAGAAAGGCAACTGGCTGATCCATCCGAGTTACCATGAAAGTTACATTTATGTGAAAAACAATAATGCGTCAGGAATGACTCCTATGAAAAATTTATCAAATTAGAAGGAAATACTCATAATAATAATAATAATAACCCTGCAGCTACAAATTCCACCATACTGTTCAGTATTTCACAATATCCTCATCTTTCTGCATGCGGTGTCTGCTTGTCTATCTATCTAAATTTCTCCATCACTTGTGACCGGCAGTTGCGGGACGTTGTCCCCAGTTTCCCACAAGCAATCCCCGAGTCTCACGGATATCCCATCTAGTAAGTGCATACAACTGTACCAGGCTTTGCTTCAGGTGCTCCAGGGATGCTCAGGGGATCCCCAGAAGATATTCCAGGTGTTCCTGGGTAGGGGCAACTATTGTGGGAGAAACAACTACACCTACTGCGATAGCGATAGTCCATTATAACATACTATTGCGAGAGCGATAGTCTATTACAACATACTATTGCGAGAGCGATAGTCTACTGCGACCAACTATTGCAATAGTATTGCAATTTTTTCTCTCCTTGAATTGTCTTATTTGAAATCATTTCCCAAATGAATATATAGTTTATATGGAATAAAAACAAGTTGAAGTAGTTTCAGTCTCTTTTAATAACTGACAAGAAACTTGAAACCCAGATCAAGTAAACAGTTAAAACATAAACTCAATGAAGCTGTAAGTCTGAACCCAAACATCCTGTATTTTGTGCTGCGCATATATCAACGGAAGTCAATTACTAAACTATTGATAGTTATACATACTATCGATGCATCAATAGTTTTGCGTTTCTACCATCCATTAATTGTTATTGGAGACTCAATAATTGCAATCCATCGATAGTTTGTTGCATTGTTACATCCCTATCCCAGGAGATGCTCCAGAAGGTGTTCCAGGGGGTGCTCCACAAGATGTTCCAGGGGGTGTTCCACAAGATTATCAAGAACACAAGACACGAAGTGGATGATGAGTACACTTTATTTGCATGTTGCCTAACTCAGCATACAACACCAAGCACTGAAATTAAACATTCTACACACAGACATGGCTCCAGATGTCCCGACTGGTCCTACTAAAGATTTCAACTTGGGAATGCCTGATTCAGAAATAAATATATGGGCTTACACATATTTCAAATCTCCATGGACAATATGCCATTGTGCACAGATTTTCTTTCTACATTTCTATCCAAAGGAAACATCGTAATTGACTTTTGAGTTTCCGCTACACACAACCAAACCAATGGGCTATATGTGCTAAAATATATTTTGATACGGTAGCTCTTGGTATTTGAAAATATATTTAACCTGGACAAATTCAACATTCATCTCCAAAATATTTCCTGTTTCAATCAAGTCATCAGCCATTTAATAAACACTGCAAATTACAGTGTGAAAGGTCACTCAGACTTCCATGTTGGGAACCAGTCATGTTAACCTGCAACCTAGCAACCTTTGATTCAGCATAATAATTGCCCTTGTAGTCACTAAAATCAATTTGTTGTACAGTGCATGGCTGCGATTCGTCACTCACAAATCACAACATCTACAGTGACATTAAGAACACATTGTACTCTTGTAGTTAAGGCAGTTCACAACATACTTGGAATAATTGTGTGGTGTATACACCACCATTTGGTTGTAGAGGCAGTAAGCAATGGTAAGCTTCATAACTTCACCACAATGATTAAACACTTATAATAATGTTAATTTTGCAAATAGAACATGGAGCACATGGGGTTTGTGGTTGGATGAAGGTTCAGAGTTAAAAACTCATAATCAAATATGAGAACCTCAAACCAAGATTTTCACCACATTCCATGCAAAATATATTTGAAACTGATTAAAACAAACTATATCATAACTTATTCCCTTTAAACTGACAAATACTGAAGGCGCAACAACATTGTGAGATTCTTGGAATACATTGCTAGTAGACAGCAAACAAGTGACACCATCAAAGCTTCAAAGAAACCTTGCCCTCAACACCAGTACACATCCAGGCAATATGTTAGAGGGAGATAACTCCAAAAGAACAGTCTCCATCCAACTGTATAACACTTATACCCCACACTTAAACCAACTAGCTACAAAGCACTATTGATGCTCACTGCACCATATACTGAAACAAAGCAGAGCCCCATTCTCTCCTAATCTTTGTTGAACGACAGACAAAATACACTCAAAGACACAACTGAAATGCAACTCAAATGTAATAACCTACTCTAATCTGAAACATTACCAGCAATAACAAACTGGAAATATTAATTGATAAAATGCATAGCATAGTTTTTGGTCACTGCAAACATTAAATACATTCATAAAACTTTACATGCTACAGTATATATGGCATTGTACCTTCAGATTCAGCAATAATTTCTCCATAGTTAACCGACTTACCTGTACATGTCCAATTGTTTGGTAAAAAGCGATATAAAAAATATTTAAACAGCCAAATTTAATAACTGATTTCACCATACCTCAGGAAAATTATGCAAAACTTACATAAACCTATATGAAAATTCTATGGAAATAGAGGCCAAGTCCATGTAAACTACATACACTGATAAGGGTACTAGAAAGGAACAAACAACTGCACTGAAATACACAACAAAGCCTGTGACATACAGTAATCATCAAACACAAAACAAAGTTTCCACATTTTCTGGGGTAAAAATAGTCAACTGAGGTATGTAAGACTGACCGACTGAGTTTGGTTTTACGCCGCTTTTAGCAATATTCCAGCAACATCACGGCAGGGGACACCAGAAATGGGCTTCACACATTATGCCCATGTGGGGATTCGAACCCGGGTCTTCGGCGTGACGAGACAACGCTTTAACTATTAGGCTACCCCACCGCCCCAGGTATGTAAGACTGACTGACTGAGTTTGGTTTTAAGCCGCCTTTAGCAATATTCCAGCAACATCACGGCGGGGGACACCAGAAATGGGCTTCACACATTGTGCCCATGTGGGGATTCGAACCCAGGTCTTCGGCGTGACGAGCCAACACTTTAACCATTAGGCTACCCCATCACCCCAGGTCTGTAAGAAACGTACCAATTCATCACAGATCGATAACAGTCTGGTTTCATATTCCCTCTCGCAGTACTTCTAGTATTAATATTATCAAGGAAAGTAACAGATGTTGTAAGTCAATAAATCGCCATACAGATATGATAGATAGCATCCATAATGACATAACCTAGCTGGCATATCAACAGGGCAGATGTAACTAGTTTGGCAACAAAAAGTCTTAATAGAGTATTTTCTAGATTGAAGAGAAAATCATGCATCAAGTTCCTTGTGGATTAACTTTGTGTAAAACATGCTAAACAACCAGTTTTAGATCAATTTAACATTGTAGAACTGAAACACTTGAAATGAAACATACTAACTTCTGAATAACACCTTATGACTTTTGTTGGTCAACATGCCAATATAGTGTTATCATCTGCACTACTCCTTGTATACGCTACTTTCTTCCATCGCTCATAAATACATAGAGCACATGGTCAGTATGATTGTGACTCATTTCTATTTCAGTCAGGTCTTGAGTGAGTTGGGTTTTATCGCGCTTTTAGCAATATTCCAGCAATATCACGGCAGGGGACACCAGAAGTGGGCTTCACATATTGTGCCCATGTTGGGAATCGAACCCGGGCTTTTGGCATGACAAGCGAACACTGTAACCACTAGGCTACCACACCGCCCCGTCAGGTCTTGAAGCTGTGAAAAGAACAATATGTGAAGCCCATTTCTTGCATACCTTGCCATGATATTGCTAGAAAATTGCTGAAAGCGGTCTAAAACTAAACTCACTCACTCACTCCATCAAAAAACATTGTACAGTTGATTGACACTGAAGCAATGATACTACTGAGTATGTGTGGCTCGAACTGTAAGCGAAGTATTGCTGCTGTGATGAGAGCACTTGCTGGTCTATCACTCTCTGGCTCCCTCTGAGTGTAACCAGGCCATGGCTTGTCTTGTATTGCTGTATGTATTCATGAGTGAGTGAGTCATTTAAAGCCAAATTAAACAGTATGCCAGTCATATCATTTCTTTTCAGCTGAAGGTGGGTGCAAATCCATAATGTCTCAGACATTTACTTCTTCCGTGAAAGCTACTAGCACGGGTTTGGTGCTGACAAACCTGGAAATATGATCAGCGTTACTTTAAGCAGTGTGCGAAATAAGTTTCCAAATTTTGCTAGCCAGTCAGGCTAGCTATGCCTGAAAGTTACTAGCCCACAAGATAATTCACTAGCCCGAAATTTGAATGTAGAAACTAAGCAAAAGATTACAAAATAGATGAGAATAAGATACTGTCGGCATGACAGTTTCATCATTAAGCTGGTATTATGATGAACATTTTTATCAGAGCATAATCTTATTGGTTATAAAAGTGTAGTATAACTTAACAAGTTGGAGAGAGTGATATATTTACAAAAAAATCCAAGAAATTTCACCAGCCATTCAGGCATGTGACTGTGGAGATTTACTGGCCCGACTGGATTTTTACTAGCCACGGGCTAGCGGGCCAGTGGTTATTTTGCACACTGGCTAGAAGTGGAAACCCCAATCACATTTCTGGCAAACCCAAGATCCACAACCCTGCAAAGCAAACTACAGCACCTTAGACAACTGGGCCCTATTCCACAAAGTAATGTTCAGGCTAAGATAGTTTAGGAGAGTCACAGCACTGTCATGTGGGATCCTGCTCCTGTTTTGTCTGTGTTGATGATTGATTGTTGTTTAACACCACACTCAGCAATATTCCAGCCATATGACAGCAGTCTGTAAATAATCAAATCTAGACCAGACAATCCCATGATCAACAGCATGAGCATCGATTAATGCAAGTTGGATACGATGACATGTGTCAACCAAGTCAGCAAGCCTGACCACCCGAACCCGTTAGTCGCCTCTTATGACAAGCAAAGGTTGCTGAATACCAATCCTGACCTGGATCTTCACGGGTCTGTGTTAATGAGTGTAATTAAGATAATGGTGTACACAAGGCAGTGAAGCATCAAGAATGACACAATACATCGGACCTGTTCCTAATACATCGGACTGTTCCTAATACATCGGACCTGTTCCTAATCTAACTCAATCATGTCCAGTTGCGGTTCCAAGAGACACAAGCAAGCATCCAACTATCTCCACACATAAACTGGAAGACTAACATGAGTACATCTGTAGAAGTGATATCATCTAATACTGTCTTGCATGGGTGATTTGTGATTTAAATGCAGTGTGATATCTCGGCAGTGAAATCTGAAAATATGAAGGCAGTCACTCAGGCTAGATGATTTGTACTTCTGATACAATTTCTAATTTCTGAATCACACATGTTACACGTTCAATGAAATCTGAACTAATAAGGAGGCAGTTGGAGCTTTTGATAAACAAAAGAAGTTCTGTGACTTGAGTGTCTTGAATCGTTTTAAATATTGCAGTCATTAGTGACCCGTTATCAACATGGCAGACTTTTACTTAGAAAGGACCAATGGTTCTGCTTAAGCATAATCAAACATTCGTATCATAATGGAAATCCTATAGAATCCATGATCCAAGGGGCATAACTCATCCATCTAAAATGAATTCTTGAAAAACATTTTTTAAGCAAACTTAAAGTCAGAGAACAAAAATTAAACTTCCATATTCATTAAATGAGACAATTACAGGAATGATAAAAATACATATTAAAGCATGAAATACAGTCATATGTACATAGCTCGAAGACTAATCAGATCAGGTCATGGAGAGGACAAGTCATCGTAATCATCACAAGATATCCAGACCTGCCAGCCATTCTTCAGTTTTACCTTTCACCTGTTCTATGTTCCAAACATTATTTCCAAAATATAATACTGACATCAGAAAGGTGATAAGCACTTATTCAAAGACAAGTTTTGGTGAATCTAACTGTCATCATATATTCTGGTCAGCTTCTCATTTATAATAGCCTATTAGCACTTTATCAAATATTAAAGTATGGCACCATTTCCACTGAAACATATTCCAGTAAGTGCTCACCTTGGGGCAGAATCTCCAGAAAAGGAGGGTCACAGGACAAATGGGGTCTCTGTACTTAGTTCAATGAATAGAAAACATTTTCCACAGCTTCAAGATTATTTCATACAGCTAGACCAAGGTGCCTTGCTGGCACGGAGTTGAAATAATGTCCAGACAAACTATTCAGGAATTCCATTCTAAATGTGACCAATGTTGACCAACTTTTCCACTAAACCATATCCTTAAAAGTTAGTGCTGGTTATCCCACACAATATGCAGATCAGTAATGGGTGACTTAAGCAAGATCGATCAATTGACCATTTATTCAATCGATAACTCCAGCAATATTGAAAACGGGAAGATTTAATCATTTTCTATTCCAAAACAGCTTGAAATCACATAACTGCTTGCAATACAATATGAAGCTGAAGCCCGATATTGATTCTTAGTTGTGTGGCTATTTTGATAATTGACTGCCTGATCTGATAAGCCGAGAAAGAATTATATGAACAAATACGCATCTAAAGTGGCTCTGCAAGTTGGCCAATAGCATGTGATGATTACAAACTTATGGTACACTTCATCATTAGATAGCGTGAATAGTGATGAAAATGATAATGCTCTTTAAATTCACTCAACATGACGAAAAGAATGTCTTTCATTTCTCTCCGTTCTTCTTCATGGAATTTTCAGCCCCTTTTCTCTGCTGCAGATAAAACATCTCCAAGGGCCGATTAACACGCCAGTATTTTTCATTGACCTGCTCCAGTGTCATACAGCCGCTGAGGACAGCGAAGTTTCCGGGAGATATTGCGATGTAGATGGCGTACTGCTTTTCTTCTGCAGGGCCTGAAACAATAAACAGCTATCAAACTTGGTTCAGGAGTCTCGTAATACTTTTAGGATTGATAATGACTGAAATTCTAGAAATGTATTACATTTGTGTATTAGCAGGGTTTCGAAAGTGGTCAAGTCTTACCGTTTTCTGCATTCTGAGCTTCTAGAGACAGACGGATAGCAAGATACTTGGACAAATGATCAACTGTAACAAAAGAATTCATTTAACATGATTAACAACAGACAATTTGAAATAAGTGTACAACAAAATAGACTGTGAAATATGGATGTGTATTATTACTGGTTTGTTTTGTAACACCACACAAATATTCCAACAATATGACTATACTTCTGTAAATAATCGAGTCTGACTGACTGACTGAGTTTGGTTTTACGCCGCTTTTAGCAATATTCCAGCAACATCACGGCGGGGGACACCAGAAATGGGCTTCACACATTGTGCCCATGTGGGGATTCGAACCCGGGTCTTGGGCGTGACGAGCCAACGCTTTAACCATTAGGCCACCCCACCGCCCAATCGAGTCTGAGCCAGGGAATCCACTAGTTGATATCATGAAGACCAAACAACACATTATGGACATGCTTTCACGCATCAACTACTGACTGACTGAGTTTGGTTTTATGCCGCTTTTAGCAATATTCCAGCAACATCACGGCGGGGGACACCAGAAATGGGCTTCACACATTGTGCCCATGTGGGATTCAACATGGTAAGCCTGCATCAACTAAGTCAGTAAGCCTGATCATCCAATTACCATAGTTGCCGCTTGCAACAAGCATGAGTTGGGGAAAACCTATACTAACCCGGATCTTGACATGAAAACGTCATTATTATTTACTGTTAATATTCCAGTATTATCACCAAAGTCATAACCTAACATACGCTAAACATTTTTTGTCATCCTAAATATTTCCACAATAGGCCTGTGGCTTGTGATAAATCACTCGGACCATGTCTGACGCTAATCGCAGTATTGTTCTAAATAATAAATGTAACACTTAATCATAGCTATTGTGCGTGTTGTAATTGATCTTTTCATAGGTATAAAAGATCTTAATCCATTTGTGTGAAAGGTCTCTCATTGCTGAGGTGATTGTAACTACTATTCTTTAACACACATGTGCAATGACATCCCTTTTTTCTAAGGGAGCACAGTTCTCGGAAAAATCTCAATTAACTTCCTCATGCTAGTCATAGGCAACAGGAAGAAATTCAGAATATGCATTCTATTAACTTTAAACATCAACCTATCCTACAGATTTTTACAGTTGTCTCAGCTGTGCATAATACACAGGCGAAGACGGTGAGGTAGCCTAGTGGTTAAAACCTTTGCTTGTCATGCCAAAGACCTGGGTTCGATTCGCACATGGGTACAATATGTGAAGCCCATTTCTGGTGTCCCCTGCCGTGATATTGCTGGAATATTGCTAAAAGCGGCTTAAAACCAAACTCACTCACTCACTATTACACAGGCATTTTTTAAATTTTCAAATACCTAGATGATGATTTGTTTTTAGGACATTATTGTGTCGTATGAGTTTGTTAGATGTTTCACAGGTGAGATTAGGGAGAAAACAACAGTTCTAACTCATAATACCATGGCAATATAAACACAACATTTGTGTGTTGTAATCAACATTAAGTACTACACAGACAACATTAAGTACTACACAGACTAATCTAAGAAGAAATCCCATCTTCATAACCATACCAGTGGCATTGGCAGTAGTTTTGATGTATCTGGTGTGCTCAGCAATATCCATATCGCCATCAACATCTTGAGGATGTGGTTTAAACACAAGTTCGATATCGCTAACACTGGGTTCCGGCACGATCATATCGGGGCTGGGTTGGCCCTGTTCTGACACACTGCCAATACTCCCTGTCTCTGCAGTGTCTATGCCTAGATTTCCCAAACCAATTCCAAGTGGGGGTTCACTTAATGAATTTTCACAACTTGACTCATCGGAATAGGTCTTCACTTTCTTCCTCGGTGTTGTTTCGTTTGATGTTGTTCCACATGTCGGTGTACTTGCCCCATCTAACTGTCGACTCAAGTCTCCCTCAGATGCATGTTTTCGGACTCTCTGGGCCCTATTCATTGCTTGTTGACGTAATCCTTCCTCGATGCTGCTCGTCAAGGCTGCTGTACTGTGGGTCTTATTCAACTTGGCCAACACTCGCTCTTGATGGGCCTCATATTCATCCCTGCTTGGGTAGATTTTGGAAATCAGTGCATCAAAATTGGGATCTGGACGTAGAGAACGTTTAGAAACAAGCTTCTTACGACACGTTGGGCATTCTTTATTTCCACTTCTTAAAGCTGTTATGATGCAGTCTTGGCAGAAACGATGTAAACACTCTTTGGTTGTCATCGTCGTTTTCAACATATCCAGACATATTGGACACATTAGCTCGCTGTGTAAGCTTCTCGGGGAGACGGCGATTTCTGTGTTGTCGGTAATTGCCTCCTGCGGCGTCCTATGCAGTTCATATAAGCTCAATTCCCAGGTTTTATTGGGAGCGTGAGCAACTTCGTTCGCCATTTTGGACAGTTGCGCTCCAACTATTGTTATCGGGGTCGTCTCATAATTATATTACTAATATTGAGATTATCTCCCCTTGTTCAAGCCACTTATTTCTACTGGTGTGGATTACAAACACTTTTACTGAGACAGAAGAGGGTTTTGCTTCTCGGAGAGATGCTTAACGTCAAATACAGTGACAAAACTATCAGTATGACAGAATGTAGCTGCCAGCCGCGTTGGGGTACTACAGTTTCTTACTATGCCAAGCCGTTTTCACATTTATTAAGAACTTAAAATTATATATATCGTCAATTCTGGCCGTTGCTGATATCTAAAATGAAACTAAAGATATCCTTAAAGAGTTTGAAGATATCTTTACAGCAAGTATTCATATCTATAATACAGATACCAGTAAAGAACGGCAAAATTATCTCTATTTTGAGATATCTTTAATTCATTTCAAGATATCACTAATATGCTTCATCACATTCTTAATTCATTTTGCGATATCAATAATTTTATTGCAGATGTCTATAATTATCTCTATTCAAGATATCTTCAATTCATTTCAAGATATCCTTAAAACAGTTCAGTTAGTACATGTGAAAACGACTTGCCATAGGACCGTATCGTTAGGGGGTCTTGCATGCAGGTTCAAATTGCGGCTCTCGGCGATACACACACCAGCTTTAAGTATGTGTAGTGTTAAATGTTTCATTATTTGTGTTATCCGACGACCTTGTAAAGTAACGTAGACAAATGGTTATATCAAACCCCAGTCACATTTCCAAACAACAAGTGTTTCCTGCCTGTCTGAGACAAGTGATACTCCCCCAGTTTCTACTTTTGAAAAACAAATGATTGTAACATTTACTCACTGGGCTATTGAGCGATGTTTCCAAACAACTTTCCATGTATGAGGGTACTCAAGACTGAGATTTATCCTCAGGAATAAAAGTATCTTATCTTTAAAAATACACATACAAAAAAATATATAATTTGATAAACCCAAAGGGACCTTGAACAACTTTAATTTCAGACTCTGGATGAGACAATCGAGTCTTGTCCAGTCATTCAAGATTTTATATTTATTCTGTAGGGACTGGGAGACGGGCTTGTAGATCACCAGTCCTGTTTCATAACTTGCATCCCTGGCAACAGTTGAGTGACTTCAATCAGAGACCATAAACCGGTATATGGTCTCTGCTTCAATACACCCCACTCAGACTAATTAGTCACCATTGTCGTTGACACCCTCGTTTATTTGAAATAAAATGAAAATAAAAATATATTGAAATTCGCTTCTGAATTATTTTGCATCGAAATAAACAATTTTGATGATTCAACAAAATCTGTTAGTTTTAAAAGAAGTTTTTTAAACAATGATTATTTTGTCGTGTAGTAAATCAACCACTTTGAGTCTTATACGTTCCCCGAAAGTGCGCTTGTTTACGAACACTGCCGGAGTTACCCGAAGCCTTTCAGTCTCCTTGCTGGTTGTCGCAAAACGCCGCCATGAACGAGAGCGACAAGCCTACAAACGACAGTTTAGCTGCCAGCCTGGTGGAAGGTTTGTTTGTAGCAGACGAAACTTTTGATATTTCATTAATTGCCTTTTGTCAGCTCCTAATTGTGACTTACATACTTCATTCATATCAGAAAACGCTAATATACTACCTGTTCTCCATTGCCCCAATTTCCATTTTGAAAAAGAACTGCGGCGAAGCTGATGTTCAGTGCTCGATTGCAGATAGGCCCAGGGACATGTAACATGTTGCTACTTTAGGCTGGCTTGCTCTTTGGAAACCAGAAAATTTCATTAACCTCCTTTGTGACACTATATGGTAACACCATTCGAAAAATAGGTGAACGTTACTATATGAAATATTTCGGGCAGCGAATATATAGGTTAGGATCTCGTGGTAATAAACAACCATCCCTCCTCTGGTCTGGCTGTAGCACTGGCAGTGTAGGGTTTCCAGAATGGGCCTCATGATTTGGAGTACAGTTGTTTTATTAACTGTATTCACTAGGGCTGCAACGTATACGCTATTTTATGATACATATCACGAATATTATGTAACGAATACGAATAATTATTCATGAATACAATATTGTAGTTAAGTCAAGTGATTGATGCACAAAGTGGAATGCCCATGTTGATAGTGTTAATTTGTCACAGCAATAACCAGTGATCTCATGACACTCAATTTGGTATGTAATAGTTATAGTTGACAGTATCATGTGCGGCCATGGCAAACGAACATAACGTGTGCTACTACATATAGTACATATAGTACATATTCCATTCTTGCATATCTCACTTTGAAAAAGGACATAATGGTTCAAGTAAAACACACTCCCTTAAAATATGCTTTAATATTTGGTTCTGGTGACCATGAATAACGCATTGAATTCATGAAGGGCTACAGTTTGATTCACCGAATATGTGAGTGAATTGTAACAGCCTCCATTGACCATCATTGTTGGTTATTGTGTTGATATAGTGTTGATGAAATAATTCATATGAGTATAGATTTCTTAATTTCCTGGAAAATTCCAGCCTATGGTAAATATCTAAAATGTATGCTTTCTAAATCAGAGAGAGCATTGATTTCAAGGTAAGAATTCAATAATATAATGGCTAGTGAATGGCTATACAACATGTTCATATGAATCACAGGTTCAATATCATGATCTCTTTCCATGTTTCAGGGTTTCGTGTCAAATTTTAAACAATGCCAATAATTAAGGCTAGTTATTGAAAACTTGTTTGTCCCATTATTTAAAGAGACTGAATTCCTATTTGAGAAGAAAAGAATATTTATGTACGGTACAAAATATCATTAACTGTCCATGGAGAAATCAATTCTTAATTGTATTAATCATCAAATTCTTTTATCATACTTTCATAATGTATTTATGATTCATCCTTCATTTTTTGTTGTAGGAACTGAAACAGACAATGACAGCGATGAAGACATTCATTACTGTAAGAAATGCAAAATGGTTTTCACCAATATTCAAGCATATTTGGAACACAAGATCCGCCACGATAATTTCAAGGTGACATATGCTCGATCCCACAAGGATCGTCGAATGGTGCTACCCAAGTTAGTCCAGAAGCCAAACAACACCACTCAACAGGATGGAACATCACAAACATCCATGGAGAATGGAGAAGAAGGAAATAATACAGAAGGAAATGAGGGGAAGGAAAATCAAACTCGAAAGAGAAGTAAGAACACATTCCATCTAGATATCCAGTCTATTGAAAAAGTGTGGTTGTAGATCTAATTATTTTAATTACCATTACACGGCATATATAAGAACACAGTGATTTAGTTCAATGAGGTAGCCAGTCCCAACTATACCTTGCACAAAAAGAAACATAGTTTTCAGATGTATACCTTATGTACACAAGTAATCAACAGGTCTTAACAAATTGTTACATTTGGCACCAGTCACTGACTCACTGTCACTGACTGAGGGGTGGTGGGGTAGCCTAATGGTTAAAGCGTTGGCTCGTCATGCAGAAGACCCGGGTTCGAATCCCCACATGGGTACAATGTGAGAAGCCCCTTTTCTGGTGTCCCCTGCCGTGATGTTGCTGGAATATTGCTAAAAGTGGCGTAAAACCAAACTCAGTCAGTCAGTCACTGACTGAGGTTCATCATTGCACACATGAAATAGATGAATGTCAATGTGAAGGTAACCTGTTCACAATATCTTGTATGGCCCCCATGATGAACCTTGAGAGAGATGGAAGAGCTGTGAAAATCTTACAAAATATCAACTGTGGAAGTAAAAACTCTGACCATGCTGATATGTTGACTGTAAAATGTAACACCTTAACAAATAAATGGCATTGTGTATTCATTGTAAAATAGACTTTGTAATTTTGTTGACTTGTTACAACATGAGTTTCCATTTGAACAAAAGCTACAATTACCATTTTTAGCTATAACATATTACAGTGCTGTTGTGATGATCAATCCTATTTTTTACCGTAGACATGTATGAGACTTTATCATTAATATTTATATTATGTCTGGTCTTCTGTCATTGTCACTTCATCAATTGACTTTACAAAGTGTATTTGCTTTCAGAACGAAAGAAACGTCAATCAGAAGTAGATGTTCAGCTTATTGCAGAAAGAAGTACATATATTTGTACCAGTTGTGATAAAAAATTTCACAGGTGAGAATGTGGGGAGTTTACCTTGGTCCGCCAATGTACTGGCAAAGTATTGTGAATCCTTTTGCTTATTACAGTTGGTGATTACTTTGTTTGAATCAAAACACAAAAACTAATCATTGAGTGAAGTAATTGTTTCGACGGTCTGAAACTGATTTTGTATCTTGAAGGTCACATGCAACCAAAACATGAAATATAATGAAAACACAATTATCACTTATTCATGACATATAATATACATTGCTGATTATGAAAAAACATAAAAACAAAATTATAAGCGTACAATCACAAATCAAAAGTGCAATACTGTGTACTTGGGTTTACTTCCCAAGAAACAAAGCAGCAGGGATACCGAACCCAGTCAGAGCGGGTGGGTGTGCACTCAAGTGTAACAGCTGGTTCATTTGCAGATGCCGCCCTCACGGCTCATTGTGTGTGTATATATAGAGATGTTGGGTTTTGTAAATACATGCTCATTTTTTGTGTATAACATTTTGCAATGAACAGGCATCATAACATGTCATGTGTACAAGTATCACACCTGCCTGTCTGTGTAATTACATGCGACAGAGACCGAAGTCGGGCCATAAATCAATGCGTTTTGTTTATGGTGTATAGCCTGATAGGCGTTAAGTTCAAATTGCATGTGGTCAGTGATCGAAGTTGTGTGGGCGGTGGGGTAGTCTAGTGGTTAAAGCGCTGGCTCGTCATGCCGAAGACCCGGGTTCGAATCCCCACATGGGTACAATGAGTGAAGCCCATTTCTGGTGTCCCCCGCCGTGATATTGCTGGAATATTGCTAAAAGCGGAGTAAAAACCAAACTCAGTCAGTCGAAGTTGTGTATTGAATATTGTCTTTAGCAGACAGGCAGGCAGACACATAGATGTCAATAAAACAGACATTGAGTTTGGTCTGTGACAACGACATATCTATATCACAGTTAGAAATTCTGTCAGCGCTAAATAATGACATTGCTTTTAAGTATCGAACTGAGAAAGTAACTCGGTAAGAAGAATGTGTGGTGAAATAGACAAATGAAATTATATAAACAGTTAAATCGGTAATCTACTGTCATAACATATAAAAACCTCGTGCCTGTTAAATATCAACAAAACATTAGAAAAATAGCTCACACCAAAGCCTTCACTAAGTATTCACCGGACAACCTGCTTACAAGCTGCGCGAACCTATTTCACTGCGCATATGCTATGAGCGCAGCCCAGTGCAGCGCAAGCCCAGCTATTGAAACCACTTTTTCCCCCAAGTGCTGGGGGAAAATTAGTGAATCGTTTGAACTCCGATTTCGCTCGGGTTTTTTCATCGCATTATTTTTCAACTTCATAAGTTGAATTTGCATTTTTGATGATTTGTTTTGGTAAGTCCATACCGAAAGGTATCAGGATCTGCAAAGTTGTGTTTTACGTTGCATGTGACCTTTAATTATAAGTTAATATGCTGACTTCCCTCATATTGGTCTCATTGAATCATACTGTAGTACACTTTTCCACCAAACAGGAATAGGATATTCAGTGCAAATTGTTCACATCTTTTCAGAACTTCTCAATGTTAATGCATAAAGGGGGCAGTATTTTTGCATTCTGTAAAATGCCACAGGATATTTCACCAGAACAGTAAAAGTCAAATGTAAATCACTTCAAGCTTTTCTAGCAGATTCCACTGACCTCACTGATGAGTGAAAGGTCTGAAATATTGTTAGAAGTTTTACTAACTCAAGGTCACCCAATCACTGAAAGATTGATGTCAGTTCATATCAATCATTTATAGATAGAACTATTAATTACTTGTGACTGAATGTATCAATTCAGTATGGGGGGATTGCAATATTTGCACACCTTCAAGATTCACAGTCAAATTTGAATGATTCAAATTGTAGTTCTGACGTCTTTTTATATCAATATTCTTTATATAAAGAGAGGCAACTCTGCGTTGGCACATCCAGTACGAACACACTAATGATGATGGCGACGATGAGGAGGGTGAGGATGTCGACAGCCATGAAGAAGATGAGACATACACTGTGAAGAATGACCCTGAGTTTAAAAAGGTCAAGGTGACCGAAGAGGATACTGCAAACAGGCCTTATAGCTGTGAACACTGCGGGAATAGGTTTAAAGATGTAGGTGCATTGTATTTTATATTAACATGTATGTGAATGCTCATACAGACCCTTAATATCAGTCACAAAGGACTGTGGTTTCATCTCAATATGCTATTTTGTAATTTGGATAAGATAAGCTGTTTTTTTCCCTGTTTTTTTCCCTCTTTGTCTCTTTGGTGGTATGGGTAGAATCTCCTTACTGGTGTTTGCACTGTTTGGAAGACGGTTGTCACTGACCAAATTGAACAAGACAACATTTCTCTTTATCCAAGTTGTCGGCCAAGGAATTTTCGTGTAGAATCAAGGATATATCCAGGGCTTGAAGATTCATGCTGATTTACTGTGATCAATGCCACTGTGTATACAATTATAGACCTTATATGAAGTCAATACCTGTTTTGTCACAATATGGCTGAAATATTGCCAATGTGACTTAAAATCTTAACTGACTCACTCAATACCTGTTTTATGGACATGAAAAATGTAACACCATTCTTGTGAAAATGATTTGCAACTGTTTTGTTGAAAGCGAATATGATCCAAACCTATGCATTGCAAATAAATTGTCTCCATCTGAGTACCTTGTACTTTTCAATGTCTTTGATGCAAATATTTATCTTTTAAGGTGAATGTGATGAAGACACACATGTTGACGCACAGCAACAAGAGGCACTTCCCATGTAGCATTCAAGGTTGTCCATATGCATTCAAAACAAAAGGTTCTTTGACAAGGCATATGAGGAGACACACAGGTTGGTATTGTTGCAGAGGATATCTTCCTGCTAATTTACCACTTGGTGCATTGCCTGTTGTCCTTTGTTTGTCTGTTCATCTGTCCATTCATCTGGCATCAACTGATCCTTTTTCAGTGTCTAGGCCCATGAAGCTTAACTTTGCAATGATGACCCTAGCCGGGATGTCTATAGAAAGTGTTCACCAAAACTGAAACTATGTTTAGGCCCAATTAACAAATACATGTGTTGCAGTTTCTAGACTGTTTAGAATTTGGCAAAACTTTGACCCAAGTATTGCTTTTATGAGTTAGTAAAAATCTTTCATGATCCAAAATATCTCTATTCTCGTAATACATTTTAGATATGTTCTGTCTATGTACAGAATAGGAATGTATTTTGAAATCATTATGGTGTATTATAAAAATCATCCATGTGATGTTTTGTCCCTGCAAGTATATACAGATTATTAACCGAGTGTGTTTCCATATCATTAATATCATATATTAGGAATAAAAATTGTATTATGCGAACACACAAGGTAATAATCTCTTTATCATATAATGTCATTCTTAAAATTATTCCAAAAAAAAAGCAAATCGTCCGTGAATTTATATAAAGAGAATCGAGCATTCGCGTAAGAACACTTAGCAGTACACCAAGGTGAAGGTCGTTGATGACGGAAGCATATGGTTGTGACTAGTCGCTAATAGATGCAAACATAACTCATGCTTAAAATAAGATCTTTCTGTCTAAACAGAACAACAAAATCGGGCAGGGTTTTCCTGGCAATGTTTCTATTTTCATTGCGGGTAATCACCTCATCAGTATCAGTTTCTTATACGTGATGGAATCGATTCATCGTCTGTATTGTGATCGATAGATCAAAATCCTTGGTTGGTACCTTTCTTAGACGATTGCCTTTCAGTCGTGCCTCATAATGCGTACCTTCAATTTGAACGAAGTACTCCGTTTCATATTTTCCAAAGTCATTCACTGCAGTAACGACACCAGAACCTCTGTCATCAATTCCTACAGAATCACCAATTTTGAGAATGGGGGCAGACATGTTTGTTTACAAACAATGTAAGCTCGCAATGACGTCATCAATGAAATGTTTACGTTTTAGGATTCGCATGGTGTGTATGGAGTTTTGGGAAAGTAGTTCGTGGATTGACATAATTTGCATAGTTATCAGATTTGGATACCAAGTTTATCAGATTGCTTTATTGCACCGATAACACCCTCCATTAGATAATAAATATAAATCTGTTTACAGGTGAACGTCCATATTCCTGTGAGATGTGTGGGAGAAGTTTTACCGAGTCAGGAGCTCTCACAAGGCATATGAAGTCGAGGTACTAGTTCTTCACAGTTCTTACATTTTGGTTGGACCAATAACTTGATGCATAGTTTTATCAAAGTAGCAGAACCTGAAATCTGGATTGTAAACAACTTGATGATTGCTATGCAGATTTCAGTCCATCAGCTGTACATCAGCAGATATTTTCCAAATAAATAAATGCTCACAAGTGATTTGATGAACTTTGCCAGGTAAGACCTGTTTTATTGCAATATACATCCTAATCATGGAACAGATCATCTTGACTGGGCACCGCCATTTTGTTTGAAGCAAATTCAAGTGATATGAGAGGTGGAATCTGATTGGTCAATAATAGGGAAACTGTGGAAACAGGACTTCGTGTAAAACCAAACTCACTCACTCAGCTTGGTGATGTATATGCATGTGACTATTGCAGAACCCCCTGTACAGCGAAGAGTGATGCTGACTTGCCAAGATATAGAAAAAAGTGGGACTTTGTACCCAACATCCCTGCTGTGATAAACATGCCTACTGATGGTGACACGGGTGTTCAGCTTCTGGAGTCTGTGGATGCAAGCAAAGGATTCGTCTACACAGAGGTGGCATCCATCATCCAGTCAGTCGTCGCTGATGTTGTTGCCGGAGAGGAGGGAGAAGGCGCCATCCACCAGGACACAGATCCCATTGAGCAAGTCATTACAGAGGTGGCAAGTTCACAGGTAAGCAAGGATGTCACGATTCACGACTAGACCATTCTTTGCTTGGAGAATAATTTTCATGGGGTTTTATTTTTGCAAGGCAACTCAATATGATACTTTTGTACGGTTAAGCTGTGTTAGATGTAGTGGTTTAAAGATGAGAACATTTATACCGTCAGGCAAATTGTAAAACTTAGGTTAAAATTGAATCTTTAACAGTTGCTCATGGATCATGTAGCTGGTCATGGAATATTTGCTGAATCCTATGCGTGCATGAATTCTTTTGTATTTTCTTGGTATTATTCTGAGTAAGCTTGGTACAATTACATTCACTGCCATTAATTTGTGATGTAGGAAATGGCAGTGGATCTGGCTAGTGTGACTGCAGAAGAGGAAGCCATTAAACTGGAAAACCTGCTCCCAACACAGTGCAGGGTGAGTGTACCGGTGCAGCCTGCATCATAGCATAACCACATTAGGAGAACTTGGACATCAATACCACTGCCAAAATATTTTCTCTGCACATGTGTATCTTTCACTTTTGAGTACATATATATGATGTATCACAGCATCCTACAGGGTCAGGTACCACTTTGTAAGAGTTACAGCTTGGAGCAATACTGGACATGGTTCATTACACCTGTTTTACCTGCATAACAGGGGTGGAAATAACCCATTGCCCGACGCCCGAGTCCAGTGGTTTTTTCTGTCGGGCAAGCAAATTTGTATATCACACTGTACCGAAGTCCAGTTGACTTTTCAATATTGATTATGTTGTTTATTTATAAAAATCAACAAGAAAACGTCCGTTATAGTGGAAAAATTATCAGGGCAAATGATTTTACATGTGCCACTGTACCGGAGT
The DNA here is from genome assembly GCF_003918875.1 of Haliotis rubra. Lineage (NCBI taxonomy): Eukaryota > Metazoa > Mollusca > Gastropoda > Lepetellida > Haliotidae > Haliotis > Haliotis rubra. The sequence goes on along the minus strand of NW_025766986.1, from coordinate 507,725 downwards.
ACACTAGCAGTTGTAAAGTTATTTCCACCCTTGCATAGTAATTTGGCCTGAATGCATGGAAGCATACTTACCATACACAATAGGTCCCCAGCAACCTATGATTCATCATGAGTTCAGACTTAGTGACCTGTTTGACAGTGTGCATTGTACCCTGATGATGTGAATAGTTCAGAGTCAAACAGGGTGCTGTCATATAGCTGAAATATTGCTGAGTTTGCTGTCATATAGCTGGAATTTTGCTGAGTGTGCTGTCATATAGCTGGAATATTGCTGAGTGTGCTGTCATATAGCTGGAATATTGCTGAGTGTGCTGTCATATAGCTGGAATATTGCTGAGTGTGCTGTCATATAGCTGGAATATTGCTGAGTGTGCTGTCATATAGCTGGAATATTGTCTGAATGTGCTGTCATATAGCTGAAATATTGCTGAGTGTGCTGTCATATAGCTGGAATATTGCTGAGTGTGCTGTCATATAGCTGAAATATTGCTGAGTGTGGCGGTCAGCCAGAAACAGACTGATCAGCTTGTACATGTATTTAGCATGCAAATCACAGTACAAGGGATACACATCTGTTGTTTATTTGATGTTGTTGGTATGTGTCATGTCACAGTCATCTGTATATATCTGTTACCAGAAAGCTTAGGCGATAAATCTACATGGGTATCACATTTTGTGGATATTTAATTACTCAAATGATGTACAACTTACATTGTGGGTGTTGATTTCAGGTATGCAGGGAAGACTTCCTGACTATTGAAGTGTTGCGACACCACCTCCGGTCCCACCTGGCCGACACCCCCTTCAGGTGTGGTTTGTGTCATTTTGTGACAGAGAAGAGAGAGGAACTTCAGGGGCACATGATGTCACAGCATCAAACACAGCTCAAGGTACACTGACAACCATTGATGTAAACACAAGCTGTTTAATAACATTAATACGGGGACACCATGAGACTTGCAGATTTTTCTTTGAGAATGCATCAGTTTAGTATTAATATATAAATCATCACTGGTTTGACTGAAGCATCTATACTGGTAAGAGTTTAAGAGTTCTAGGGCATTGCACACACAAGTGGAAGATTCCAAACCAAAAGTTTGAAATTTAGATTTATGGGAAAGAAATAATTCAAACACTTTTTACACACTTTAACACACATCTACAGCTTATGTGGTGACACCTATACTTTATAGTCAGATAAACATCTTCAACTCATTCCAAGGATTTGTAGATCAACACATTTTAAATTACAGTTGACAGTGATCATATTATTTTTCCTTATCCTGACTCATGCTAAATGCTTGTCTCCTTCTTCTTGCGAATGATAGTGGAACACTTGAAATCCCTTGAAGTTCCCTTCTAAAAAGCGGACGTATAATCATCACTCACCCACAAGTAGTCTCCCTTGCCTCCTTTGGCGCCCTTTTTGGTCACATGACCAGCCATGTTTGTCACTCTCTCCTTCTTCGCCCTTGAGGACGGTTGTGAGGGCACCTGGGTCCCTATATGGGACATATCCTTTCTATTTTGGACCTTTTACATCTAAATGGCAGCTGTATACGGTTTTTGGATTGTGTTTTATCAAATGTTTTGATATTATGTCTAATTTATACGTTGTTTGCCATGTTTTTCATCTGGTTTACAATTGATGGAAAACTTGTGTTCATTGTAAGTACCGTCTGTCTGTGGCTGACCCGCATATATTATGTCCTGATTGCACTACTACATGTTCTTCCAGCTTTTGCTGTTAACATTGTCAGAAACTAACTACTTTTGAATTTAATAACTACCTTTTTTCTCTGGGACTGGGTAAGAAGGTATTCACAAGTCATGTCTGGTAAATCGAGTGATTGCACTGATAATTGTGTGTTAATTACTGCTGCCGAGGTTCGTAATTCCAGTGACTTGCCGAGCGTTTTACGAGGGCAGGTCGCTGTTCCAGTGATGAACTCCGTCTCGATTAAGTAGAGATCGTCGTCAACGGAGCTGTCCTCATCGCAGACAAAGATCTTCTTCAGTGCAGATCTTCTTCTACGACGACTACAAGCCTGCGTGAAGATTCAGCAGCCTCTCCAACGCACCTGGATGAAGAGGAAAGCCTGCGGGAAGGCCACGCACCTGACGATCTTCAACGACTGAAGCTAGAAGTCTGGACAACGCTACCAATGTCAGTTCAGCCTTAGACGTCCCCGAAGGAGACTCAGCCATCAAGACACGTGTTCACTCGTGTAACTCCGGCACAAGCGGAACAGAGAGGTTACAGACAAGGCCGAATGTTGAAGAAGAAATCAACGACTGCACAAGGCTCTTCGAGGATCATTTACCTGCAACACCGGTGACGTCACAGTCACGTGCCAGGAAGTCATAACAACTCTTTCAACGTGGGAAAGGCTCCATTTACAGTCCAGTTAGCAGGGTACAGCGTGGTTCGACTATCTTCACGGGTGATAGAGGACTTCCCCTGTCAGCAGATTTAATAGTGCCACCGAAGACGTCTCAGGCATTCACCAGTTTGGGCCACTTGTTGTAGCACAACAACTAACAGTTCCACAAAGGTGCTGAGAAAAATCTCACCCTTTTATCACGTGACTTGTGAGAAACAACGCTCTAGAGAGCAAATGGTTAAAGTCCATGCACACGTCTAGGACAGACTAGCATGAGTGATAGACCCTGTACTTGTATAGGACTTACTCGTACATGAAGAAGGGTCGCATCTCCACTTGATGCGCGCATCAAGAGATGGAGTTGCAATAGATAACAAATGGAACATTAGTATATCTAAAAATCCACACGAAAATGTCAGGAGAAGTTTGGGAAGAAATCTGACATGTTGTGGGTTTCCCCCCACCAGACTCCTCAGAGGAAGTTGAAAGAACAGAATGATCAGCAGTGCCGTCATAAGTTCCCATGGGGGGTAATACAGGACGTAAATCAACAGCCAGAGAATCCAGAAGTGGCCTGACCCACCACCGATTCCGACAGAGTCTACAAGCATTTAGCATGAGTCAGGATAAGAAAAAATATGTAATTTTCTGACTAAAATTGATATTTTATACTTATCCTGACTCATGAGGTCAGCCCTCCCAACCTCCCCTCTTATGGCACTCTGGATTTCCCTGTAAATCGGGCATACATACGGAGAGAGTGACAAACATGGCTGGTCGTGTGACCAAAAAGGGCGCTAAAGGAGGCAAGGGAGACTACTCGTGGGTGAGTAATGATTATACGTCCGCTTTTTAAAAGGGAACTTCAAGGGATTTCAAGTGTTCCACTATCTTTCACAAGAAGAAGGAGACAAGCATTTAGCATGAGTCAGGATAAGTATAAAATATCAATTTTAGTCAGAAAATTACATGGTTTGACGTTTGTCTTTTCAGGGATTTGAAAATGGTACGGTAGTGGCTGAAATCAAAGAGAAGTCTTACAGTTCTAATGATCACAGGTAAACACATCAGACTCAATAAGTGGTGAAAGCAGTCTTTTCAGGACTTGTGCCTGTTTTGCTGATATTCTTTATGTGAATATTTCTGCATACCTACCTATCTACCTACCTATTGTTGAAAATTATAATACTTTTACCATTTGTTTTGGTTTGTGTATCAGGTGGGATTTTGTCGAGAGCATATCTCTTAAAGTTTACATGTTAGGTTCACCAAACTTCACACACATAGTAATCATTACCCATTTATGTGCCTTTTGCTATTTTAATTTTTTTTCAGAATTTAGTTTTTTTGCTGTTTCCATGGAAACATGATTTAGGCTGTGACTATGAGGATGTCATCTTGTCGGAGCAGATCTTCCAAACTATACATGCTAGCTTCATCAAACTTGTACACATATCAAGCATGATCCCTAGATGTGCCTTTTGGGGTTTAGATCCAGATATGAATTGTATTTTTTTGCTGTTTCCATGGAAACACCGACTTAGTGCCAAATGTGTTTGATTATTTTGTCCAGAGCATATCTCTTAAAGTTTACATGCTAGGTTCACCAAACTTCACACACATGTTAATCATTACCCATTGATGTGCCTTTTGCTATTTTAAAGTTTTTTCAGAATTTAGTTTTTTGCTGTTTCCATAGAGCTGTGACTATGAGGATGTCATCTTGTCGGAGCAGATCTTCCAAACTATACAGCTAGCTTCATCAAACTTGGTACACATATCAAGCATGATCCCTAGATGTGCCTTTTGGGGGTAGATCAGATATGAATTGTATTTTTGCTGTTTCCATGGAAACATGACTTAGTGCCAAATATGTTGATTATTTTGTCCAGAGCATATCTCTTAAAGTTTACATGCTAGGTTCACCAAACTTCACACACATGTTAATCATTACCCATTGATGTGCCTTTTGCTATTTTAAAGTTTTTCAGAATTTAGTTTTTGCTGTTTCCATGGAAACACGACTTAGGCTGTGTGACTATGAGGATGTCATCTTGTCGAGACAGATCTTCCAAACTATACATGCTAGCTTCATCAAACTTGGTACACATATCAAGCATGATCCCTAGATGTGCCTTTTGGGGTTTACATCCAGATATGAATTGTATTTTTTGCTGTTTCCATGGAAACATGACTTAGTGCCAAATGTGTTTGATTATTTTGTCCAGAGCATATCTCTTAAAGTTTACATGCTAGGTTCATGCTAGGTTCATGCTAGGTACATGCAAAATGTATTTGATGGTGACCTGACCACGGCAACTATACATGCTAGGTTCACCAAACTTAATACACAAGTTAATCATGACCCACAGATATGCCATGTGCTAAAAAATAGCAATCTTCATCTACGTCCATTGTGTGCAACATGACACACTCAAGTTCAATTACATGTCAGGTTTCCACGGAAAACACAAAAAAATCTAGTTTCCATAAATTATTACCGTAATCAGTACATGCCAAAACTATTATCTAACATTTATATAAAGTTTAGTAGAGTCAAAGAGAAAGTCTTGTGAGCTGCTGATCCTTGTCACATTATATAAATCAATATCAGTCATTTCCATGTCCCAAAGTGGGAAGCGGGGGTATGTGAGCTTTGCTCACTTCTACACTTGTTAATCACTGGATTGTCTGATCTAGGCTATAATGTTTACAAACCGCTGCAATGTAGCTGGAATATTGCTGAGTGTGGAATTAAACAACAGTCTAAGTAAACTTAGGCTCAGCATTATTCGTTACACCGCTATACTGAGTCTAACAAACCCTAGTAGAAGGATGCCTCAGCTAACCTTTTGGACTGACCAATCAGAACACAGCTTACCAAGTCGCGAAAGTTAACATTCGCACATACCGTTTGAATCTTTACCTAAAAAACTTGAACGATTCCGAATGCTATCTTCCGCACAATCGTTCCGAGTGATACACATGGAGGACGCATTGAGTAAACAGTTGCTGAAAATAGCGTTTTTGTCAATATTTCAGGATGTCATCTTGCGGAAATATAAACTTATAGTAAACATGTCATTAAAAACCCCTAAGCATATATACTGCAGGTCAAATATCTGTGTTTTATGAGGATCTTCGTTTGATTGATCAGTGTCAGCGACGGGTAAGAGAAAATCCAAAAAACGTTTTGTAAGTCCCGTCGAACTCTAAGAAGTAGTCATTGACTGATTGGTTAAATCCGCTCGACCCTTTTGCATTTGATTGCACAGTCATAGGTGTTTCAAAGGTTAGCTGCCGCGACCTTCTACTAGGGTTTGTTAGACTCAGTATAGCAGTGTAACGAATAATGCTGAACCTAAGTTTACTTAGACTGCATTAAACAACAAACAAAGCATTAAATATGATATAACATAGACCTTTTATATATAGAACTACACAAGAGCATTAAAGATAGTTTATAAGGCTACAGTAACAGGAAAGTATTTAGTCAGGCCTCACTCCACAAAGTGATCATAGCACTAGGGGAATCATATCTCCCATACTTTAACATAGACTCGCAGCTTTGGTAGCACAGCAGTTGCACAGAACAGATGACCTGGTTGGTTGCTTGCTTGCTTGCTTGCTTAACACCGCACACAGCAATATTCCAGCTATGTGGCAGCAGTCTATAAATAAAAGAGTCTGGACCAGGCAATCCAGTGATCAACAGCATGAGCATCGATCTATGCAACTGCGGTGTGGTGACATCTGTCAACCAAGTCAACGAACCTGACCATCCGATCCTGTTAGTCGCCTCTTATGACAATCATGGGTTGGTAAAGACTAATTCTAACCCGGATCTTCATGGTCAGATGACCTGGAACAAGTATGTGAACATCGTGTATTCTAATGCCTGTGTTGGTGCGGTATGTTTTATCCATGTTAATGTCCTATATGTAGGAATGCCCAGATAGCACTGAGACAGCTGCTGGAGCTACCCACACCGACTGCAGCAGTGCCGGAGGGAGACTCCCATGCCATGGGCTATGCAAAGTCCCTCCACAAGTGTCCCGCCTGCTCCCGGACATTCAGGGGAAGCAGCTACCTCAAGCAGCATATGAAGAGTCACACAGGTGAACGATTGACTTCAGCCTTTGGTGTCTCTTTTCTTCAAATGCACAATGATTTGTACATTCAAAATTTAAAAAATGGATACATGAAACTAAAAAAATGGAGACTTTAAACTAAACTGCCCGGCAAAATAATTAGACTTCCATGTTTGATGGCTGACATCAATCAAGAAGAAATGAAATATACGAGAACTTGTTATTCTATGGTGATGCTTTTTATACAGGTATCACAGTTGTGTTTTGAACCTTAAGTTTGCGAAGTTTTGTCAGTTGTTTTCAGCCAAGTAGCATTTTTTGGCAAAATCCAGTTTTCAAGTGTACACTTTCTTTTTCCCAGCAGTTAAGTACCTCTTTGCTGCAAATTTAGAAGCATTTGGGATTTCCTTTCTTCTATGTTTTGTAATAACAAATGTATATTTGAGGATTGATTATATTTTCAGGTGATCGTCCATACAAATGTCCAGTGTGCCTAAAAACATTCATAAGTAAGGACACACTGAATAAGCACATGAGTGCTCACAGCGAGGAGCGTCACTACAAGTGTGGGGAGTGTGGCAAACTTTTTAAAAGGATCTCCCATGTCCGAGAACATCTTAAGATCCACAGCTCAGACAGACCTTTTGCATGTCGAATGTGTGAAAAGGCCTTCAAAACCAGTGTAAGTTGGTTTACTTCTATGTTTAAAAGAACATATCCAGCTTCAGATTAGCAATAAAAGCGAGATACTTCTTGTCATGAGAACTTCTTTATTTTATTTGTCATGAGAACTTCTTTTATTTTATTTATCCTGATTGCCTCATGAAGTTTTGGGTTAGGATTGATCTTCAGCAACTCATGCTTGTCAAAAATGATTGGGTGGTGATTGTATCCTGATTGCATAGGACATGCTCATGATGTCAAAAGCGCATTATAAAACAAATAAGCATTTAAGACTCAATTCATTTACAGACCACTGGCAAATTGCTAAATGTGAATTATTTTAAAAATATAAACAGAATTAGTCACATTTTATGATGCAACACTGCAGTATAGATCCTTCAGGAGTGGAAATAGTCCATTCCCTTTGTATGTCAATCAAAGTGTAAAAGTCTTCAGTCGGGAGCTTTTTTTAAAACAACTACCCAGTCTGTCGGGCAAGCGTGAAGCAATTTGTATATCACACTGTACGGTGTCCAGTTGACTTTCCAATGTTAATTATGTTGTTTATTTAAAAAATCAGCAAGAAAACTGTCGGCATAGTGGAAAAATTATCAGGGCAAGTGACTTTACATGGGCCACTGTACCGGAGTACACTATCAATTTTAAAGTTATTTCCACCCCTGTCCTTATACCATTGGTAAACAGGAGTGACATCACATCATATTGTATTCCTGTTAATGGTTTTAGTTGAGATGGTAAATAATGACAGATATGATTTATTTTCTTCAGAATGCCTTGAAGGTACATATGCGTACCCACAGTAATGTCATGCCATACGAGTGCCGCTACTGTCATCGACACTTCCGTGAAAAGGGGTCCTTAGCACGACATTTGCGATCACACACTGGAGAAAAGCCCTTTAAGTGCCAGTACTGTAATCGGTCCTTCTCGGAACATGGCACACTCAATCGTCATCTCAAGGCTAAAGGTAAACCTACAACACTTTCAAAGTTTCTTCTTGTGTAGAATTGATAAATATGTTATTCTGTGTTATGGACATTATGATACCCAAATTATATAACCGGTGCTCGACATTTGTGTCTTAACAAGTAAGGGTTCAGTGTATTACAGTGACGTTTCAGTCCTTTCAAAACAGCTTAGGGGCGGTTAGCCACGTGGGTACAATGTTTGAAACCCATTTCTGGTGTCCCCTGTCGTGATATTGCTAAGAACAGTGTAAAACACTCACTCACTCACTCACTCACTCACTCACTCACTCACTCACTCACTCACTCACTCACTCACTCACTCACTCACTCACTCACTCACTCACTCACTCACTCACTCACTCACTCACTCACTCACTCACTCACTCACTCACTCACTCACCCACTCACTCACTCACTCACTCACTCACTCACTCAAAACAGCTTGTACTCGCACTGAAGTCGGTGACTGCCATAAGATAGAACCATTGTGATTTAATTACCAAATCTGAAGTAATGACAATACCACATAATACTATGGCATACATGACAAGAGATGTTGGAGAGATATCACAAGGCACTGATGTAGTGTGTGGTATGTTTGCAGTTCCATGCACCCGGCAGGCCAGCCATGAGGCCCTAGAAGAGGAGGAGTACCCCACTGTGCTGGCCGAGTTCTCCTCCGTTGTGGCCGACACGCAGCACTACCTCATCCCAGAGGAGGGAGATATGCAGGAGGACGCTCTCAATCAGGTAAATAACTCATGATGACATTTCAGATGAGTGTATGTTTAGTACATTAACTGGTCGTCATTCTAATTACCCTGTTTGGTTTTGTTTTTCAAATTTGTTTATGATATAGAAAAATGTCCTGCAAAAGTTATAGAAGGGTGCATCAAAGATAAGCATGGATATACAGTTTGACTGCTGTGTTGAATTTGAGGGGACCTGAGAAATAGTTAGCTTATCTAAGTATACGAGTCATCTGAAATTCGCAACAGACAAAGAATGATGTTTTACACAGACTAACTTCCCAAGACAAGAGTGTTCGCTGAGCTTACATCATTATAGGATGTAAACATGGACAAAAACTAAAGTTTGATACTCAGTCGTGGACACTCTTGCCTCTGGAAGATGAACACAGAAGATGACTAGCCCTTCTTCTCATGTTATGTATAGGCATTCTACCTTTGAGAGTTCCATTTGTACTTTGACATCTGCGGTGATTCATGCTAGGTTCACATAATATTAGTTGACTTATTAGCACTGTGTTGTATTTGTCAGTTGGGATTATAGGCATGACTGAACCCAAGAAATAACAAGAATCTGTACTTTACTGAGAAAGAGTAAACCCAGATATAACAGAAGTTACATTTGACCACTTTCTTAATGGCGTGGTGTACCCTTGACACATACAGTTGACATGTTCAGGTTCATTAAATTCTTTCTTTTTTTCTAAGTTAGGAACCAACCATCTGATATGGAAACTGTGTGAATCTGTGTAGAGTTAGTTTAGAATGAAAATGTCAGTTAGAAGTAGGGCTGCAATGAATACACTATGTGGCGAATATGATATGATCATGAATTTTGGGTAACGAATACGAATAATTATTCACGAATACAATATTGTACTTAAGTGATTGATGCACTTTATGGAACGCCCATGTTGACAGTTTTGATTTGTCACAGCAATAACCAGTGATCTCATGACACTCAAATTTGGTATGTAATAACTTATAGTCGACAGTACCATGTGAAACTAACTTGACTTGCACTACTGCAATGCTTAGTACATGTTCCATTCTTGCATATCTCACTTTGGAAAAGGACATAAGGGTTCAAATAAAACATGCTCCCTTAAAATTTTTGTAAATATTCGTTAATATTTGGTTCTGGTGACCACGAATAACGAATTGAATTCATGAAGGGCTACGGTTCGATTCAGCGAATATGTGAGTGAATCGTTACAGCCTTAGTTAGAAGTAAAACCCCAAGACATGAACTTTGTGGGGACTGTGGCATGTGGGTGTTTGTGCAGTGAGTGTGGAAGACAGGAGTATTCATTGGCCAATCCAGAGGGGTGCAGGGGTACGCACCTCCCCTTTTGTCCTGAAAGTTCATGAAATGACCATTGAAACCCTCGTGAAAGTGAAATGTGACCACCACCTACCTCCCTCTTGTTTGATATCGAAAATAGCACTAATGATAGTAGACCAAATAACTCCATGAAGATACATGTGAGCAGAAAGGGAATTCATTCACCTATGATTTGGGTTCCCCTAACATTGGGATGAAAGTAATCATATTTGTTGGTGGTGGCTTTACTCCTTCATATTCGAAGGAAATAGGGAAATTAATGCAATAACACAGGACCAATACATCGACTGAGAATGCTTTGCACTACATTCTAAGATGCCTAGTGGTTAGAGTAAACTAGTCTCTGTTGCATCCCGCTTCTTGGTTTGCAGTTGCTTCTAATGCGAGCTAAGATCACTGGTTGAAACATTACGCTTTATGTTTAACGATGGTTAAAATGTGTCAATTCGACTCCACAAGTTTTCAGCGACACGGTAACGCTCGCGAATGTTTACATTCCCACAATGCAATCGTGGAATGCTAAAATATGACTACTCAGCTTCATCTGGATGTACTGATCTAAACTTACGTTGGTAGTCGAAATGCGATGTTCATATTGCCCCATATGGTTTACGTTTAATGACAGATGTAATTAAAATAATTCAGAGAAGATATTTAATCCGAACGTGCCATCAAACTGTTATCATGTGTTTTTTCTGGTAATTCATCTTAACGAGGGGCAGACACATCAATAGAACAGCGCCAGTTAGCCCTGTGCGAGGATTCTTAAAGGTCACATGCAACGTTAAAAACACAACTTTGCAGATTCTGATACCTTCGGCATGGACATACCAAACAAATGGCAAATTCAACTTATAAAGTTGAAAATAACGCTGATGAAAAACCGCTACAAATCGAGTTCAAACATTTTCACTAAATTTCCCCAGACTTTTCTGGGGAAAACGGTTTCAACAGCTGGGCTGGGCATAGCACTTTAAGTAACCAGGTTAAGCGCAGCTTGAAGCTGCTGTCGGGTGAATATTCGTGAAGGCTTGGTGTGAGCTTATTTTTCTAATGTTTTGTTGATATCTCACAGGCGAGCTTTTACATGTTATGACAGTAAATTAACTGTTTATATAATTCAGAGGCTCCAGATAAGCTGCGATCCGGTAAAATACGCCGTGAAAATTTCCAACCACGCATTGAAAATAATTGTAGCCGCACTACTAATACGCAATTAAAATGTTAGGATACACAAAAAGTTTAAAACAAATGCGTCGGAATATATTTATAAAAAATCGCCATGCAATGAAAAAAGACATCGATTGCTATCAAGTTGTAATCGTTAGTATAAGACTAGTGTTGTACTGTCAGTATAGGATGAGTGATTTTCATGAAATCATTTCCATTATATTTAAGTTGGTTTGATTAGGGTATGATATGGGCAGGACAGACCTGCTTAGTAAACTTACTCAATGACATAATACAGGTGAGTGAAATGACTGAAATGACATATGCTGAAAGCAGTGGGTAGCGGAAAATACAAATACCCACTCAACATTCACAATACACACTAAACGCATGCAGTGGGTACGTCATATGAGCTAAATATTCTCAAGCACTACGTTAAATCCAATTTCACCTCACCTCACCTCACATCACATCTACTGAGAATGCTTTGCATTACATTGAACACAGCATTGACTCATTAAGTTATTGTCCCCTAAATCATATCCATCTTTTGTGATCATCTTTTTGGGGTCAAATGAATAGCCACAGAAAGAGTGCAATCGTTGTGGCAATTTGTACCAGTTTCAAACAATGATGTGTTTTTTTCTCCCCCAGCATACAACAGAGTATGTGGTGGTGCACACCGACCTGGCTGAAACTGTGCAGAATGTGGAGATCATTACAGAAGGAGAAGTGGATCCAGCTATCCTGGACCAGGTATCTGCTGACGATGGTACATCATACATCGTTGTCAGCGACGGTGGCGACAACATTCGTGTCCTTGACCCTCACACAGGTCAGACTGTGGCTGTGATGCCAACCGAGTCTGATGATGGACAAACACTGACAGTGTTGCCTTCAGAAAATGAGATCGAGGCTGTGGCGATGGCCCCACTGGTGGAGGATAGTGACGCCATTCAGCAGGCCATGATGGTAGCCAATGTTGTGGAAGAGGAAGTTGGGAGAGATAATGTGGTCATCGAGGAGGAGGTCAAGTAAACCTTGTTTGTGGGAAATGATTGAGAGGAAAATGTGTCTCTGAAATTGGCCTCATGTGTACACATCAACAAACATTCACCTGCCAATATTGCATTTCTGTTAAGTCAACATTCACATTCATTCATCAGTACCTTTGAAAGCAGATCTTTCATGATTCCACAACTGCATTGTGGTAGCAGTCTCTTAAATCTCATTTGATTGAGATGGAACAGCATATTTTTACACATCAACAAATGTGTCTGATCTTTGCTTTCTGTGAAAGTGACAATGAGGCCAGTAACTGACTGAGACCGACTATGTTGTGAGACAAGCTACATTTAGTGAGGTAACCAGCCTTCACCGATGTCTGACTTTGACTGTCTCAATTTATAAAGTCTATTTATTACAACCCAATATCTAATACATTGAAATCAAGTGCTAGAGGCCATGATATAAATACCCTGTTTATTTACCTCATTTCTTCATGGAAAATTGTACATATATGAAGAGTAAACTTATTACAAAGTGTTGCATTTATTACATTTTCATTATAATAAACTCTTTTTACAGAATGTGTTTCTAATCCTTTCAGTATTATATTGATAACGACAGAGAGCTAAAAACTATTGAGACTTTTGAGTTGAGCTGAGGCAAAGTGAGGTTGAATGTTGCGTTCAGTATGTGCCAATGAGCATGTACATGTAAGGCTTATGCCGCTTTTGTAGCTTTGGTTTGGTTGTTTATGCCACATTCAGCAATATTCCAGCTATATGGTGGAAGTCTGTAAATAATCGAGTCTGGACCAGACAATCCAGTATGAGCATTGATCTATGCAACTGGGATGGATGACGTGTCCAACATGTCAGCGAGCCTGACCACCCGATCCCATTAGTTGCCTCTTACAACAAGCATGGGATACTGAAGACAAATTCTAACCCGGATCTTCACGGGTTCGCTGTTGTAGTGCCAGCCCACTGAGATACAGTGGAAACTCTCAAAAACCAGCAGCCCTCCAATCCGGCATGCTCTCAATATCGGCACTAGAATTTGGTCACGGCAGAAACTAGTTAATTTGTGATTATTTACACGCCCTCTAATCCGGCGTCAGTCTATTCCGTATTTCGTCACAACAAAGACCGCCCAATTGACTGTTTGTACAGTAATCAATGCTCTCTAAACCGTCATCCGGTATCTCGGCTCTCCTGTTGATTGGCTGAACGTGTATTAATAACACAGTGCATTACCATAGGCATTAAGCTCATTGATGTTGCCTGATAAGAGGAGTATGGACAAGGATTAGGCATAAGATAATATGATGACTATCAACATGTTGTTCAGTCGTATTTCACGGCACATGGAAGATCATTCTCAGGTTGAAAAGGAAAAGTTCTCTAAACCAGCACGCCGTCTATACCGGCATTTTTTGGCGGTCCCAACGAATGCCTGTTTAGAGGCCTCCCACTGTACTTTATTTCGGCATAATACCCATATCTTACTCTGCACCAGTAACACTTTTATCATATGCTTCTGACTTGTAAGCAACTGCCAAATTTGAATGTCTTTTGGTATGACACAGCCAGGCAACTGAATGACAGACCTTTCTGCTCTCCAGGGTACCGTTGTACATGCGATCTTAGCACTAAGTTAGTCTTAGCGCTAAGGTTGTTTTGTACGACACCCTAGTTACCAGTGTCTATCCTCTCCACCACACGTTTAGCTTGATCGCAGTGTAAGAATCTACACCAAAACATTACTCTATGCAATAAACAATAAGTTGTCATCCATGAAGTTGTACAATTCATTATCCACCACAAAGGTGGTTTAATCAGTCCTGAGATAATATTTTTTTTTACTGATATAATATATTTGCAGTCTGATAAAGATGAGTTATATGTCAATACGACTAAACCAGTGGGCTAGTCATAAAAATGTTTACTTACGCATCCATGATCCTGGCAAGTATTGAAGATGGATGACAGTGAGATGGTTTCACACCATGTCAGCTTAATGAGGGAACAAAGCCCAATATGACACTGGTTAAAGCACTTTGGTTAAACCCGTAATTATGGTTATGGTGCCTGTACATCAATGATCACAACGGGTAGATAGTGGATCTGAACTCACAATTAGCGGATCCTGCGATTTTTCAGAAAAGGACAACAGTCATCTCTGCTGCTTGTGATCTGACTGCAGTCCGAGACAATGGTGACCCAAACATCTAGATGAGTGAGCAAGTGAGTGAGTGAGTTGGGTTTTTTCGCCGCTTTTAGCAATATTACAGCAATATCAACGTGGGGGGACACCAGAAGTCATCTGCGGTAAGTGACGCAATTTGCTCTGCAAATTGATCATGGGACTGAATCTCTGTTCACCACTAATATATTTGTCAGCACTACCCATGTTCCTGGATTCCATCAAACTGGTAAATGTGTGAGAACTACATCACTTGAGGCTTTGTCCCGCATTAAGCTGACATGCTATGAAATGACTGTTCAAAGTTGTACTCTCATACACACTCAGACTGCAGTTACAGGCCAATGTAGGAAACTACAAGTGGATAAATTCACAAATACAGGATTTATAGACTGACTGTTTATTCAAATGTACATCTGTACATATAAAACATAATTATACATTCGTTTGATGATCTCAACTAAACTGGCCATGTTTTGATCAGTTATAATTAATTGCTAAAAAAGAAAATTGAAGTCCTGTCCATCTAATCACATCAGAAACCAAAATGCAACTCCAAGCTGTATTGCCTGTAGGGTACTGCATGCAAAAGCATAAAGGAAAGGTATTGTGGCTCACAAAATACCTCATTGGAAGTTACTTCATTGCAAAAATACAAAATGAGACGTGATACACTTGAAAACTTTTAAAACCACAAAACACTGAAAGCAGATTGTCTGTATTGCATACAAATAAAATTATGGGAAATCCCACACATAAGAGAGTTTGTCAACAAAACAATTACCAGTTAAATACAACTATTTGCATTAACAGGATGTAGAACTTCTAATTTTACAATGTATCATGTAGGCCTATAGAGAATTGCTCACACTTCAACAAAAACAGGGGCGGTGGGGTAGCCTAGTGGTTAAAGCGTTGGCTCGTCACGCCGAAGACCCGGGTTCGATTCCCCACATGGGCACAATGTGTTAAGCCCATTTCTGGTGTCCCCCGCCGTGATATTGCTGGAATATTGCTAAAAGCGGCGTAAAACTAAACTCAGTCAGTCAGTCAACAAAAACATTTAACAGCAGCATCACTTGCAACCATTGCTAAAGGGTTTGTAAATTCTGATTTTTAACAGGCTGAATACTTACCTCGGAACCTGGTATTGTTCTGTATGTGTCACTGTGATGCACATATAATATACATAATATTAACAAATTAACTCCATATAACAAGTCTTCCATACTTAGATGGGCGGTGGGGTAGCCTAGTGGTTAAAGCGTTGGCTTGTCACGCCGAAGACCCAGGTTCGAATCCCCACATGGGTACAATGTGTGAAGCCCATTTCTGGTGTCCCCCGCCGTGATGTTGCTGGAATATTGCTAAAAGCTGCGTAAAACCAAACTCAGTCAGTCCATACTTAGAATAGGACCTCTGCAATATTAAAATGAAAACTACAATAAATATCTGAACTTTTAACACATTAGGAGATATGATTAAACACGGAGTATGTATAAATAAGTACAAAGGTACTAATTTCAGGAGTTTTAATAGTACATGTACATTCTCCAATTCTACATCATTATCAGAAAAACTAATGCCAAATAAAAACAAAACTTGTTTAATGTCACCCTTGACAATAGTACAGATATAACACTTTGGCATGTAAATATTCAAGTCTGGATGGGACAATCCAGTGATCGATGTCATGAACAATGAACCATGCCACTAGGTATGAGTCCTCCTACAAACAAAGTCGTCTAGCTTGAGGACCCGGGTCACCTCCCAACAATGATCCATGCCACTAGGTATGAGTCCTCCTACGAACAAAGTCGTCTAGCTTGAGGACCCCATCCATCGGGTCACCTCACAACAGGTCCCTGAGGACCGATTCTAACCTGAACCCCTGTTGGTTGGACCAGCGGAGTACAGATTACAAACCAGGATGGTACACAAGCACCACACAGACTAGAACATCAGTAGAAAGAACTGTAATATAAATTTCTTTATATTATTGCAGGATATTTCAAACAAATAAATTACAAAAATCTTTTCAGCATTTGGGCATTTGATGAGACAGTTGCCCATGTCGAATGAAAATATTATGCTGGTAAGGCCACAATATCCAATAAAGTACCCCGACAATGATATTGCTCTAAGGATATACTACGATAAACAAAGAATTTTTAGCACCAACACACATGTGAATGACACAAGTTGTGTCAATGCATACAAAAAGAGAGTACAAATTTTGAGAAACGACAGATATGCACTTACCATCTTTACAAGCCTATATCATACTGGACTCAAACTTACTCAAGAGGATGGCACTTACCTAGAGATCAAAGGGGCAAGTGTTTAAACTGTTTGTGAAAAGAACCATTGGTGCCAACCACTAATTTTGGTATCAATAGTACCACCATCCAATCACCCTGGTCAACCTCCCTTTTAAGTAACCCAGTGTTTGTACTGGGGTCCTTAAGGCTTGTTCCAGAAACCCCAGTAAATCTTCAACTTTTAACAAAAGTGCTATGACCAGAATCCACTGATAATCATGTTACATTTTGAACACAGTGATGTCACCTGGTCCTATTTGCCATTTGGTTGTATACAGGCACCAGTTCAGTCTGCAGACCCTGTCTGTTTCAGGAAAATATAATAACATGATTACTAATTTATCACAAAATTGCGACAACATCAACAAAATGAATAATGCACAAAAAGAATACATATATTAAAGTAATCCCTATTAAAGTAGTAGCTAACTGCAAAACTATTTCCATGTTTTCTTTTTTTTAAGTTATAGGAGGCCAGACCTATTTTATTTCTTGCTTTACGGATCTGCTAGTCGTATTTTTTCAAGAATAAGAAAAAAATAAAAATTAATTTTCCCCGCTCAAAAAATATAATCCTAATGTTAATGTGATATAAGTGAAATACTCTTGAAATCAGTGTGAAACCTGAACTCACTCAACATATTTTTAGTTGATAGAAACAAACCAAAAGAGTTAACATGGAAACTCATGTGGGCTTTTGCTTTGACTGGTGAATTTTTTTTTTAAATTTCAATTCTGCCTTTAGGTTTTCTGAGGACAAAAATCTGTAAAACAAGAAATAAAACTGGTCGGGCCTGATGTATTAATGCCCATGAACAAAGAGGGTACACATAATTGTAAACAATTCTACATTGTACACGTCAATGGAAAAGAATATAACAAAATAACAGCACTTCTTTGACATTTGTTTAAAATAAGAACTTAAAGTTGTTCAAATTATGACCTGGCAATGCAGTGTAAGTTCACACTGCATCAATACACTGAAACACTCATCAACCACTCAAGCATCAAGTGCATGCCACAAACTTGATAAAACTAAAATGACAAGAAACATTTCCTTCATAAGTTGAAAGGACAATTAAAACAAAATTTATTAATGCTGCGATGTACTTAGTTGCTTATATTACTTTCAGTAATGCCTTTCAGTGTTAGTTCAACAAGAGAATGGATATAAAGACCTGTTGTCATCTTTTGCATGTATATACCAAAATAAATGCAAATCTCTGATACATGCAGATTTTAATTACTTGAACTTTACATCTTTTATGTGGCTAATGAGACCAGAGACCAGTGACACCATCAAAAAAGTGAGACTGGAAAAAAGGTAAATGACCTTAGAAAAAGTTGGAGGGGGTTACCAACTTTATTACATGAATTTAAAATGAAAAAAAATAAATTTATCACTGCTGTTTGTTAGGCACAGTGAATAATATGTATATGAAATCTTTAGTTTAACAAACAAAAGCCAGTAAAATAACTTCTGGTATTGGCTTTAAATTACCGTATAAGTTGTGACCTTCAAATATATTTCACTTTTTTAATAGTACTAACGTTGAATTTGAAATTTATTGTCACCACCTACACAAAATTTTAGGTCAAATTTAAAAACTACATTAAGCATCAAAGTGCGACCAACCTAATCTGTTAGTAATGCTGGGTGTTGGTGGAACTGGATTCAGTAACAGTACCAATCTTAAAACTGTCATGCTCTCCATCAAGTAAGCCTGGTATTTTTGAGAGAACACTTTAACTGTTGCAGCAGTAGAAGGACCACATCTCATTGTCCCAACTGATGATCTCGGTGCTTGATGCTCTGTTCCTTAACTCTCTGCTCATACTGGCATCGGTCTTGGCTGCAACACAAACACTACACTGTTCAACAATTTCGGGGATTGGTCTTCAGCAACCCATGCTTGTCGTTAGAGGCGACTAATGGGATGGGGTGGTCAGGCTCGCTGACTTGGTTGACACATGTCATCATATCCCAGTTGCGTAGATCAGTGCTCATGATGCTGATCACTGGATTGTCTTATCCAGACTCGATTATTTACAGACTGCCGCCATATAGCTGGAATGTTGCCGAGTGCAGCGTTAAACAAAAAACCAACCAACACATTTTGGAGATTTTATGAGTGCTTCCAGGTTTTACACTGGAAGTTGAGGTGAAGAAGAATGTTGACAATTTTTATGGATATGTCTGACTGACTGACTGAGTTTGGTTTTTACGCCACTTTTAGCAATATTCCAGCAACATCACGGCAGGGGACACCAGAAATGGGCTTCACACATTGTGCCCACGTGGGGATTCAAACCCGGGTCATCGGCGTGACGAGCCAACGCTTTAACCATTAGGCTACCCCACTGCCCCTTTATGGATATGTACATCATGGATATGGTTATTCACAGAATAAAAGAAGTTGTATATCCATAAAAATTGTCATCATTCTTCACTCTGGTAAAGAGTTGGTATATATTGTCATTATAGCATAATATGTCTGGTTATCTGGAATTTGTACTTTTCTTAATGATAGATGGCAACATCACAGCAGTTCAGTCAACACCAGTGAAAGCAATGACCAAAAGCTTAAACAACAGTCTATATAATCAGGGCATAATGACCATCTACCAGCCAAATCACTGAGAAGGACTCTTCACTTGTCTCCTGTGACACATTGTAACCCAAAGTGCATTTCTACGAGAACAACTTTTGATATCTGGATTTAAATGAGAAATGCAGTATCCAAGCTCTTAAATATTTTCTCGTTATTTCAATTATTTTTTACGTTAGCCGATTAATTTCGTTCCTTCAAAATTTCTTTCAAAAACTTGAAATTTCAAATATTTTTCTCGTTGCTTCAAGTTTCTTTCAAAACTTGAAATTTGAATATTTACTCGTTAGCCGGTATTTTCTCAAATTACTTCAATTATTTTTCGTTGCTTGATTAACTTCTCGTTGGGAAGTACCTAAAGCTCGAGGCCAAAAGTCGAGACCCGATTCGGGTCACCGGGTACTACTAAAAATGGATTGCAGAATATTAAAAGCGAAATCCACACATTTGGGGAGAAACACTTCCCGCCATCACAAATGTATAGTTTGATTGAAAATGTATGTTTAACGATGAAATAAAAAGAAAACTATGACTACATACTAAGAGTCATGTAAAAAGACACCGTCTTGTTGTTATGTGTTTCCCTTGATATGTCTATGTGAGAAGGTTACTTACTTCTCTTAGCGTGTGGCAGCCCTGGGCAGGAAGTGACAGTGTTTTTGACTTCATTTCTTTACTTAATTAAAATATTGAGGGTTCCCTAATTAACCTTTATTACCTCATGCAGAATCAGCACAGGCCGTTTGTGTTAATGCGAAGTGGATATTGGCTAATGTCAGCGGAGTAAATGTGACATGTTTAAATACAGGTTAAAGCTCTTACAGCTATGTTAATTTTCTAGAGTTACTGCGTAGTGATTGAATCAAACCGTTTAGCGTAAAGTGATGCCCCCTTTCTATATCCTCAAAATAGTTGCTATATGATATCGGTTCCGTCTTGCCGGGCTCCCAAAAGCACCTTAAACCTTATCCAGCATTGTATTTATATCTATAGAATGGTATTGCATCTGCCTAAATATCAATTTGTATTGTTACAAAATGCCACATGTAAAGATGATTGGTCCGTTAAAATGAAGCCCTATTCCTCTCCATTCCCAACAGAGTCAATCAAAATGGCTAGTCTCTGAAATAAGCCCATTTCCTTAGAGATGTTGATTTGTTCTTAAAACCATATCTTCTTCTTTCCTGTCCCAACTGACAGCTGCTTTATCCACGCCACCACTAAGCAGTCGGTGAAGGTAAGATACTTACATCACAGAAGGTAGCAAAATTCTCAAAATGTTTTGCATCAGTGACAAATGGTACGTTGCAGTTCCTATTTAGACTTGTACCATCGTTCCCCTAATCGTTCCCAGGTGAACAATTCCCTAGGATGTCCATATAGTGGGACAGGATACCCACACCTTTTCGAGAACACCTGGTATCTAGTGATTCATAAACATATGCTCTGTCATTATGTCCACCAATTGATTGTCTGGCCTAGACTCGATATTTACAAATACTCATAATATAGTCGAGCGTTTACTATCGACTCTGCTTTTCTAAGAGATTTCTTAAGGATATGGAAGGCTTTGTGGCTATTATTTCATGTTTGTTTGCGTGGGCAATGTCTTTTTCTTTCTTTACTTTTAAAACTGGCCTTAGCGGACCAACTGAGTGCATCCATACTACATATATATGTTGACAACCATATCAGTGTGAAGATGATACATAGTATTATGATTCGTGCGTGTGAAAGGGTTAACAAAACAACAACACAACAATACTACCTTACATTAGGCAGGTTGTTAAGCCTGTGTTTCTGGCATACTTTTTAAATGGTAACATTCGATGGGTATCGGTTTGATATTTGCCATGGAGCGCTACAGACCAAACAAATATGAGAAAAGGGATTCATATGACAGTGGTCCGATGACTTGTGACATGTGGAGAATGAGAGGCTAAGGGCCCGCTTGAGCAACGTGATCGTTCAAATTACTTCAATCTGAGACTTCATAAAAGAGGGTTTAGGTAGCTATAACTAGAGATATATCTACAATTCAGGATCCATGTGTGATGTTTAAGTTTCTTATTATATGGCCGGGACAAGTCAGAGACTTAACACTTTTGATAGAGGCTGGATATGTTTGGAATGGAGAAGCGGGCTTCACTTTAATCTTTACATGTGGCATTTTGTAACATTGAAAATTATATTAAGGTAGATATAATACTGATCTATGGATCTAAACAAAATTCAAGATACATGTGTGTGAGATCTATGAAGCTTTTTGGCCGGGCCAAACAGAACCGAACAATTGTCAAAGTGTGGGAGAAAGATCAGTATCATTTACCTGTGGGCATGCTTTAAATCGATGAACAGTGAACTGAGGTAGTATTTGTAAAATCCTTTGCAGGCCGACAGAAATGTATATAGGGATTGACTGAAGTATTTATCACGTTTTGAATCCTGTTTCATTTAACGACTTCTCTTTTAGAGCGTAACCTTGCTTGGCCACTTTCACAGGCCACTTTCGTCTTCCTGAGTTTTAAAGCGATTTACTCGTAATAAAGGTTATTATGACACATGTGTGTGGCTTCCTGCTGCCCATATTGCCATGGATGTAAGCTGGATTAATGAATTGTAGACATGGTTTTCGATAATCAATGTTGTAGCCAATTATATACTTGGCCCACTTTGACCGAGCTTTCGCCCGCCCGAGTTTAGGGGCGTCCCTTCGTTGTTTGAGTATTTTTCGTTCCTTCAACTTTCTTTCAGAAACTTGGAAATAGCGAGAAAAAACTTCAATAACCGAAAACTATATTGAAATAACGAGAAAATACTTTCGAAATTTCAAGTTTTGACAGAAACTTGAAATAGCGAGAAAATATTGAAATTTCAAGTTTTTGATAGAAACTTGAAGTAGCGAGAAAAGAACTTCGAAGTAGCGAGAAACTTATTGAAATAGAGAAAATACTTTCGAGAAATTTCAAAGTTTTTGACAGAAACTTGGAAATAACGAGAAAATATTTGAAATTTCAAGTTTTTGATAGAAACTTGAGTAACGAGGAAAAGAACTCGAAAGTAACGAGAAATTTATTGGAAATAACAGAGAAAATATTTCGAAATTTCAAGAGTTTTTGACAGAAACTTGAGTAGCAGAGAAAATATGTTGAAATTTCAAGTTTTGATTGAAACTTGGTAAACGAGAAAAGAACTTAGAAACCATTGAAGTAAGCGAAACTTATTGAAATAGCGAGAAAATACTTTCGAAATTTCAAGTTTTTGATAGAAACTTGAAATAACGAGAAAATATTTGAAATTTCAAGTTTTTGATGAAACTTGAAGTAACGAGAAAAAGAACTTCGACGGTAGCTAGCCAGAAATTTATTGAAATAGCGAGAGAAAATACTTTCTCAAATTTCAAGTTTTGACAGAAACTTGAAATAACGCAGAAAATATTTGAAATTTCAAGTTTTTTGATAGAAACTTGGAATGCTTGAGAAAAGAACTTCGAGTAACGAGAAACTTATTGAAATAATGTGAAAATGCTCGAAATTTCAAGTTTTTGACAGAAACTTGAAATAGCGAGAAAAATGTTGAAATTTCAAGCTTTTTGATAGAAACTTGAAGTAGCGAAAAGAACTTCGAGTAGCGAAAAAGATAAATGCACAAGTGACAGAAAGAAAGGTGAGGGGAGGTGAAATGGAGTTTAACGTTGTACTTAAGAATATTTCGCTCATATGACGACTTGCATGCGTGTGTATGTGTGGCTGCTTGTACTAGCCCAGACTTAAGCTGGTTTTATAGTGCTAGCTCACTGAGATACCATGCCGCAGTTAAGCATGAATACCCCACTCAGACACATTATTTTGACTCCGAGCAGAGTCCGACCAGGCCTTGTTGTACCCATTAATGCCGAGCGCCAGGCAGGGACCAACAAGTACCATATTTTAATGTCTTTGGGTGACACAGCCGGGGATCGAACCTGCGATCTTGCTCCTGGGCGGACGCTCTAACCGCTACACCAGGGAGGCAGTCGACAGAAAGAAATACATTAACACATATGTGATGCACGATAATGACGTCATTGTTGGAATGACAGCATCTCATTAACAACCCAAATATTACATTACCATGACTGACTGACTGACTGAGTTTGGTTTTACGCCCCTTTTAGCAATATTCCAGCAACATCACGGCGGGGGACACCAGAAATGGGCTTCACACAATGTACCCATGTGGGGATTCGAACCCGGGTCTTCGGCGTGATGAGCCAACACTTTAACCACTAGGCTACCCCACCGCTCCTCCAGCATACTGAAGGGATGCAACTTTGCACAGCAAATAATAGTGCCTTAGATGACTAAGCCACCAGTGACCTCTTAGCAGAATATCAGCACATGTTCTGCACATGAAACATCAAATAACAGGCCCATGAAAGGTGGAGGGTACTCATTCGTAAGCAGCCCTTCAACCAAGTCTAAATGATGCACAATAGAATAGCAATGTCAGGTGTGCCACCAAAAATGAGCCTCACACATTGTAACCATGTGGGGAATCGGAACTGGGTTTCGGAATGACAAGCAAACACTTTAAACACAGTGTGAAATTCCTTCATGAGTCAGGTCTAAAGGCCAACCAAAGGAGTACCTTCATACATCGCAAATACGCAGTGTATGGCCTAATCAGAATGTCCAAACATGAATATTTTACTGCCAACTGCATACAGGGATTTATGGATTTGGACGTGGCAACATGATGATGAGGGCATAAATCTCTGACGCTCAAATCTGTTCCAAATGCAAGTTACTGTGATGGAATCCAAGAAATTGTTCCCATTATAAAGCATGCTAAAGCTGTCTTTCAAAACAATGTCAGACCACCTCAGCAGCATACCCAGAGAAGCACAATGTACACATCTTCCTGCCGGATTTGAATCAGAAAGAACATCTACAGGACAGGTTGAATCACTGGGTAAAATGGTGAACCACTGCCTGTACAAACTGTAACGGCATCATTGAATGCCAACACAAAGTATGTCTTCCTGTGATCCTCTGATACACCAGATTCAAACCTGATAGAAAACACCTGAAGGACAGGTTGGATCATGGAGTACAACAGTGTACTCCTCAACAAGAGCTTGTAAAGCTTGTATGCATTAAATGTAAAGTAGGGCAACATTCTCCAGCATGTTCCAAAACCATTTCTATCATTGACATAATGGAGGACCCACTTCTACATCGATGACCTTGACCTTTGTCAGTTTGTTCCGTGTCTTCGATCAGTGTTTGCAATGTTATACCATATTAAGTACTCACACGTGCAGTAATTATGCAAGCTTCAAAAATTGGGTATGTGTGCCTTGTTTTAAATAAGTATGGTTAAATAGTTGTCTTGCTTAGTCAAGTTGACTGAAAGTAATTGTTTTAACTACAAGTGTCTTAAATCTGTTATTCATATTTATTGGTATATTTGCTGTCATAACTAAAGGTATTGACACCTCAACAGTGGTATGTCTTAGGGCAATGTTGAAATGGATATATAGATGCAATTAATTGACTCTTTCCTGAAATAGAATATTATCATGAGTCAGTTGTGAATAACATTGAAGATTGACTGTCCTTGGGATGCAACTCTCTGAAACCTGATGCATCTCATCAGACTGGACTGGACCATCTTTGGTAGAACCTTGTTTGTAACAAACTTTCCTTTCTTGATAAGTTCTAAAACTCTTACAGCACCAAGGAACAGCCACCAATTACATATTGACCTATACCTCTTGTTACTGGTCCAGCAAACATGTTGAGAAACCGTCCCCTGGGAAGCTAAGTTCAACTCACAATCATGCTACAAGGCATATCCAACAGCATGTAGTTATTTGTGCAAGTTAGATAAGGCAGTTCACATCTGTGCAACTTGTGAATGACAGTAGTTTCTCGCATGGTATAATTTTGAGAGGGATAACTGATCATTGCACAAAGTAACCCACACACCTCAATATACCCGTTACACTTGTCAATAAATGTTACGTATTACGCAGAAAAAAGGTTTCAACACTCGTGAACAATATGTGTTAAATTTGTTTTAAACACTAATTCATCTAAAGCAGAGTTTAGGCATAAATGTTAGAAGAAAATGTCATTTATTTATTTGGAGGAACTATAATCACTGCAGATCTGGTACCCAAACTGACAATGTATTGGTTTATCCAGTGCTAAAGACAACACTGTCACTTGAGTTGATTTGTCCAGGATGACTTGCATCACTACCAGGATAAAAATATGGGCAATGCTTCGGGTTATGATGTTGCACATTCTGTAATGTGGTGGAAACACATGTTACAATTTTTATGTTGCCGCTTCAGATGTTAACTGTGTAAGGGGTACTGACTGACTGAGTTTGGTTTTACGCCGCTTTTAGCAATATTCCAGCAACATCACGGCGGGGGACACCAGAAATGGGCTTCACACATTGTACCCATGTGGGGATTGAACCGGGTCTTAAGTGACGCGCCAGCCGCTTTAACCACTAGGCTACCACACCGCCCGTACAAGATGTTGCCGCTTCAGATGTTAACTCTGTAAGGGGTACTGACAACCCCTAGTATCACAGGACAAGTCTAAGAATCAGACCCACTGGAGGTTCATGCATTTCTAAGGACACGACTTTGTGTTCAAGTGTCTTATGAAGAGCAACATTTAAGCCTGGAACAGACAAACCAGATTATGTTCAACCATGACAGATTGCAGTGCCTGAAGTGTGCAACACAATGTTAAGTCCCTTGGATTCTTCCATGGACTCACAAACCAAAGGAAATATAGAAAAATAAAACATAATACGGCAGTATGATGTGCCTGTGAAATAATTTATTATTCCATTTACAGTAACTTGTGTAGCACTGCACTGCAACATAGGAACGAGGCCACTATGTCTGTACAGGGCAAGGCTGGGTCAATGGACAGGAGCACTAGTATCTAACACTGAGAATGATACACGTAAAACATTCAAAGCATGTGGTTACACGTGTAAAACCATACAACAATGAAGGATGAGAAATGTCACTGATGAGAATGTTTTGAAAATGTCTAAAACGTCAACCTGATCCACAAACAGCACAGTGTAGGTGATACCAACCAATGTGATTATGCTCCATACATAATGAGGCTTATATCAGAGGAATGCAGCTACACAGATATGGAGGATTCCTATAGGCATGTCACTGGCCAACATCTCAGAATAATTGAATATATGTTCAATAACATATCAGTTCACTTGCAAAACTGTATCATGACAGTAACATATACAATGCCATGCTGTTTCCTGTGAAACATGACATAGCTAAAGAAATCTAGGCAACTTACATCAGGCAGCTTATTTTGTAATTCAATGCCAGATTCATGCTAATATAATACAAAAAATAAACAGTTTGGAAAAGGAAACTGACAATGTCATATGTGAAATCAGTGTCCAGCAATATTCCCATGTGACTTGCAGCAACAAAGACTAGCAATGATTAAAAATTTATTCATGAAAAGAAGTGATTGTTTAAATTCATTCCCATCTTCGTCCTTTCAAAAAAAAAAACTTTATTTTTTGGTAAAATAATTACAGATATCTAGAAAGCTCTCTGTTTTGAGAAATGAAATGTAAGACTATGCATGCCATATGGGAACCCAAGATCGGTCCTTCATCGATGGCTACACAGTTTCAATGTCTTCATGATTATTCAGTCGACCCAGCAGGTCTGTTTGGGCACATGTAGCAACTGATAAAACACAGGGAACTTGTGCAGCCAAGCAGAAACCACGTGTCATTTCACCAGTTGAGTTCCAAGTTAGTTCACGTTATAAATGTTACATTTGCGCATTGGGGTCCTTCAACTGTACACTCTGTTCTCTGACTCTCCTCTCATACTCTTGTCTATTCTTACTGTAAACAAAAGAGAAAACCAAGTTATTTCAAAACTCCTAAGGAGCAACAGATGGGAGAAGTTTACAGGGTACTAAAAACCAAAATACATACCTCAATGGATTGTCAAACACCAGTTTAAGCATTACTACTACTGAAGGCTGGATTCGGAAACTATATATATATATTATGCATTACTATGAAAACATTAACTGAATTTTTTATAAAAATATATAGTCATGGATATAGACAAAGCTAGGGCACTATCCAAGCTATCTGTATGAAGAAGTATGGACATTTTTTATCTCCAGTGGTCCCTTTAAATGATTGTAAAATATTTTCAAAATCAATCACCAACGTCAACACTGACAAACTAACAAGTACACCAAAACAAAGTATGCCAGTTGCTGGTGTTTACTTTTGGCACTGAACAATATCTTTCAATTGAATTTTGAAACTGAGAATAATCAGTATTGCACATTCATATCATGACAACATCCATCCCACTGAACCAACTGGCAAGCCTGATGGATTCACATTATATGGCAACATACATTCACAAAAGTTCAATGGAGAAGGACAAATGAAATGTTCGTAGAATGTAGGTCTTCAACCTCGCCAAACTTATGACAAGGGCTAAGGGAGAGTCAGAAGAACACGAATGTGTTAGGTTTTTTCACAAACCTACTAAAATGGGTACCTAGATTTGAAAAATATATTAATCCTCAGTTCAAAGTGAGTAGCGTGTCAATATCAGACCTTAGTGAAAATTAGGATTCTAACAGGTTCATAAAGTGCAGTTATATTCAAACATTGCACTCAGCAAAATTCAAGCTTCATGATGGTGATGCTTAGAATTGTGATTGACGTCAAATGTATTGATTTATGCACTTGGACGTGTTTGTTTAGACATTTTCAAGCAATATGGCATAGGTCTGTAAACATTCGAGTCTGTACCAGGACAATCCATTGGCAGACAATATGAGCACCAATCTGTGCAATTAGGATACGATAACATGCATAAACCAAGTCAGTGAGACTGTCCAATATTCTTACATTAAATACCACAGGTGTCATGAACTTAAATAGTACATCCACTTAAGCAGTTCCAATAAGTGTGATCATAATTAAGTGGAAACTGTCAAGATGCAACAAAATTTGTTGCAACTGAACACATTTTCATCAGGCCAAATAAAAAAAATGTTGTGGTTCCGATTACCAGACCGACCCTTGTATTCTTGTGCCGACCCTATTTTTTTAAAGCAGTATGAATAAAATAAGCATCCAGATACCATTGTTTATTCCCGGCACAGACGGATATCGATCATTCTGATAGAAAAAGTCGACACGATGGCCGCAAGCTTGATTGAATAAACAATTCTTTTTATTAGTTTGCACTTTCCTTCTAAAATAAATGTAAAAAAGAAAAAGAAATCTTACCAACCTACCCTAAATTTTAAAGAGGTGTAATCAGAACCACAACTTTTTTGTTATTTGGCCTGATGCAAATGTGTTTACTTTTACATCAATGACAGAAAAGAATGGAATAAGCAGTAAAAAGTTGGGTTTGAGCATGTACTTCAGCAGATATAATAAAATTTACTATCTGGTGAAATGAGACAAGGTCTCTATGGCTGGGCCACATAATAGATAGATCATTAAGGATATGTGTGTTTGCCTCAGTTCAAAAGTTAATGTGTTGTCGATTGGAGAAATTTCAAGAATTTACACTGAAAATTTCATTGAAGCATCACATGCACATATTTTGTTTTTAGCAGTAGCTGATGTCATATAAATATCTGTAGAAAACTATGAAGCTGTATTCATAGTTATTGCAGTAATCACATCTAACAAAGCATGAATTATTGATAATCAAACCAGAATATGCCAATTACTGCAAGGGGTGATGGAATAACTTAATGGCTTATCAGTCCTACTAGTTCCTTTACAGTTAACTCTTGATATAACATTTGTATTAATAATATTGTCTGCTATAAGCCAAATTTAAATCCCCATGCATTTCAAACATGTTTGTTAAGAACAACTTCAATGGACCAGAATCAAGTTGTTATATTTTTGCAGACTACTTTCAAAGAAATTCAGGAACTTACCAGTAAATGGTGTATGCTTCAGCCTGTGCAGGGTCCTTGATATTCGGCTCATTCAGAAGCTCCTGAATCCCTAGGAGTATCTGGAACAGATTTACATAGACATACAATTTTTCACGAAAAGAGTTAAAGAGTTAATTTGGTTTACCACCATTTTGAGCAGTACTTCAGGCCCCGATTTCTCGAAACAAACTTAAGTTTTTACTCAAATTTCAAACTGAGTTTGACAATTTGAAACAGCTGAATTTATAACTCAACTGCATTTTTAAAATAAAAAAGCCCACACAACTTACGTAATCCATCCACCAAACTCAAATTGTCTAGTATGTTTGAGTTTAATATCAATTTCAGTTCATTCTGCTAAATGCATTTTCTCTATTTGAGTAAAAACTCGAACTTAAGTCAAAACTCAGGCTTAAGTTTGTTTCGAGAAATCGGGGCCAGGTCTCACATACTGTGTTGGTTTCATGATGAAGGAGAGACCAAGGCAAACCAGGTCATAGACATGGACTACATTGGTTCATACCTTGAGCACAGGTTTCTGACACTTCTAAGGGAAGCAACTCTGCACAGCGACTTAAAGCATTTTGGATGCCTGTATGCCACCTCCACATGTGAAGTCACATGACACTGCCTTGTTGGGATATTATCATTAGGCTTTTAAGAGACCATATTTCTATATTTTAAACAAATTTGCATGCGAAAACATGTATGAATGCATATTGTCATTTTGTGCAGCACAGCTTATTTTTGTGATTTACGCTGTACAGATGGAATATTGCTAAAAGCAGTGTAAAACCAGATTCAGTAATTCACAATGATTATCAATGATGTGCCATATTTCAGGTAAAAACAGAGCGGGGAGGTTCTCAGTTTTTGAGATGCATGGTTGAATAGTTTTGCTTCTGGGTTTAGCTTAATATTGCTCAAATCCCCTAATTCTTGCTTAATTATTCCAAAAAGAGACAAACATGCTGCAAAATAAGCCCCATTCCATTCCTCAGTATGTGTACTATTTAAGATCAGCAGAGTGAGTGACGAATGTGATAAAAAGACCGCAAAAGCTGTGTTGGTTATTTTTGGTCTGAAAAGGTAACCTAATAGTTTAAGGAAGGTCTTTAATACCTTACCCGCATCACCCATCCAAATACTGTATATGACCGTCTATAAGACGACCCCATGGATAAGACGACCCCCAAACTTGACCCTTAAAATCAGTGTCAAAATGGTATGTTTCGTGCATAAGTCTATCCCCCGCGATGGGGTCCTAATCGCGGCAAACACAGACCACAGACAACTGGCAGTTACCAATAATTATAACTTTGGTCCACATTATTCAAAGAATTCACTGTCATATATATTGTGTCTACTCACGGATCGAAACAAAGTGTAGTTGACAGAAAATGCATAATATAGCTTCTCTAAATATCATATTTATTGTAGCAACAAACTGGCTTGCTTATTTTACCCAATTCAACAATCACGAACTGATTACCACCTCGTTTTCCATTGACTGCTAGTTTACAGTAACATTGGTAAAATGTGTGAATTTAAATGGCTTCCGTATTTTACCCCATTCCATGTGCTTACCACGTTCATGAGGGTCCATATAACCTTAGTGTTGATTATATATATTTTACATAAAAACTATTACACAATGCTAGGATATATTTCTTTGGGTTAAATAATAGTATTCTGTATTATATTTTACTGATGACTGCGTCAGAATTCGTCCCGTTATATTATTGTGCATGTTTGAACTTGTTCAGCCATAAAGCGTGTGCACAGCTGATTGCTATATTCCGTGCTTTGTGTATGCGGAACGCGTGTGACTGATTGCTATACGCACGGTAATCTTAATCCATGCAAATAATACAATGCCCAGCAAAAACAACTTATAACTTTTAAGGTAAATAATCTTGTCTAGTGATGTTTAATTGCAAATTTGACGTCTCTACTGACAAAGTCGTCTTCTGTTGTTTGTTCACGCGAAGTGATACGATGTTTTCTTACCCCTGGAAAAAAGTTTGACGAAAGCGTAACCCATGGATAAGACGACCCCCTTCTACAGACTGCTTTTTTTGGTCCTCCAAATTCAGCTTATAGACGGTCATATACGGTACTTAACACATCCAAGACCTCAATACATGTATCAGATCCCAACATTTTTGGTATTTTAAGTGTGCAGATTCAGAGAAAGGATATGTCAACAGACCCCTGATGCCAGTTTTTAGGGTACCTGTTTTATTGTAACAGCAGGCCTCCAGTCTTTCTCTTCATCCAGTAATGACAAACACACTGTTCCTGATGGATACACATTTGGGTGGAACAGTGGAGGCTCAAATTTACCTGCAATGCGAGAACAAACTCCATCAGATAAACACTTTTGCCATATTTAGTCCCGAGTCACAGAACTAATTACTTTTTGTAATTAGACATTCAAACATCTGTGTTTTCTGGTGAAAGAGGCAATCAGTATATTGTATGACATCTGGCTCTCAAGACTTACATTTTGGGGGTGTACTGGGGTAGTCCTCCTTAAAAAAGCATTCTCAGTGTGTAAAGTCCATTCTCCCATGGTGTCTGAAACAGTACAGCACAATTGATCTTGACAATTCACATTACCATAATCATTGCTATTGGCCTTATCAGCATTAAGCTAGAAGATGTCGACTTTCAGTTATTTCAGTCGTCTCTTTTGTAAATAGAACTTTTTGGAGCTTTAAGTTCGCCTGGGATCTCACACTACCAAATAATAGTGGCCGTTTATAAAACGCCTGTTTCCACGCACATGTGCACTAAAAGTGCGTAACACATTATTATCCCGGATAATCCTAGCTGCCTGTGAGGCGCTAGAAGGTTAACAGTCACGACTTATCCCACCAGGTACCCATTCACTGCTGGGTTAACAGAGCGGTTCATGAATAAACACACTTGCATGAGGTGAGACCATATGTGTGTCATGTCACATACCATCAAAACTGACACTTCAAGAACAGGTTTAGAACTACAGTCCTTAATTGCTACTGTCAATAAAACAAACTATCACTGTATTTGTACTTGTCCTCAGACTAATCTATTTACATGGACTTGAGTGAATTTTGAGGGTAAGTGAAATACCTCCTGATTCCACTGAGATTACAGAACCAGTTCTTAAAAACTGATATGCAAAGTACTGAGAAAAGTGTTTCCAGACTCGTCAACTTGATAACACTACCATCCAAAGTGTGAGAGGGTAAACTGATAATTCCAGTGATTAAAACTATGCCGTGAATCATGATAATATATTTGCTACATACCCCTTTCTTTCCTGGGATCTTACATTCCCAGTTCAGCAAATTCATTGTACCATCGGCATTCTTTACTGGCTTGGCAACAAAACCCTAGAGCAAAATACAACAGATTAACAAACATTTACACAACATCAATGGCCTGAACCATATCAACAACTTACAGGACACTGTATAATTTTTTTTTTTTTTACTTAACTTCATTATAAATTTAGCTAAACCTGTAGAGGTTTCAAATTCTTTGAAGAGAATCGTCCTTGGGGTACATATATGCATTTTCTGCGGCTGGAAATGTCATGTGACAGTTGTATCAAAGTTTTAATAAAAATATTGTACAATAAATAAAAATATTTTTTTTATCTATTATACGCCCCCCACCACGTGGAGTTACCTCCCTGCTATGCATGCGCAGCCAACCAGGTAAGCACCTAGGCCCGTATCATCATTCCCTCTGCTGAATAAATCAGTGAACAGAATTGCGGGGAGGTGGGGGCCCTACCCCAAGGACGATTCTCTTCAACGAATTGGAAACCTCTACCGGTTTAGCTAATTCTTTTTCATAGAGATCGTCCTTGGGGTACGTATATGTGTTAACTCAGACTCCCAAAGACCGGAGGCTAGGGAGGAGGGGATTCTGTCAAAGTACACATAAATAGCGATCGTTAGGAAGAATGTAACCTACGCCACAACACTTACCTGTCACGTGTCCCGAAGCTTCCGCGAGAGGCATGATGGGAGGGTAAGTGACAGGGAGGAAAGTTCTGAGACCCGACCTCACAGGTTAAGCGAGACAAAGCACACACAGTGCAACAGTAAAAAACCGCCCACATCGTGAATCTATTAAAGAGCACCATAAGGGGGAAAACCAACTCACAACCGACCATAATCTCCTGAGAGAAATCGAAAGTAGTTAGATATGATAACAGCGGATATATCAATTATACACAATTGACAGCAGCGTCAACTGTCCAGATAACCAAGACTCACTCGGTCAGGGTGGCAGGACACTGTGCACTGAAGAGAACAGAACGGCCAAAACGGCACGATCATGAGAATGTGTATCAAGCTGATAGTGCCTGATAAAAGTGCTAGGCCTGCTCCAAATAGAGGCAGAGCATATCTCTTCAATGGGCAGTGCCGATACAAAAGCCTGGCCACTGCCACTGCCCTGACCGAGTGAGCCTTCAACCCCTCAGGGGGAGGCTTGCCCTTAGCCTGATAAGCAGCACAAATGGCCAATACAAGCCAGCATGATAGGGTCTGTTTGCTAGCCGGCATGCCAGCCTTCCTGCAACCGTAACAGCAGAACAGATGGTTACCCGTACGGATCCCTTGTGTTCGTTTGATATAGACCTTGAGCGTCTTACGGACATCCAACGGGTGAGTGCTCGTTGCAGAGGTCCCCGATGTGGGAGGCTGGGTAAGAGTAGTTTGATAGGAGCTGTCACATGGAAGCATGATCGATTTTCGGACGGTAAGTATCCGGGAGGCGAATACTGACACGATCTGGATGGAACACAGTCAGCGCCGGGTCTGCCGACATAGCATGTAAGTTGCCGACCCTTCGCCCAGATGTTACCGCCACCAGAAATAAGGCCTTCTATGTTAACAATAACAGCTGAATGGAAATAGCCCATAGACGTGAGAACGTAGGACCGGACAGCCAATCTAGCACGATTGACAAATCCCAAAGTGGGCTGGTTCGCCTGACAGCAGGTCGATCCCGCTCCACGCCAGCTAAAAAGCGCTGCATAAGAGGGTGCTGCCCCAGAAGAGCACCATCGACAGGGGTGTGGAAAGTGGAAATAGCGGTGGAGTAGCTACGAATGGTCAAAGCCACCAAGCCTTCTTCAAAACAAGCTTGCAAAAACTCCAATACTCGGACTAAATCCGCAGAAAAGGGATCTGCAATCCCCCTATCGGAACACCAGCACACATAGCGGGACCACCTATCCTCATATTGAACGTTTATCAAATCCCACCTCGAAGCTAGAATTGTGTCTGCAACTGCTGCAGAAATTCCACGTGCTTCAAGGCTAGACCTGACAGAGGCTTGGATTGGGATATGGCGTGCCGTTCTGAGTGAGAAGGTCCGGTTGCCAGCTCTGTGATGGCCATAGCGGTGCCAGTAGCTCAAGTAGCCGAGCTGGCTGGGTGGAGAGCTGAGAGAAGACCCGGGAATGAGTGGTAGAGGCGGAAACGCCCACAGCACCTTGCCCGTACAATCCAGCAGGAAGGCGTTGGAAGCCAACGCCCTCTGGTCCGGTATTCGCGAGCAGAACACAGGTATCGGATTCGTCCCGAATGATAACTCCAAATATCTGCCGATCGAGCATCCACTCGTGCGGGGCCAGGATCCGGCGAGAGAGGGCGTCGGCTCGCATGTTCTCCAGGCCCGGGAGATAAACAGGAATCACCTGACAGTCGCACTAGGAGAAATTCCCACGTCTCCCGCCTTGCTTCAGGATGTACGTCATGGCCGTACGGTTGTCCAACTGAAGACGAACCACCTGGCCCTGAACATGCTCCCGGAAGCGCTCGAAAACCAACCACACAACTGTCAGTTCTAAGACGTTGATGTGAAGGTGGGCTTCGGCAGACACCGACAGACTGCCCAGAACACACACACACCCCATGAGGGTTGCATCGGTTTGAACTTTAAGAGCTGGCAACGGGATTTCCAAAGGGACCCCCTTGGAGAGATACCGACATTGGTCCACCACTGAAGGTGAGGAGACAACCACCCAGGGACTGTGAGACACTTCTCCAGATCCTCCAAGTGAGCCCACAGACTTGCCAAAGCTTGCTGTATAGGGCGCATCCTCAATGGCGGCCGCCACACGACAGAGATAGTTGCCGCCATATGACCCAGTAGACGGAGCCAAGACCGCGCTGGTGCCTGGGGCTGGGAGAGGAACAAAGACACCATCTCCCTAACTCTGGTGACCCGTTCGGACAACAAAGAGAAAAGACCCTTGCGAGTTGTGAACCGCGCCCCGAGAAAAAACAAGTCCTGGGTGGGTACCAGGTCGGATTTCTTGAGGTTTATGATCCACCCCAGTCAAACTAGAATGTCTATCACCGTGTGGGTAGAATCTAGGCTCGCTGGCTGAGTTAGAGCGCCTTCAACAATGCCTTCCTTGCGACCTTGCGAGGGTAGCCGGCAATAACATGAGCTTGGTGAAAACCCTGGGGGCAGTGCATATGCCAAAGGGTGAGGTGAGGTGAAAGTGGGTTTAACGTCGTGCTTGAGAATATTTCGCTCATATGACAACGTGCATGCGTGTGTATGTGCGGCTGCTTGTACTAGCCCAGACTTAAGCTGGTTTTATAGTGCTAGCCCACTGAGATACCACACCGCAGTGAAGCATGACTCCGAGCCGACCAGTCCTTGTTGTACCCATTAATGCCGAGCGCCATGCAGGGACCAACAAGTACCATATTTTAATGTCTTTTGGTATGACGCGGTCAGGGATCGAACCCGGGCGGACCGGGCGGACGCTCTAACCACTACACCACGGAGGCGGTCATATGCTCAAGGGGAGCACCGTGAATTGGTAATACATCCTGTCGTAAGAGAACCGGAGGTACTGCTTGAACGATGGATGAATTGGCACATGTAGATACGCATCCCACTCCAGCAGGAATAGAGAGAGGCGGCCCGCCACTGGGACATGTGGTAAGAGGGTGTGAGTGGTCCCCTGCAGATGAACTGGCTGGGACGGACCCACGGCAACAGCCTGCAGGTTTAACAGGTCGGGGCAGACCCCGCGACCGTGAAAAGGCTGCTGGGTGCCAGAGGAAGAAGCCTGCCCCTTGCCCTTACCTTTGGCAGGACTGCTCCTCCTCCTACTTCTACCCAGCGGCCAAAGCTAGCCGGCACACTCGGGTGTAGGCCGCGCCCCTGAAGAAGAATCCGCTACAGGAGCGAGAAACCCGCGGTTGCTCCAACAAGGCCTTAGAATCCTTGAAGGAGGCAGCTGCTGCAGCTGCCCCCCGAATGACCTGCTGTGCCCCCGGAAACAACGTCGCTCCCAGCCGAAATTGAAGGGCCAGCCAGGTCTGCTGTGTTGCTGCCGAATAACGGGATGTAGACAGCCACAGCTTGCGCATCCCCATGACTGCGCACATCACCGTAGACGCGGCAGACCGCAAAGAGTCTCGCGTCAGGTGGGCCTGTACTTCGGATAATTGGCGGAGCAGAACAACATTCGGGGAAACGTCCACAGTGCTCCTTTCTGCCTCCAGAGCCGACCTTTGGATAGAGGAAAGGTACGCCTTGTGGACCACTACCCGCACCTGCTGCATGGCATTCCGGTAGACTTCCTCGTAAGTCTGGTATGCCTGCTGCAGGGGGGCGCCCACTAGGGCAAACGGTGGAACTAACCGCCCTTGCTTAGCAGCCGGGGCTGCACCCGAGGAAGCCAAGCCTCCCCCGAGGGCGACCGAAATGAACACTTACTTGTCAACCACCGGCACAAAGAACAGAATCATCCCCCAGCTGATACCTTTTAACGAGTTCAGGTAAATCGAACCGGAGGCATGAACCAACCAGGAGGGGATCCATCACGTCCTGCACCAGGGAAGGCAAGATATGCTATGGAAGGAGCTATGTCTGCGAAGGTTGCCTATGGGCAAACGCCTCACCCGGCAGGTGGAACTCAGACGAGTCCGAGCTACATGCCGGCACTGCGGCTTGGGGTATATACTGGGCAATACGTTTCCTAACCTCCCGGAGAGCCGATGAGAAACTGAAAGTACCATCCGCCTCAACCTCCCCAACCTCCATAGACTCAGCTACCGGACCCGAGACGCCGCAGGAAGGGAAGAGCCAAAGGAACTCTCAGCTCCGGCAACCGAAACAATACTAGAAACCCCGGTCCCGAGACACGGGAGGAAGCCCGGACAGAACTGGCTCAGGGGTGGCGCAGGGACCGGAACCCCAGGAATCCTCAACGGACCCTGCTCCAGCACCGAGAGGGGGGCTGGGAGCAAACCCTCACCCTCCGGGGTAGCAGAGGCGTCTGGACCCGAAGCCAAAGGCAAAGGATCAACAGTCGCCTCCAGGCCAAGGGATCGAGCCGGGCTCGGCGATCCCACCCCCGGACTCTCTCGGTCCCCTGTTCAGAGTGGGTGAGGAACTCCTGCCAGAGACCTCCAACAGACTCATGAACAAGGGACTTCACAGAGTCCATATGCTGCTAAAACAACCGAGTGATGATTGACATATCAAAACCACTGGATTGGGATTGAGATTGAGAGTGTGACTTATGCAAAGAACTAGGTTTAGCTTGCCTAGCCTTTTTGGCCTTGGACGGGGGAACCTCCTGGGTCAGTTCCCATCCCGCCTCCCTTATAAAAAAAGGAAATCAGCCGCCCGTCTCTTCTGGGTCCGGGGGGAAAAGGCCATACACAGTTCGCAGATTTCAGGGTTATGCCCTGCTTTCTCTAAACAGCACAAGCATTTGTCATGCTTATCAGCTCTAGGGATATTCTGCCCGCAGACAGTACACCCAGTAAACGCCTGAAAGCAAACACACAAGCATGTAGCTAACGGCGGAACACAGCAGCATAAACATACACATACAAAAAATGAAAATTACGTGAATGCGACAACGCGACATGAAATACTTGGTTAATAACGCAGTATTTCAACCACGTGGCACGCTAAACTTCCTGCAATGGAATAGCAACATGTGCGTAAACAACGGGAAAGCTAGTGTAAAAATTTAATACAAAGTCACATAAATGAGAAATAACTGACTGCAAAGTCAATAAAACGGTTCTCTCAAGAATGAATAAAGACCATACATACAGTAGTTGAAGTCTCAGACATACTTCTCAACAGAAGTAAATCAGCTAGTAACTCGGAACTCGGAATGTGTGAACCCTTGAGTGACAGAAGGAATGATGATACGGGCCTAGGTGCTTACCTGGTTGGCTGCGCATGCGTAGCAGGGAGGTAACTCCATGTGGTGGGGGCCGTATAATAGGTAAAAAAGATTCTTATTAATTGTACTATATTTTTATTAAAACATTGATACAACTGTCACATGACATTTTCAGTCGCAGAAAATGCATATATGTACCTCAAGGACGATCTCTATGAAAAAGAATATATTTCACTGAACTGTTCTTTCATTAATTAACTTAAATTATGTCTTGTCAGTACAATGTTGACTTCAAACATTGATTAATACTACAGATCAATATCGCTTGATTCAGCAATAGGAGAAAGTTGCTTTTTACCAAACAAATTCTTTTTTCAGAATTTCACATTTATAGTTAAGTGATAAAATAGCTGATGTGCAAAGATCCAGGTTAAAATTGGTCCATGTTAAAAAAGAAGACTAAGAAATAACCCATACCCCACTACTCATAGTTATTATATTTCATGCTTGAACTCATGTCAACACTAGTTCTTAGTACTTCCAGTTATATCAACATTCGTAACCTCAAAAATGTATACACTCCGAAACAATAGGTCCTGGGAAACAGTTGCTGTGTAAATATAAGAGAAGCATTGTTTACGTTGAGTTCAAAATCCTTAGTTTATTATAATGTTAACCCATAAAACAAATAGTTAATCACTCACGAATGGATGGTCTTTTCTCCAACCTTTCCTCTCTTCTGCTAGGCGACCAAGCGCAATTCCTGAACCTGACATGGTGTTCTTTTCTACAAAATATAACCAGTTTAGCAATTAAGGTCATTTTTCATTGACACAAATTTGGAACAGAAAAAAATCTTGCAATAGGACAATCAAAGGCAGAGTCTCCCTATTATCATGAGTGTGGTGATCAGCAAACCAAATTGCAAGTGTGAAACATCGCCAAATTGGTACTCAAATTCAATCACAGCATGCTATGTACATATTTCCAAAAAGGCATCCTTGACAGTCCATGCTGTGATGAAAGAACACTAAGAAGTTACATGGCTCACCATGTGAAATTGCCCATCTTTGTTTTTCATAAAAATATTACCCCACTTTACCATGCACTTGTTTCTTGTCAACTTGATTGAATACTGATATCAATTTAAGTTAATAAGGTTTCATTTTCTGCAGTTGACCACACCTGAAAGGTGGATCATTTAAATGGTTTCTGCACTGTCTTAATTACAGGGGTGGAAATAACTTTAAAATAGATAGTGTACTCCGGTACAGTGGCAGTGTTCGCGAATAGTGTCTGACCCTCTGACAAATCCGGCAGATTCGCCAACAGTCCGATAGAAGTCTACAACCCACCAGCCCCAGTGTCTGACTGTATATTTCACAATGACTTTGACTGAAGTTGTTATATGTGACATGTGACACTTGTTTGCTGTTTATTTTATCTTAATTTTTCTTATGTTTGTTAATAATTTTAATGCAAATTATAAGAAATGTTAAATCTGAAATGTGTGTTAAATTTTATTCCATGGGTCCTGTGAATTTTCAATGGGTCAGACAGACATCTTAAACTTACAGGACCCAATGTCCTGTTACTTTGAAACATCATTCGTGAACACTGCAGTGGCACATGTAAAGTCACTTGCCCTGATAATTGTTCCACTATACCGACCGTTTTCTTGCTGATTTTTTAAATAAACAACATAATTACCATTGAAAAGTCAACTGGACACCGGTACAGTTTGACATATAAATTTGCTTGCCCGACAGAAAAAAACACTGGACTCGGACGTCGGGCAATGGGTTATTTCCATCCCTGAATTAGTCTACTTATTTACAAAGAAATGTTGTCTTAAGCCCAATTATAAAACAGCTACCCATAAACTTGGACACAATAATGAAATTCATAACCCAAATGTTTAAGATATTAAAATTTAGGGTCTGAATTTAGACTGAAAAGAGCTACCAGGGGAAACCTCAAAGGCCCTCCTTAATTTTGAACTCTGCCCAATGACTGAGTCATGGAAGATGAAAGCCAGTGATTGATAGTGTGAGCCATTATCCATGTCCCATCCTTCCCAAGAGTCTGCATCAATGCTCATGCTCCCAACCTCTGGTTTGCCTGCCCTGGGCTCATTACATACAAGCTGCTGTCACATAGCTGGAATAATTAGGGTAAACAATGTTGACCGACATTTCCCATGTCTCTCTTCGATGAATGACAAATGTCCCCCTGAAGAATACCTACCTACCATCAAAGAGACAGTAAATCAAACGACGTTACCTAAATAAGTCAATACGAGAATAACCAGTCATTGTTTCTGCAGAACATTACGTAAACTCCATGTATCCGGGAAAGAACGTGACTGTCAAGTCTGAATAAATTCTTTCTTTGTACGACCCATTGAGTCTCGCCCAGACACTAAAGTATAACCTCAAAAGATCCAACGGTGTTCAAAATGAACTAGCTCTCTCTCTCTTTGGAAGATACCACGAAGATGAAATATCTTGTTCAATGAGACATCCCAC
The DNA here is from genome assembly GCF_003918875.1 of Haliotis rubra. Classification (NCBI taxonomy): domain Eukaryota; kingdom Metazoa; phylum Mollusca; class Gastropoda; order Lepetellida; family Haliotidae; genus Haliotis; species Haliotis rubra. Next base: position 466,491 of record NW_025766986.1, on the reverse strand, counting down.
AACTAAAAAAATCAAGATAATGGACCGACGTCTGCTTTCGTGAATTTTGAAATATTGTCCGAACATAAATCGGGACACACATTTTCACAAATAGCAAACTAAGGGTTGAAATTTTATCAAAGTCGATACAGTGGTACATTTCATTACATGTGGGAAGCTGATTCTCCTAAAATTGTCATGCTAGTTTTTCCCTCCACTTACCATCAAATTCTGTCTCACACTGATCTCGGAACGAGTCACGTGATCGAGAATGTACGTGAAAAACAATTATTGTATATTCCTAACAACTATTGTCAACGAAACAATTTCACTTGAATCCGAGTTGACAAAGGTGGCACTAACACGAAAAGTTGAAGAAACAATTGTGTATTCATAATTTACCCGATATTTGACATATAACACAGTTAGTGGTAAATGATTGATCTTATTCGACATCCACGTTTCTAAAGACATAAAAAATGATATATACTGTACATAGCTTCAGGCCTACTTGAATCCGTTAATGTTTTATGCATATTCATGCTATCAATACTTTTTATTTATTAATTAGAACATTAACAACTATCGAATTTACCTCATTCAATATGACTGACAACCTGCATTCTTCAACACGTTCTGGTTGAAATGAGTTGTACCAAACGTGGAAAATCTTCTATGTTTCGCCTTAATTTAGAAAAAATACCGGTTAGTCTGTGTGTATTGATTTCCAACAGATAATATTCAAATAAAATCATAAATTTTATGTTAGGTACACAACAGCCTCTCATACGGGAAGAGTCGACCTCGGCGTTTTACTTCTAATGGTGCGGTCCCAGTGCCGACCTCACGCTACTCGACCTTCTCGACCTGAAGGTCGAGTTGGTCGAGTTTCAGAACGAGTTAGGTCGAGTCAGGTCGAGTCAGATCGAATCAGGTCTACCAAGTTTTTGAAAAATTTTTGACATGTCAAAAATTTTCCCCGACTTCCTCCTCGACCTTCGGTCCGAGATGGGGTCGAGACCAGGTAGAGAATAGGTCGAGTTTAGGTCGACATTAGGTCGAGTTGGTCGAGTTGAAGGTCAAGGTCAACTCGAACTGGACTCGACTTGGACTCAACCTGGAATCGACCCACTCGAAGTGAGTCAACCTATCTCGACCTCAACTCGACCTAATCGAGTCCGCGCCGACCGCATAAATGGTCGCCATCTTCCCAGATGCTTCATAAAAGCCAAACGGCAGCCAGTGGTAGCACATCATCTCCACACAAACCTGCTGCCACCCAGAGGTCCACCCTGAGCACACCACCCTCTGCAACACGCCGCAAAGCAGCGGATCAGGCTGGTATCTTCCCCAACTTTGACTCCAGTGCTGCAGCAGGTATATCTCTGTACCTGCCAAGCGGCCTCTTGGACCCTACACACACCTCAGAGGATCAGTCACAATGTTTCAGGACTCTCAGCAAGGACAGTGAAACTGAGAAGTAGAACTTGATACTCATATATTGTCATGAGCACTTTATACTGATGTGAAATGTTACCTTCAGATTATTTAAATGAGTTTCCAATACAAGATTTAAAAGCTTTTTTATCTGATATTTTTTTTGTATTTTCCATCCATTGCTAAGTGTAAATGTAAATACATCTTGTACGATTGTAATAAAGTTTGGTTTGTTCATCATGTATATAGTTAGTTTTCATTGTGGTTTTTTCCGCATTTACCAATTTTAAATAGTGTAAATAAAAAACAAACAAGAGATCCTTTGTAAATGAAGTAGTCCTACATAATAGAGTACATTTTAAAGTCATATGGATATCATTTTCTCTTGCCAATGAACAGCTCCTGGGCCGATGAAATAGTCCTTCAAATAGTTTCTTTGGTTGGCGCCATCTAGTGGGGTAACGTTCCTCGCAGCCCGGTTATCCCCATCAAGCAGCTGTGTGCAGGAGCGCCACTCGCCTTGGGTGAGTGAACAGTCCTCATTTCCCCGGTCTATGAGGTTCATCTGACTGTTCCGGTTCCTCGTTCTCAGCATGTTGTGTAAAGTGACGCAGGCCTGGGTTATCTGTTCAGCTCTGTCTGCAGTGCTATTTAGGGAGCCGAGGAAGATCTGGAACCTCATAGCCAGAATCCCGAAGGTATTCTCCACCACTCGTCTGGCCCGAGACAGTCTGCAAAAGTCACAAATTAAACATTTTAAAGTCAAATGCATTCAAACTTCAAAACCTTTGATATAATATTGCATACACCCAAAGATACTAAGTTATAATTTGATTTAGGTATTTATGGAAAAGAATAATTACCTGCAGTTGAAGATCTGCTGATCTGGGTCCATCTGACGCATGGAAAAGGACTTCATCATCCAGGGCGGAGTGGAAAGGCATCGTCTCCGATGATGAAGTAAGGCACACCATACGGGGAAAAACACACACACACACACACACACACACACACACACCACCACCACCACCACCACTCTGGATCCGCCAATGTTGACTATTTGGTATGTACAGATCAAGTGTAAGGTAGCCAAGACACTGGTGACATATTGTCTAGACGTTGTAAATGGAGTTAACTGATTAGCCACGTGGGAAAGTGATAAACTGTCCCGTCCCTATGAAGCGAATCATAAACTGCCACCACGAGGAATCAGGAAAGTTAAGTAAGGAAACTAGGTAGACATGCAGTTATACTGCAATTTAATATTATCCGACTTGTGACGACTGAGTATAGTGTAATATTGTTGTTTTTAGTGTGATCAAGAAGTTTTTTTTTACCCGTACACAACTTTAGTTATTAAGAATATATATTGCCTGTTGCCAGAGTTCATGCTGACATCGATTGCATTAATAGTAGTAAAGAAAGTAGTAGGGAACTCCAGTATCACTGCCAACATGGCAGCCCCCATGAGCTCTGAGATGTCAACCTCATTATTGGATGACCATGTTGTTAACTACATTAATTCCAAATTCACTGACAACATCAGAACGATATTTAATGCCAAACAACTATACGAAGAGACCCGGGCAAAGAAAGAGTCTTTGGAAAAGAAGGTTTTTGTTTCGTTTTCTTCAACGTTATCCATATTTCGCCCTTTCGATTTCACATCATCACATAATCAGAAGCCCCAATAAAATCCCCTGTATATTTTCAGTACAGTTGTTTTGCTTAGTGACAACAATTTTAATGCATAGTAACTATTGTGATCTTCTTCATTATTTTATCATTATAGGTATTTAGAAGATGGACATACAAGTTTAAGAAAAGGAGACACTTTTGAAGGATAGCAACAATTTTGAAGGATTGCAACATCTATATTATACATGCACATTTAAGAACTTTGGGGATACCTCTTGATCATTCATATGCTTGAACAATTTACTATGTAGCTCCTCATTGCTGCAAACGTGGACGTCTGCAGGTTAGGGGTATTATCACACTAATTTATATATGAAGAGTCTATAATTAGAACTGAACATGTTGTGTATGTATACCGAAGAAGTTGCTATCCATAATAAAACAACTGCATTTATTGTCATTGCATTGACCTGTTTACTTTGTATTGATTTAGGTCTCACTTGCCAGTTCAGAAGTTCCATCAGAAATTAAGGCAATCAAAAATGCTCAGACTATCAGCAAACAGATTAAGAAAGTTGGTGAGAATCAAGAAACAGTGAGGCATGATATTCTGGACCATCTGCGTGTACACAAACCCATGCTGGATGAGCTGACAGTACTCACTCAGCAGGTGGAGGAGCTGGAACAATACACCAAATACCTTAGCATTGTTGCAAAGGTGGAAGAGTGCAGGTTATATTACACCTTTTTTCTGTAATGTTAATTGACTCTTCTTACGCATTTTGATCATGTTAACAGATAATAGAATAACAAGGAAGTCAAATAAAAATGTAGATTCATCTTTTCTAAAGATTTTTTTACCATACAATCAGATCTACATTTTGGCTTTAATTCTGTGAAATCTAAAATTATTCATAAAATAAAACATAACAGTACAGTCTCTGCCTATATATATCAAATTCTGTTCAGTCGAGTAGGCTCAGCTATCTGTAGTCCTTAAGACAATGATATCTTCAGAAATTGATCCTGGGAGTCTAGTTCAGTCCAGTAAACTTAAAGGTTTTGAGTCCAGACTGTAAAGCTCAGATTTGCCAAACAGTAACTTTATTAACCTTGGGGCATCATTTTCAGCTCCCAGTTACAAGCTGCACTAATCACAGAGTCTATGGGCAGTGCAGTGGAGGTGTTTAATAGTCTGACTGCCCTGTACGACAGTTTGGAGGAGTCCTCGTGCAAAAACCTGGTGCAGTTCACCAAGGAGACAATCTTATTTTGGAACAAGTTACTTAAGGATAAAATAGCAGCGTAAGCAAATCTGTGTCATATTGGTAATTCAAGTTGTTCCAGTTCCAGATCATGGTTATTGAACATGTTGAAAAGTCTGACTCTACACATGTTTAGACATATTCTACATAGTCATACATTTCTATTGAATGTTTCAGTATATTCATATTCCATAAGTTGATCACAAAGTTGCCAAGATCAATTTGAAGCTGTTTGAATGACTATGACTATGTTTTAGAAGAGTATTCATTCATGTACAGACATAAATTATGAAGAGTTCTCTGTATCCTTCAGTTGCTTTCACCCGTGAAGAACCCGTGAAGATCCGGGGTAGAATAGGTCTTCAGCAACCCATGTGCTTGCCATAAAAAGGCGACTATCTTGTCGTAAGAGGCGACTAACGGGATCGGGTGGTCAGTTTCGCTGACTTGATTGACACATGTCATCGGTTCCCAATTGCGCAGATCGATGCTCATGCTGTTGGTCACTGGATTGTCTGGTCCAGACTCGATTATTTACAGACCGCCGCCATATAGCTGGAATATTGCTGAGTGCGGCGTAAAACTAAACTCACTCACTCACTCACCCGTGAAGATCCAGTTTAGAATTGATCTTCAGTAACCCATACTTGTCGTAAGAGATGACTCACTAACTTGGTTGACACATGTCATTGTATCCCAAATGTGTAGATTGATGCTCCTGCTGTTGGTCACTGGATTGTTTGGTCCAGACTATTTATTTACAGACCGCCGCCTTATAGCTGGAATATTGCTGAGTGCAGCGTTAAACAACAAACCAAGCACCAGCCAGACTGCCACCATATAGCTGGTATATTGCTGAACTCAACTCAAAGTTAAATTTCTTTCAGTTATGCCGTTAAGTAATGCATATATGTTCTGTCTCTTACATATTTGTTGACTTAAAATGTTGTTTGACCTCTGTTGCATGAACAATACACTGATTGTAATATTTTGATTACAAAGGGAATTTGAGGATGTTCTGAAGGCAATGCGATGGCCACTGGTAGCATCAACTATTAAAGCACCTATTGTTGCAAATGCAACTGAGATGAAGTCAAGAATGCAGTCGCTCTTCAAGCAACTCTTACAACTTGTCCTACCGTATCCTTTTTGTGCATATTGCTGAACATTGGTAAATTTACTATGTAAATTATCTCCCTTTGCCCATTGTTGTGATTGGTACAGACAGCAATATTGCTGGAAGTCAGTGACAGATGCTTGACTCTAAGTTTCCTGTTAGTAAAACCATGTTTGCTGTAGTTTCTTTCATGAACATACATTATATAAACAAAAGATAAATGGTAATACAAGAATTGATTTATTTTTTTTTTATAAATTGTTAACTATTACACCATTCTAATATCCAGTTAAAAGACCACGGTTCAGTCAATCAAGTGTACAGTGTGTGAAGCTCAATTTTTAAAACCCTTGTTGTGATGTTGGTGGAGAATTACGAAAACAGTTTTGAAGCCCTACTCTGTCCCAACTGCCTGAATACAATGTTGAGTGACAGTTTCCTTGACCCTAGTAGTGACACCATCTCTATCGAGACCCAAGTGTCGAGCCCCACCCTGCTGAATATCCCGGGGCTGAAGCCCCTCATCCTGCCCCTCCAGCTGATGCTGAAGCCACTGAAGAAGAGGTTCAAGTATCACTTCTATGGGAAGAAACAGACAAACAGCCTCGACAAGGTAGGGCACTGTAATTTATGAGTTTGTCCCCAAAGTAAGGTCATCTGTGGGATGCCTTCACACCCTATTACATATGCTGTATCAATAAAATGCATGTCCCAAGCATCGTATTGCAACTTATTTTGCTCAAAGCAGCTAAATGCTTTGTCTACATGAGCAAAGTACCCATGAAGATCCGGGTTAGAATTGGTCTTCAGCAACCCATGCATGTCGTAAGAGGTGACTAACGGGATCTGGGGGTCAGGTGTTATCATATCCCAATTGCATAGAACGATGCTAATGTTGTTGATCACTGGATTGTCTGGTACAGACTCGATTATTTACAGTCTGCTGCCATGTAGCTGGAATATTGCTGAGTGCGGCGTTAAATAACAAACATTCAACCAACATGCTCAAAGAGGTTAACCCATCAGCAAGGTAAGGGTGGTTGCAGCCAAATTTACAACATGTGCATGACATGATCATGGAGAATTGCACTGATCTGTAAGGTTCCAGGCAGTCATGTTTGTGTTCGTCCTTGTAGCCGGAGTGGTACTTCACCCAAGTGTTGAGCTGGATCCGAGACCACAATGACTTCCTCCTGAAGAACATCCAACCCTTGCTGAAGGAGGCTGGCCATGACAACCTCGATGCCAAGGTCAGTCAGTGTACCATCATGTACCATATCCAAGGATATTGTCTCTATTTCTATCATCGATATTAAAAAACAGAGTTGTGTCCCTTTGGCCTGCCATGGCGTGATGACAGTGATTTCCAAGAACTGTCAATTGTCATATCCAAAGATGCTGTGTCCAGTCTTATCATTCATATATATTCATACATATATATATATGATCTTGGTCTATTTTTACTTCCATCACAAGACCCGTGAAGATGCGGGTTAGAATTGGGCTTCAGTAGCCCATGCTTGTTGTACGAGGTGACTAACAGGATCGGGTGGTCAGGCTCAATGACTTGGTTGAAACATGTCATCGGTAGATTGATGCGCCTGATGTTGATCACTGGATTGTCTGGTCCAAACTCGATTATTTACAGACTGCCGCCACATAGCTGGAATATTGCTGAGTGCGGCGTAAAACTAAACTCACTCACACTCACACTTCCATCATAAAAAGTAATCCTTACAGTTACTGTGATCTTGTTTCTAGAATTGATGTCAAGGGCAAAGTTATGGAATGGCAAATCCGGCTGCAACGTTCGTGTTTCTATTTTCACTCCAATCACAAAATGTAGGTCTTACCATAACCCTGATTCCGTTTCTAGAATTGGAGTGTAAAAATCTGATTGGCATTACAACCTTCCTGTTGACAGGTTGAGTTGATGCGTGGCCTGGTGATACTGGTAATGGAGAAGATGGTCAATGACCTCCCGGAGCTGGTGTATGATGAACACTTCTTCTCCCACATGGTGGACGAGGCCCTGCTCTTTGACAAGGAGCTGAGACTCACCTACAACTACCCTAGCACAGAGCCCGGCTGTCTCCATGTGCTGTCCTCAGGCGAGGCCATCGACAAGTGGCTTATCATAGAGAAGAGGTGTAAGTTGCATCATCATCATCATCAGCAGCTCACTGGATTGTCTGGTCCAGACTCGATTATTTGCAGACCGCCGCCATATACCGGTAGCTGGAATATTGCTGAGTGTGGCGTAAAACTAAACTCACTCACTCACTCATCATCACAGGGATTTTGCTAGACCTGCTTACAAGTAGTTTTCAGCCCCAATTCTACAGAAAATGTCAGCTAAAAGGTTCCCCAGTTGGAATTAGACTTTTCCCCAATTCATCACACCAAAGAACTGGGTTCAGCTCCCAGTGTGGTTAAAAGATGTGTTATAATTATAGGTACTAGGTATTGTTATGGTTTTTGAAGGTGACATGTATTTTACTGATGACAGGGCCAGTGCAAAGGAACAGACTTCAATAGTTAGTGTTATAGTATGACCAGAAATTATTGAGAATTTTAGGAATATGTTTAATTTGATTTCTAGTATAAACAACCTTGACCAGCTATCAAGTGCTTGGTTTCATTCAAGAGATTCAACTCCGTTAATCCTTTTTCATTAGTTTGTGAAGAGTTATCCCCCTTTGTTTACTTGCTAGCAGACGACATTTTCAGTGATCCTCAGTATGGATGATTTAGAGAAGAGGAAGTTGATTTTAGAGTATTATAACAAGGACATCAGATCAGTTAAAGTGATTTCAAGTAGAACAAGCATCCCTTTGTCCACTGTTTATCGTGTTTTGAACAATATTGCAAATGGATATGGCATTGAGCACCAGGGAGGCGCAGGTAGGCCAAGACAATTGACTGTCGGTGACAGGAGGCGGCTTGGTATTGTATTCTTGTTTCTAAAAACAAATGAAGGAGTTTAGAAAACTTAAGGCTGGATATGATTGATAGATGAACTGTGGCTGTCTGTAAGGAGACAATTAGAACTGAGCTGCATGCAATGGGTTGGTAGAAAAGTCTAGGAATTATTTCACCAACCTCAAAATCTGAACAAAAGGAGCGAAGGTTGAACTGGTGCTTACAGCATAGAAATTTTAACTGGGACAATGTGATTTTCTCAGATGAAAGTTCGGTGTGGCTGTTTCCTAATAAACTGAAATTCTGGACCAAACAAACTGAAAAACCTTTGTATCAGCGCCCAAAGTACAGTCCAAAATTTAACGTGTGGGGTGGCATATCAGAGTTAGGGGCAACGCCCCTCTGTGTATTTGAAGGGAATATGAACAGTGAGCGGTACACAGATATTCTCGAGGGACATTTACTTCCATCTGCTCATTTTGGATTTTCCAGCAGGACAACGACCCAAAACATCGTTCAAAGCATTCACAGGCCTGGTTTTGGACCCAAAATATAATAATGTCCATAAAATATGACATTATTAGATTGGCCAAGCTATAGCCCTGACCTAAATAGAAAATGTTTGGGGACTTATGAAGGAAAGTGTCAATAAGAAAAATCTGACAAATATTGCTGAAATGAAAGAAGAGGTGGTCCGATATTGGGACAGCATGGACAACGACTTTCTAACTTCTTTGATCAGTAGTATGCCCCGCTGCATTGAAGCCTGCATTGCTGCCCATGGAGACTTGACAAAATACTAACTGTTCACCTGTCTTTGTATCTGGAGTTATGTTCTGATAATATTCACATTTAATACGTGAGTAATGAGTGAAAAATATTTAAAAATTTACAATCTTTAAATTCTCAATAATTTCTGGTTGTACTGTACAGGGTTTGACAGGACACCTTGTGATCAGAGTGCAAAATAGCCACTGGCCCGCTAGCCTGGTGGCTAGTAAAAAGCCAGCCAGGCCAGTAAATCTCCATAGTTACTGGCCTGACTGGCTGGTGAATTTTGTGATAAAATATCACTTCATCATATTAGCATACACTAATGAAAGAAACCATGTGTTCATCACATTCAACTTAATGAAGAAACCAGTGTCTACATTCAAAGCTAGTGAAATTTTTGTGGGCAAGTACCTTTCAGGCATAGCTAGCCCGACTGGCTAGCATAATTTAGGAAGTATTTCACACACTGCTTGTGATAATTTGGAAGAATTACTTGTTTTGTACCCAAATATACTCTTGAAATACTGGTCAGTTATGTGTTAACTGTTATGTTGTGTTTGATTGTTGCATAATGTGGAAGGAAATATTGGGCACATGCATTATTTGTGTTTCAGTTGCCATACAGAAGATTGAGGCAATGCTGTCGTCTCCCACAGCCTGGCAGTCCCAGTACAAGGACATCACTGACGTGGACGAGCTGAAGGTGCCTGAGTGTGGGGAGAGCTTCATGACGCTCCTCCTCACCATCACAGGTAACTCACACATCACAAAGTCGGAACCCCTAGAGAAGCCCTCATACTTCTTTTTGTAGCATTCAGATGTTAAATATGTGTTTGTCATCTTCAGACCGGTACAAGCCACTGCCTGATGTAAGCAGCAAGTTACGCTTCCTTGGGCTGCAACTTGAGCTACTGGAGGACTTCCGTGTTCGTGTGGTGCAAGTGATGAAGCAGGAGACACACAACCCTGTAGGGAGCTGCTTCTGTGCTATACTCAACACAGTGCACTATGTGGGAGAGGTCCTCCAGGAGTGGAGTGAGACGGTGGTAAGTGTTGTAGATAACCCTGTAGGGAGCTGCTTCTGTGCTATACTCAACACAGTGCACTAAGGAGTGGAGTGAGAGATGGTGGTAAGTGTTGTAGATAACCCTGTAGGGAGCTGCTTCTGTGCTATACTCAACACAGTGCACTATGTGGGAGAGGTGCTTCAAGAGTGGTGTGTAGAACCCTGAGTGGGTAAGTGCACTATTGTAAGTGTACAGTGGAGTAAGATAACCCTGTAGGAGCTGCTTCTGTGCTATACTCAACACAGTGCACTATGTGGGAGAGGTGCTTCAAGAGTGGAGTGAGACAGTGGTAAGTGTTGTAGATAACCCTGTAGGGAGCTGCTTCTGTGCTATACTCAACACAGTGCACTATGTGGGAGAGGTGCTTCAAGAGTGGAGTGAGACAGTGGTAAGTGTTGTAGATAACCCTGTAGGGAGCTGCTTCTGTGCTATACTCAACACAGTGCACTATGTGGGAGAGGTGCTTCAAGAGTGGAGTGAGACAGTGGTAAGTGTTGTAGATAACCCTGTAGGGAGCTGCTTCTGTGTTATACTCAACACAGTGCACACAGAGGTGCAGTGGGAGAGGGAGTGGAGTGAGACGCGGTGGTAAGTGTTGTAGATAACCCTGTAGGGAGCTGCTTCTGTGTTATACTCAACACAGTGCACTATGTGGGAGAGGTGCTTCAAGAGTGGAGTGAGACGGTGGTAAGTGTTGTAGATAACCCTGTAGGGAGCTGCTTCTGTGCTATACTCAACACAGTGCACTATGTGGGAGAGGTCCTCCAGGAGTGGAGTGAGACGGTGGTAAGTGTTGTAGATAACCCTGTAGGGAGCTGCTTCTGTGCTATACTCAACACAGTGCACTATGTTGGAGAGGTTGTTTAGGAGTGGAGTGAGACAATTCCTGTGAAGTACAGGTTTATAGACATCTACAATAATTGAGTACACAAAACTATAACTTACCCAATTTCCTTGCCAAATTACATGTGCTCCTTTCAGATATCTTGTTTCAGTGTTCATGACCTCACAGTATGGCTCTCACTTTGATTCACCTTCACTGTGCACAAAATTTGTAGCGTATCTTCTCCAGAATTTTGGAGTAGGGGTGTGCATGTAAATCATAAAGTCCAAAGGCACCCAGCCTCTGGATCCGCCCCTTGTAGATCCTTTACTTGTCCAGATTCCTCACTTAAGTACAAAGTGCGAGGCCTGTTCTTGGTGGCCCATACTGTGACATTGCTGGAATGTTTTGGCATGTGGCGTAATATCATACAGACACGGTATTCTTAACATGACTGAGTAGTTGTTTTATCTGTTTTTGTTTCAGTTTTTTATCCAGCTAATGTATCAAAAATCCACATATTCCCAGAGGATGAAGAAGGAGAAACAGAGTAAAGCAAAAGGTGACCGACCCCGGTCTCTCTCCCTCAGCCAGTCCGCAGACTCCAGCAAGGTATTGGTTACCACCCCTTGTGCCCTTAATTAAAAAATGCAACAACTCAAAGCCTTCTTGCTTTGGCCATTTGGTCCACTTAATCAGAATGGCAGTTACTTCTAAACACAAGTCAAAGCAGTTAAGATCATAGTCCACAAAAAGCAAATTTTGAACCCACGAAAATGCCATCCATGACAACATTAGTCCTTGCCTAGACATTCCAAATGACATTGACGGTACTTGATGTCACCCTGTCTGGTGCATGCTCATTATTAGGGGCGGTGGGGTAGCCTAATGGTTAAAGCGTTGGCTCGTCACGCCGAAGACCCGGGTTCGAATCCCCACATGGGCACAATGTGTGAAGCTCATTTCTGGTGTCCCCCGCCGTGATGTTGCTGGAATATTGCTAAAAGCGGCGTAAAACCAAACTCAGTCAGTCAGTCAGTCATGCTCATCATTAGGTGGTTAAAACAAGCTGGGAGTCCATATAATGCATCTGTGCTTGGTGTCCCATAAAAACAACGTAAATCCAGACTAATGCAAATAGCCACATATGCACCTGGCTGCACAACGCTATGTGATTGAAACACTCATGAACATGACATTAAAGTCGATTTCAAGTCATTGTTTCTGTATGTCCAGCTGAGTGAGGACCTTGACATCAGCAACCTGCCAACTCTGAACACCACCGTGTTTGATGACATCACTGATCTGTTTGAGTCCCTCAAGGTGGACATGTTGAAGAACAGTGTGAGCTATGTCTTCACTGACTTCCACGCCAGGAGTCAGCCCTACAGGAAGGACAGGTGAGAGATAGGACTGATGTTTTGTATTGCTTCGTCAGCCAGGCAGGTGGGCAGAGTGTACCTTTAGGCTTTGCTTTCGTCAGCCAGACAGGTGGGCAGAGTGTACCTTTAGACTTTGTTCTGTCAGCCAGACAGGTGGGCAGAGTGTACCTTTAGGCTTTGCTTCGTCAGCCAGACAAGTGGGCAGAGTGTACCTTTAGGCTTTGCTTCATCAGCCAGACAGGTTGGCAAAGTGGACCTTTGCTTGTCACATCAAAGTCCCCAGTTTGATGAATCTCTGTTGCAGATGGATTTCTCTACCATCCCAGAAAGACCTGATGATCACGCTGGGTCTGTCAGCCTCAGCCTGTGAGATGCTGCTCGTCCTCAAGGATCATCTGGCTGTCATGGAGGACCTCCTCAGCAAGCCACTGTTCCACAAGTTCTGGCAGCGGTTGGCAGAGAAAATAAATAAATTCATCCTTGATGAGGTACTGCACATTTTCAAAGATGCCATCCGTTAAGATTTTGGTGCAGTGGTTATGATTTGAAGACTAACTTTTCGTTGGTACTCTTGTCCTCTCAAAATTACAACAGGGGCTGTTTGGGACAAATTGTTTACTCAGCATATTATTGTTACTGAACAGTGACAGGTGTCATTACATTGGGACTTTCCTGACCAATAAGAGCCATGTTTTCAATTAAGATGGTAAGAATATATCCATTACTTTGTGTTACAAGATATCTGATCTTTGTTAAAGTGGGGCGGTTGGGTAGCCTAATGGTGAAAACGTCTGATCGTCACGCTGAAGACCCGGGTTCAATTCCCCACATGGGTACAATGTGTGAAGCCCATTTCTGGTGTCCCCCCACCATGATATTGCTGGAATATTGCTAAAAGCGGCGTAAAACCATACTCACTCACTCACTCACTCATTGTTAAGGTACATTTAGCGCACCTGATGGATCTGTGCTCGTGCAAACAGGGAACTTCTTCTATACTACTTGCTTCACTTACATCAAGACCTAACATGTCAAAGTGAAAACCCACCTCATCATGCTTTTCAAACTTATGCTTTTCACCCATATTATGAAAGCTTTATTTAGGGTTGATATCTCTGCATTATCAGTTTCAGTGATTGTTGCAGAGTTGTGTCCCTTATAGCCCTGCCAGGATCTTCTGGTTGGGGATTTGAATGCTAACATTCCTTTGCTAACTGTGTCTCTTTTTGTCAACTTTGTTCCATGTTTCACAAAAGTGGTATGCATCTATGACACATTAAACTGGCATGATATGATATAACTTACAGACTATTTGAAAGAACCTCTAACACAAGTGACTGTGTTGACCTTGTGGTCTTGTTTCAGGTGATCTTGTCCAACCACTTCAATGAAGGGGGAGCAGCACAGCTTCAGTTCGATATGACTCGTAATCTCTTCCCACTGTTTGGCGAGTTCACCAACAAACCAGACACCTACTTCAGAGAGTGAGTGACCTATCAGGTGCCCTTTGTGTAGAAAGAGTCACTTGTGTTTCATGTGCAGATCAGTGAGGATTAGGAAGTTACCAGTTATACCTTCAGCTTGTTATATTCAAGGTCATCACGACACTTTACAACACTATTTCAAACTCTTGTTAACACGATATCTCATGAACTGTTGTACTCAATGTCTTCAAATTTGGTGACAGCCTACATTGGGGATTACACAGACACCAGTTGATTAGGGTGACCTTGACCTTATCTTCAAGGTCACCACGGCACTTTGACCACTTTTGAAACTCTTGTTAACGCAATATCTCATGAACTGTTGTACCCAATGTCTTCAATTATGTCGACAGCCTCACTTGGGTGATTATGCAGACACCAGTCATTTTTCAGGCATCTTGTATGTGACCAAAAAATAAAAAGTAGCAAATGTGTTATAAATATTCCATTCTTTAGTGGCCAGGGACATTGCCATATTAGTGGCAAACACTTGTTGTGTCATTGCGCCCAATGGTTTTGGTTGTTGCTAATGCTATCAGTCACATCTGAGTCATTAGAGTAACTGAAAGTCACACTTTGTTCTTGCCTTTGGGGGCGGTCGAAGACCTGGGTTCGATTCCTTACATGGGTACAAAGTGTGACTCCTATTTCTGGTGTCCCCTGTGGTGATATTGCTGGAACATTGCTAGAAGCGGCGTAAAACACAACTCACTCCCTCTTGCCTAAAATTGAAACAAACTCATTTCCTTCTAAATATTTCAGAGTGAAGGAAGCCTGTACATTACTGACATTAAAACCGGCTCCGCCATCCTCCTGAAGGAGGTTCTGCACTCAGCCCTCCATGAAGCCAAGAAGGACCCTAATGCCAAGTCCGCAGACCCTAAAACTGCCTTACACGAAGTAGGGATCTACAAGATCTCACCTAGCCTTGCAGAGTCCATACTGAGTATGAGAACCAACCTTTCTGTCAGGTGATCAAGAGGAACAGTGACAAGTTCTGAAGGTGTTCGTCTCATCCTCGTCCATCAGGGTTATATTTTCTCCACCTTATAGTCTGGGTTTTGCCAGGCTGGGCTGAACATGGTATACTATTTGGTATTAATATACTTAAGTCAAGAGGATTCTCAGAGGTAGCTGCAATGTATATCTTATCTTTAGAACAGCGTTAATATACTGTTGTATCCTTAACATTAAAAATAAAAGTGGCGGTGTGTGGTCCTGTGCGTAGAGCTCAGGTCACAATCAGTTGAAGTTAAGCAACGTTGGTCGCGGACAGTCCTCTGATGGGTGACAGTGTTTGGCAGCTTGACTCCTGAAAGTTTCTAGGACTTCAGTCCTGCCCCACAACGAAGCACATGTGTGACATGTGGTCTCACCTTAGGCAAGTGAGTTTGTTCAAAATTGCCTCTGTCCACCCAGCAGTAAAATTGGGTACCTGGTATGATACGATGGTAGTCTGAATTTGAACCTTGAGTGCCTGACAGGCGACCGGTTGTATTCTCCACATGGAGTGTTCTGTACTCGTTGACCAGGGGTAATATGTCAGCGCTTTGAGCATGCAATGTGCATGGATAAACGCGCAATATAAATGGACTATTATTATTATTATAAATCAGCGTTTTGAATATATACCACTTAAAAGAAGTTAAAGCACATGCAATTCAGTCAAGTTAGTGTTGTGTATCTGTCACAACATAGCATGACCATTTAACTATATTAACATGAAAGAATTCTGTAACTTTTTGTGATGGGTACGGTATGTAAATATCCTGTAAGAACAATGTAAGAAAAAAGCCATATAATCTGTATGTATCAAGTTATGACTTATGTTATTGAGTGAAGAAATATTCCATGGTGATAACTGCAGCATACTAAATCAACCATATACATGCCATAAGGCTCAGTACATGCTGACAGACATAAATATTGGTGTGTGGACTTCTCCTTGGACGAAACCAACTAACTACACAACTGATGTGTCATGATACAACCGAACTGGTCTGGTTTATTTCAAACTTGACAGCTTATTTAATAACCACATATTATGGGGCGAATCAGAGGGACTCTTTGACTTCTGACTTACATGTATTATACCACTTCAAGGATGTTATTTCCTGAAGAGTTGTTTGATGATATGACGTCTATGTCGGAGGACTTGAGGACAGTTCATGTCTCCATGGAGATACACCTTTTTCTACCCCTGTCTCAGTCACTGCCAAAGATTAATTTCCAAAATGTTGACCAATATTTATACATGTACTACTAACAATCTGCCACTGTTGTCACAGTGATCACTGAATATAGGCTTCTACTAATATTATGGTTATAAGTCATTACATGTATATTTTCTATACTCTTTCTAATTTGTGTTAAAGTATACTTTGATCTGTCATCAATCTGGACCCTATCTGGAAACCTCACCTTGTGGCTGTCTGGTTGGGAATGTTATTATGTTGGTATGTACGAATGGGTGTTACCCCACTGAGAATGCTGCCATCCAGAGTAACAAGGTTTTATCCCATCATAAACCACAGTTTATGATTATTTAGGTTAAAGTATGGGATAAACGTTATCAGTGGGTGTAAGAAGAGGTTCGTCTAGATAGAGGGTGTGTGTGTGTGTGTGTGTGTGTAGATAGAGGTGTGTGTCTGTAGATAGAGGTGTGAGTGTGTGTAGATAGAGTGTGTGTGTGTGTGAAGATAGTGTGTGTGGTGGGGTAGTATGTGTGTAGATACCCTGTGTGGGGAAGGGGTAGAGTGATTGTGGGAGGTGGCAGGGGGGAGGGTGTATGTGGGTACTTTGGTGGGGTGGGAGGTAGGGTGGGGTATGTGTGGAAGGAGGGGAAGCATACTTGGGTGGGAGGGTTGGATGGGTTGGGGTGGGAGTATATAAACAACCAACAATTTTCTCTCTTAGTCCTTTAACCAGATGAATTTAGGGATGCTATGAAACATATGATGCAGTGAAAGCAAGGTATTCAAGTCTCCATTGTCGGCTGGCTTAACATGCATACAGATGCGTCCACTGTAAACAGGAAGGAAAGGTTTCTGTACAATGGTGTTTCACTGTAGCTGACAGATGCTAGGCGATTTTACTATTGAGACGTTTAGTGTTGATTTAGAATACTACTACATACATCGATTATGCAGTTAGTGTCAATTAAGGACTATTAACATGTTAATAGTTCCAGTATTTTGAAGAAAGATGTACGGCAGCTTGCTTTTGTTTTCTGATAGAATCAGTTTCATTTAAGAAAACAACCAATGTCAAAGTATTTTGTACTTGCTGGTTCTGTAACTGTGAGCGACATTTGATTGTGTCTCCCATATGAAATATATGGAATACATGATGTTTCTAAATATAGGTTGTTATCATTATTACACCCTGATGCGCTGCATAATGGCATTTTATAAGTCACTTGTTTTGTTATGAGTACAAGTTGTAGTTACTTTTTAAAAAGTAAATTATTGTTGACCCAGAGTCCAAAGGACCATCAAATATATACTACTCAGCTTTAGATAAGGAGACCAAGACCAGACCTAGTGGAAAGAATCTCAGAGAATTATTTTCCCAAAATGTGAATCTTTGCTGACATCAAGCTGAAAAATGTATTTCAGGAAAGCGTCGGATACTTTGAGTATGACAAGCGACATTATTATTCAGTCCTGAAATTAACTCAGAATTTGAAATCAAATGTTGATTAGTATGAACCTGTAGATCGAGACAAGCAAATTGTCATCATTATACACAACATGTACTTCCATGCGGCTCATGATTTATCTCAACAATTATGTTACATTTTCTTAAACCAGACATTGAATTAACAGTGTTTGACTTGAGAAGCTTTCACTGTTACATAGA
The DNA here is from genome assembly GCF_003918875.1 of Haliotis rubra. NCBI lineage: Eukaryota > Metazoa > Mollusca > Gastropoda > Lepetellida > Haliotidae > Haliotis > Haliotis rubra. The sequence goes on along the minus strand of NW_025766986.1, from coordinate 448,742 downwards.
AAATAAGTTTATGTGGTGCCATTTCAGAATAAATCATTTTCAGAAACTCAGAAATAAATGAACAAGAATAGTCAGCATATCTGTTTTCCTTTTAATGTCTGGAAAACGTTTGCACGGATTATGTTGAGTCTTTCAGTAGTTTTAGTTTGTATAGTATTGTCTTATTTAAACACACAATTAGTAGTATTAGAGAACATAGTATTTCCAGATTGTATGATAGCAAACTATTTATCTTCATGAGGCATTTACAAGTATCAGTATCAGTGAAGGCAATTTTCTATGCTTTTGTAACCCCTTTGATCTGTGTGATGGATTTCTGTATATTGTTTCCTGATTGGAAATATAGGACACATTGTTTTTCTTACACCCTTTCATCAGTAGTTTATATCTCTGCTCTCAGAACTATTCAGGTGTTACTGATATTGCTTTTGTGTGCTTCTCAAAGAGCTTTATGAAGCCCATTTCTGGTGTTCCCCGCTGTGATATTGCTGGAATATTGCTAAAAGCGGCGTAAGACTAAACTCACTCACTCACTCACTAAGAGCTTTAGCCTATGTACCACTGACATTGTAGTATCGCAAGGACTTAAGTGACCCCTGTGGAGATCCAGGTTAGAATTGGTCTTCAGCAACCCATGCTTGCCATGAATGGCGACTCTGTGGCTCAGTTTAATTCATGTCATCATGCCCCATGTAGAATGATGTTCGTGATATCAATGCCTGGATTGTCTGGTCCATACTTAATTATTTACAGACTAATTGACCTAGTATGTACTTGTTTGATTTAATAATTAAAGATTAAAAAGTTGAATTAACATATGAAACTACTGGCAAACAAGGATAAGTTGGAACGGCACAGAGAACACGTTTACGAGAAGTAGGTGGTGCATGGCAATGAGCAAACCCATTTGGTTTGTGAAAGGTAGAGCAGATGTAGGCTAGTGCATGTGCATTGCATGATGATGAAATTGATATACGCCTGGGGTCCCTTCGCTAACAATGGCAAGCACCAGTGGGCGGCACTCGTACATGCTAATACGGGTCAGTTGTCAGGCCAGTGCTCAACTTATCCTTGTTTGCCAGTATGTTAGCTTTAATAACATTAGGAAGTTCCAGCGTGTGAAGAAATACGTCAAAATTGTTTTTCAGCAACCCATGCTTGTCATAAGGGGTGACTTACACTATATCATGGTCAGGCTCGCTCACTTGGTTGACACATATCATTGTCTCCCAATCGTGTAGATCAGTGCTCTTGATGTTAATCACTAGATTGTCTGGTCCAGACTCACCACAATCATATAACTGGAATTTTGCTGACTGTGGCATTAAACAACAATAAACACGGAGGTTCCGACAAACATTAACTTAGTTAGGGGAGTACCCCTTTCAGTTATTCACATTCTATATTTAATCTCAAGTCAATACTGTGAAAATCTGACCTGATATGGAGTATGTATTACTTTCAAGTGGTCGAGTGACATGTGACTATTTCAGCCAATGAACCATGGCAGAAATCTTGGCATTACATTATGAATATAGTGGATATTATATGAGTGCCGATGTCATACTATGTTTACGACACGAGTACCTAAATGTTGGTATTTCCCGAGCGAGAGCAAGGGATACACGGATATTTAGGCACGAGTGTCGTAAACATAGTATGATATGGGCACGAATATAATATTCTGTAGTACCAAAGTCGTCAAATTAAGGAAAATAAACCCAAATCTACTTTCAAACATAGGCTGGCTACCCCGCCGTCGCTGCATGTAGAATGTAGCGTCACAGAAGAAACGTGACATCATAGCATTGTTTATGACGTCACGTCGACCATGACAAAGTCATATTTTACCCTAGGGCATCATATAAAGAATACGAACCCTGATATTTTCGCCCTCGTAGGTAATAAACTTGCTTATTTCACAGGTCACTGTGAGTGCTGTAGTTACAATGCTTACACCATGGTGAGGTCCACCTGATCACAGTTTGTCTTGAGACAGTATGGTTAGATCATTTTTGCATCTGTAAGTAGATGTTAGCACTTGAAAGATTTTTACTTCCATTATAATAAATGGCATTTTGAGATGTTCCTTGGTGCTAAACATGTTGTGTTGTGTAGATATGATGCTTACAGGTGTGGTGTGTTTGGTGAATTTTCTTGTTGCTAGATGATGAAGGTTTCAGATTTCTCGTTTCTTTTCTGATTTCTTGACTTTTGACATTTCAGATTTCTCATGTCTATCATTCCATGGTCTGTATTTCATCTGGAATTGAATGTTTAATCAGAGTAACTCTTTTGATTTTTTGACATTTTATAGCATAATATCTGATATTTTTTCAGGATATTGAAGTGTGAATTTTTGTTGCTATGACATCATTTACATCATTTAGAGAGTCAACATTCCAGAATAAGTTTCGGGCACTGTCGCCCACTAGCCAAGAAGTCAACCTAGAACTCCCCAGAACTAGTAGGAACCTAATAGGGCTGGCTGTAGAAATGGATTAGAGATCGATAATAGTTCATTAGATATCAATTCGTCATCGACAAATATTGGAGAAGTCATTTTGAGCAAAATTATATCAAAAAGTCAAAAGTCGATAAAAACAAATGAGCATATTGCATGTCCCTGGTGAGCAGTGACAAATGTATACAGTATTCTAAACATTATTTAGAAGCAGCCCATGTGTAAAGACATAACTTTGTGTTTTGTGTGTGTCAATTAAAAATTAATTTCCTCACAGTAGTTTAGGCAAGATAATATCGGTGACACAACTTTCATATCGATAATCATTTATGATTCTTTCCATTGATGATATTTCCAATTATTGACTATTTCAGCCAGTCCTAGTTCTGACACAATACCCCAAAGCATCCACATTGAGGTATCGAGAGTAGTATGGTCATGCCTCATTATACAGTGTAACATAGCAACCTTATTACCATGACAACACACACATCAATGGTTCAGTACCTAAAGTCAGTACCATCATAGTTCCAAGTCTTAGAAGAAAGTGTGATGTTCTTGAGACAGTGTTAGCTGCTTGCTGAACTTGTATGTATCTGTATGGAGGGGTTCGAACTTTAAGATCAAAACGTCCTACAACTGGAGCAAAAACAACCTTTTCCTGATTAAATATTGATATTGTCTTTAAATGATATTCAATGAAGTGTTGTAATGATTGATATACCACCCTGCTTGCTACTCTCACCTACAGCCAGTGATATGTTGTGTTGTAGTAGTATCGACTAGACTAAAAATGATATTCCTATCAGTTGTCAGTTATCAGTGATGCTCTTTATGCAAATTATGCAAATATTTATGTAATATCTGTAAGCTTGTTGCTTGAAAGAAAACTATCACATGATAATGCAATATAAATATTTATTTACTTTAATTGTATATATATTTGTAAGTAAAATGTATTTAAGTGAAATAAATTTCATAAGGACTTCCCCTTGTCTGTTTGATTATTGTCCCCCGCCGCAACGCGGAACGCGGAACGGGGGAATATGTTATTCAGCTGCGTCCGTACATCCCGATTCTTGTTAACGTGATATCTCATGAACTGTTGTACCCAATGTCTTCAAATTTGGTGACAGCCTACATTGAGGGATTACGCAGACACCAGTCGATTTGGGTGACCTTGACCTTATTTTCAAGGTCACCACGACACTTTGACCACTTTTCAAACGCTTGTTAACGCGATATCTCATGAAATGTTGTACCCAATGTCTTCAAATTTGGTGACAGCCTAAGTGTATACATTAGGGGATTACGCACACACCAGTCGATTTGGGTGACCTTAACCTTATTTTCAAGGTCACCACGACACGTTGACCACTTTTCAAACCCTTGTTAATGCGATATCTCATGAAATGTTGTACCCAATGTCTTCAAATTTGGTGACAGCCTAAATTGGGGGATTACGCAGACACCAGTCATTTCAGGCATTCTTTAGCAGCGGGGGACATTGCCATATCAGTGGCAAACACTTGTTGTATTAGATCTGAGCAGCAATCAAAGGTGACATTCGATTTTAGTCATGTCAAGGTAATATTGATTTTGTTTGTTGACAAAAATGTATATCTGTACATCCTCCAACTGGAATTAAAGTGATTGTCAACTCAACCACTAGCATTGGTGTGTGTGACTTTGACCCTTGAGGGTTTGGGGGGAAATAATCTTATGTGCATTTGTTTTCTGGTAGGTGATGGATTACAATGTCATGGGCATTATATGCATGCAAACATAGGTATGACCTCTGGTGTGACTAAAGGATAATACACAAGCAAGACGTGTGGTGTCACATGATGAGCTAGCAGTACAAGGGTACCTGGTAGGTGATGGATTACAATGTCATGGACATTATATGCATGCAAACATAGGTATGACCTCTGGTGTGACTAAAGGATAATACACAAGCAAGACGTGTGGTGTCTCATGAGGAGCTAGCTATGATATAATGAGCAGTTATTTACAGCAGTACAAGGGTACCCGGTAGGTAACGGATCATCATGCCTGGGATATACTAAAGGGCACACATGGAACTCGTTATCACATCAATAATGGAACCTGTATTAAATGTACTTTTGCACAAGAAATACATGGCAATGTATCCCCTGAGGAAAGAACTTGTAAGAGTTTTACCCATCTCAGTGCAAAGAATAGGGTCAAACATCTGCTTGTTATCTAACCCATGATATGATATGAAAAAAAGATTGGTGGCTTGGTTTAAAGGTGTGTCATCTACCGTGGTCACAATATCAATCACTGGATTGTCTAGTCAAGACTATTACACTCAAAGCACAGGGTGCCGCGTCAAACAATTAAACAATAAAACAACAAACAAAAAGTAAATGGATAAACAAAATTGTACCTGATACAACACGCTGCGCATGTGCTGTGAGACGAAAGTCACTGGCTACATCCGTTTGTCTCTAAATGAGAACGATGAATTGCAAAATAATTCAAAATCGGGAATGTCTAAATAATATGCCAATTCTGTACAAGGCAACTGTACTAAACAGTATCTGCTGTTTGTTATTTTCATACCCATCACTGGAAAAAGGTGTGAACAAGTTGACAATCTTTATCGATGGGGGCACAACTCTTGGAGGAACAGCAAAATATATTACCATCAAAAGTTTAGACTCACTTAAAGCACCAGTCTAAGTAAACTTAGGCTCAGTATTATTCGTTACACTGCTATACTCAGTAACGAATAATACTGAGCCTAAGTTTACTTAGAATGTTAAAGCACTCACTATATGTTATATATATGTAATGTATGGTTACATCGAAGGTGAATTTCTCCACTAACTTGGGGGAACCAACTGCAAACCTTATGCAGATGAATTGCACGAGGATCATGCATCAAATTGCTGTAAAGCATGTGCAAATATCATGCATGTAAAGTTTTGTTACGAATTCGTCAATTTTCACTGAGTTTCATCATTTATTGAACTCATGACAATAATCTTTTCAACGTTACAAATGTGTTTTACAATACATCAGTTCAAGTGTAAAAAATACCTTTAAACAGTATGGAAAGTTTTGCAAAAGTTATTTTAGAACAGTTGACTTAAGTAAATGGCTACATTTACACTAGTGAGTCTAAACTTTTGATGGAGAGTATACGTACTGCACGTGTTACAGAGTCACTTATGTGAAATAGTTGATTTTGAAGGTGTATGATTTCTTTCAGCGTGAAGCAGATAGAGGAAAGATATTTCATGCCATTAATAAATACTTGCATACTTTTAAAGCTCTTGCTGTGTCTCCTAACAATGAGGACATACAGTGGGGAGTATATCAAAACCATCAAGGCTTGGTAAATTTGGGCCAAGTTTTGTAAAAGTCAGACGTGCAATTGCTAAACTGTATTCAGAAAATGAGTACTTGACAGTAAGATTCTTGAAGAAATACATTGAAACCGAACATGATGTATTATTGTTACAAATGCAAGCCACGGCAACGTTTTGATACACTTGAACAGAGAAATAGAAACAACAAGATAGGTGGTAAAACTTGGGCGGTGTGACGTGAACGATCTCACATCGTTCTTCTCCGAAAGCATTATCTTCGTACCATCAAGCAGAAATGGATACGAGCCTTGGGCAAAGCGTCCCAGGCACTACTATATTCGTAAGCCAACAAAAAAACTACACTAAACGCCAAAAGAAACGTTACCGTCCTTCCTTATGACGGAGGTACCTATCTTCAGCTGGCGTTGTGATGCGTGGACGTCCCCTTCTTGGTCTGTCTACGGTGACCCCAGTCTGTCTGAAGCCCTAAATAAGTCTTATAACCGTGATACGGTGGCATCCGAGGGCGTTGGCAACAGCATTGTATGTCGACCCCATCTGCACCATCCCAATGGTTCTTTCTCTCCCTTCAGCTGTTAATCGTGGCATATTTCTCGTACTTGTGTATCAGATCATGTATTCTAGGCTATCTGTATACCCTATAGAATCATTCCACATGGGAAATGGATGTAAATACTGCTTGAATATTGCTGCGTTTTGGCGATTGATATTGCGATGTGTAAACAGAAAATGGAAAAGTGTTACTTTGCAAACAAAAATGTTAACAAAGATAATATTAGATGTTCCTAAACATTTTTTCACAATATCAAAGACACGTTTTACTTGTTTTCACTAATGCAAATCAGCAGAAAATGTTTTAAAGGCTGAAATCATAGGAATGATTATTTTACAATTTTACACAATCTACAACAGTTGTTTTTGTTTTAATGTTTGAAAAATGGTGACTTTTAATGGCTTATCATTGTCCCAAAGCAGAATTTTATTTGAACCTTTCTGTTCGACATCAAAATCACTATTATTGGGTTATTTCGGCATGGACGAATATAGGACAATTTATGTCTTCTGAAAAAGATGCATTTCACCTAAATATGAATGCATTTGAGAATTTTGTTTCGTTTTTTGAATAAAGCTGTGTTGTTAAGCTTTCTTGTAAACTAAAACATTCAAACATATCTTTGATATTTTTTTCAGTAATTCATAATGGAGTCCGATCCATGAACGACAATGTGTTTCTGGAGTGAGTGAACTATAAATTAGCCTCAGTACTATTCGTTACACTGCTATACTGAGTCGCAGTGTAACGAATAATACTGAGACTAAGTTTACTTTGACTGGTGTATATGGTTGACAATTACGTCAAAGGTCAAGGTCAAACCGTTTTACGACCTCCCCTTACAACTGCAATCTGAACCCCTCCACTCGATGTATTTTATTTGCAAGATCAGTATTCGAGCACTTCATAACCCAAGTTTCTGGCCATATGACATTCATAACCGACTGTGGGGCAGGTCCTCATTAAATTGTAACGAGTGTTTATTATTAAAATATTATTCTAGGTAACATATTTCTGTGGCATGAATCTTGAAACGTCGATTCTTTTTTCGCCATGTGCACAAATCCAATACTGTGACGTCACAAGCAGATATCATATCTTGACGTCACAATAGAAAGGCGTCATAAGTTTAACAAGGGCCTGACGTCATAGACAGTCACAATCAGTAAAGATTCCGGTAGGATTACACCATGACGTGACGCGAACCATGAATAACCACAAACTTTTCTACGGCAGGGCCCGGACCGTGTTCGGGTGCCGGGTGAAGCGGGTGTGGTTCCAGCTCAATCCGTTCCTCGAACGAACCAAAGTCAAGGACGACGAACATGGCGTCTATCAACCAAGTAGCAAGTTTGTCCTCCCCCTGCAGTCCATTGTCCTCTGTGAGGACATGAACTCAGATGCTGATCCAGGATGGCAGGAAATCTCCGCAGGTAGGAGTCAATAAATGAAAGTATAGAATGAAGTATACACAATTATAGAACGGTGTACGCAGGCCTTCTCGTCGAACGTAAGCGGCGACAACTTGCTCACGTTGTGGTCTAGCATTGCCATCTAGCAGTTTAAAGTTTAGGTCAAACACTGCATTGCAACTGTACCTATTTGACAGTACTTGTCCAACAGTTGACGAGTTGAGGAAATTACACTTTACAGTTGCCAAATATTTCAGGCAACTAGGGCTATTGACATCCACAACACCTTACACCTCCACCCCTGACCCATCTCTATCGTACCCACAATTACCCATCTTCATGGGATACTGTATCAAAGGCCTTTTGGGTATTTCTCTATCTGTATCTATGATTGTGAGTTCCACTATGGGCGCGCACACCTTCATGCCAAGGTGCACACGTTGTGTACATGCAGGATTTGAAATTTCATTGTGAGCAGATGCGTTCAGATTAGACTAACAACTAGTTTCTGAAATGAACATATTTTACTGGAAAAAAATTCATATTAAAAAAATATATATATATATAATGAACAGAAGCCCTGAGACTTTCTTCATTTTCAGAAGCTGAGGAAATCTAGACTTGCCACATTTTCTAGACTTGCGTGGGCTTTCTTGGATATATTTGCTTCAGGGTCTGTATGACAGACTACGTTCAGATGTAAATCCACGGTATCGTAAATGTACACCTCAGCATCAGCTACATTTGAAATCACTAGGCTTTTGCCCCTGTATGCTCATGTAGAACATGCCAGTGAAGAACACATTGATTCTATATTCAGAGTTGTCTCTATGGGTATTTATCCAATACGACACACAATCACTTTTGTATCAACACATGTATGATGACGATTATTTAAGTGAATAATACTTTATGTACGACATGCCATCACTCATTGCATACTCTTTCAATCAATTTATATAAATCTGCCTAGATACAATATGCGGCTTCATTCATAATAGGCTTCTCAAATACCACATATGGCCGACCACTTGACATTGAGGATGGCCTTATATGGCACTAACTACATTTTGTGAATATTCCACATTATATGACGCATAACACCTCTTCCAGCCTCGTTCTGGGACTACCTGTACTCCAACTCGTGGGGTGAGGAGTGTTCGCTGAGGGTGATGGATGGTGAGCTGCTGGAACTGTTGCTGACCACGCTGTTCGCCATGGATCGGGACCAGGAGGTGGCCAGCCACAACACCTTCGCCTATACCACCAACACACGTGTCAACCATGCCTACTTCAAGTCTGCAGAAGCAAAGAAGGTGAGATTGCGAACGCAAATTAAGAGAAACACTTTTCAAGGATAGACAACGTCTTCATCATACCAGGTTCTAAAATATCACTTAAAGAAGGTGAAACGCAGATTGTCTAATCCATACAGTTTGGACAGCGTGTGGTCTCTACTGGAACAAAAGTTTTATGCTTACCCACTCAAAATACAATTTGGATCGTTCAGTGAACCACTCCCCGAAACAATTCGACCACTCGCACATAGCGTTCTTAACGCTGCAACCAGCATAATTTTATGCGTATTTCAAAGTGTGTCATACCCTTCTGTGCAAAATGAGTGAATATTGTCTGACTTCGCTTTGCATTATTTTATCAATATCACGACAGGGTGAACCACAAATGGGTATGTTTTGATTTTTCAGAAAGAGCATTTCATAAATGAGACCCTACTGATAGATTTCACCTACTACGGTAGACGCACACGCCCAATGGAGATGGACTTTTCTGGCAGTACCGTCTACCCATTCAGTCTGACATCTTCTCGGGGACTATCCTCTTCAGACTACACCTCCACAAGCTTAGAGAGCTCAGAAGGAACGCCATATAAGTCTCCCGAACGACCTCCGATTCCTGTTCAAAACACTTTGGAAAGTTCTGAAACCAGCCCTCTTCTGTTTTCTGTACGTCAGCCTAAGTCTGTGAAAGTCGATACAGTGAATATTAAGCTCGTTGATAGTGGTCTTCTTGGAATCAAAGGACCAGTAAGAGCTATTCCTGTTACTGCTTTGGTCAATACGTCACCCTTTGATAGCAGCGGATCTACCATGATAAAGTCATTCATAAAAGAAAGTTCGCTTCTGTTAGCAAAGAAAAAGACAAGTCATCATCAAGCGAAAGGTGGAACATCTGATCAAGACCGTAACTCTCCCATACTTGGTAATCAGCGTGCCAGGAGACAGTCAAAGATGCCCACTGTGTTTGAAACAAGGAACCGGCGTCAACAAACACCAACAGTCGAGTCGCCAACAGCAGCACCTGGATCTCAACGCTCAGAATCCACAACGGATAACACAGAAAGTTCCGAAACCGGACTCCGCCTCTTGGAATTCAACCTGGCTAAGCTTCCATGCTCAGAAAGGACAAAGGCAGGCCTTGAAAACTGGAAGTTGGATAAGTATGCTTATATCAGAAGTCCCCCAGGGAATGAATACTTTCTCCAAGACAATGATACAGCTAATGAAAACATCTCAGCCAGGGAGAAGCTTCTTAAGAACAGGAACAGGATGAATGCGAGAAGGGAGGAAGAACGTAAGGAGGAGCAGGCGAGGATGAAGTTCTTCGAGAAGAAGTCTCCAAAACCACTGAAGTATGAGGAGGAAGTCAAACCAGAAAAGCCTCTTCTACGATGTTTCAGTCATGCGCCATCGTTTTGTACATTTCTCCAGTGGTTGGAAGGCGACAATAAGTTTGATCCGAGATTCAAGAAGGGGAAACAGAGGAAAAAGAAACTGATGAAGAAATACAAGTTAAAATCGAGTGAAATTCAGCTGGACGCCAGCACTAAATCGTCTCGATCAAGTGTTTCTCGATCAAGTGTTTCCCGATCAATAGGCGGTACTGGATCACCAACTATGGATGATATCCATGGCATTACGAAGCCGGTTGTGAATCGTAGAAATGGGGCAGATTTCATTCGCTTTGCTGAGGAAGCAGGAGGTGTGACGGACAGTCCAGCTGTCAAAAACACTCTCCTGGCTAGAGAGTGTATTGACACACATGAAGCAGAGGAGGAGGTGTTCCCTTTAGGGGGACATATATCACGACCACCTCGACAAAAGAGAATGTCGTTCAGTGCAGAACCAAATAACGGCCCATCCGAAGGAAACAGTGACTTCCATGCGAGGCAGTCAGATAAGAGACGAAAGTCATTAGATGTCAAAGATGGCCCTAGAAGCTCGTCTCGTTCATCACTAGCAAGCCCTGGCCAGAAATCTAACTCCCTTTCTAGTAAGGAGTCGTCTTCTCGGATAAAATCATCTACCTCCTCACAGAAACTTTCCAGAGCTAGTTCGGGATCAAAATCAGGAGGATCTCTCTTCAAGAAGAATGATCTAAGGTCACCTGGGAGAGACACAGACCTGGAGACAGAATCTGCGGATACAGAATCAGATGAGGAATCGGAACTGGAAGACTCGTTGTTCGATACGAACAAACTCAATAAGCGGTACAGCTTTGAGAAACTGAGAGGCAAAAACTACCACAAGAAGAAACCTGCATTTTTCGACATCTTGAAGAAGTACTACCGTGTCCAGAAAGCCATGAATATGCTCAGGGGGCCATCCAAGATGTCTTCTGTAATTAGCAACGCTAGTAAGACTACGACAGCTAAAGCCAAGCCTAGCAGAAACAAACCCGTTGCAGGACTCCTTCGTCGACTCACGAGACCAGTCAAGCCAAAGAGGGACATTGTCTTGGGGAAAATAAAAACATTTAAATTCCAGCAATTCAATAACCATCAACTCAAGATACCAGATGTAGAAGTTCCAGATTTTTCCGAGTATCCTATGAATGACTTCGTCGCTAACCTTGTCAAGGCCCTGGATGACTTTGTGGTCCGCAAAGAGAATGTTATTTCCAGCTACGGCATGGAGACAATCACCACAGTCACATTTACTCGACCTCAAGTCTTCACGAAAATGCTGCATATTGGATAAACTGTTCCAAGACCTTAACGTCTCTATGTTGAACACATCAGTCTGATGATGTCGCTTTCCCTTCAATATTATCCAACAGGTTGGCTCATTTCTGATTTAATTGTGATGTTTATAGTCTGATTTGCTTCTTTTTGTAATATATTTGTGGTCTATATCTGACTACGTCAGTCACTAACGCTCTCAATGACCTCATGCAGTTAATGACGACATGGTTCATTATGATTTCAAATGGTGTTTCGAGTGTTTTGCAATGTAATCTTCTTTGGTCAGCTGTTCTGGAAATTTGATTGGTCAAAAACTGTATTTAATGTCGTTATGAATATGGCCGTACCACTTATGTGTGCATATATAGGCATCAATTTAACCCCCATCACTACCCAAAGTAGGTAATAAATCTACTGTTTAAACAGAATAATTGCTTGTTGTTTTTCCGGTGCCTCTGCGGACTAATTAAAAATAGTAGAAGGCAAAGTCATCAATATCCCCCGCAATGGCAAAATACAATTCATGAATATGTCAGTTAGTTATGATTATGGCAAATGGTTTGGCGTGTATGTAGCAATGGGTGAGTGAGTAAGTTACGTTTTATGACACACTTAGCAATATTCCAGCAAAAGGGTAGCGGTCTGTAAATGATAGAATCTGGACCAGATAATCCAGTGATCAACAGCATGAGCATCGATCTACACAATTGGGATGCAATGATTATGTGTCAACCAAGTCAGTGACTATATTGCGAAATGGAAGGAGAGTATTGAAAGGTTTTAAAGTTCTGTTCCGGAAAAGAGCACTACCACCAATTTCAGACAAAGTCAAACATGTTGCCATGGAAACGCGAAAAAAATATTAGAATCAGAAATCAAAACTACCAAAAGGCACCAGTTCACCACCAGACCTATCTATGTGCCAAGTTTGGTGAAAATATATTGAACGGTTTTTTAAAGTTCTGCTCCAGAAAAGACAAAAATGTGCACCTCCTGCTGATGGCCTCACTTTCGTTTCGATAACATTTAACATGCTCTGATGTCATCATCGCTTTTCCGGTCCCATGTGACGTTGGTCTTGTGCAATATTTCGCTTAAGCATGAGTAACCCACTCCGACACATTATAGTGACTCCGAGCCGACCAGTCCTTGTTGTACCCATTAATACCGAGCTCCAGGCAGGGACCAACAAGTACCACATTTTAACGTCTTTTGTTATGACGCGACCCGGGATCGAACCCGCCACCTTCCGTTCTCCGGGCGATCGCTTAAACCACTACACCACGGAGGCGGTCTTGATGAATGGAACAAAGGCTGCTTTACCATGTAAATATTTGTATGATGAAGTATTTCAAAGTCCTGATGGAACTCAGTAGCCTGTTGGAGGATCTGCAGTTTCGCTCAAAGCTGGGGATTTAATGTGTTTGTCTCAGAGTGGAGGAAATGCCGATGAGTGAGTTTGGGCAAATAACTTCCGGTAAGGACATGAACCAGTCTTGTCAGAGCATGATTGAGAAAACATTGACAGGGGAGACAAATTTTGACATTTTGGGAACGTACGTGGAATTTCAACGCCTTTCAGACAAAAATAACTCCTCGAGGCGGTATAGAGCTAGGCGAGTATAGCAGCCAGTGCTGATTGGTTGGAAGCCTTCAGATGTGAAATGTCACAAAACTTATCCTTAATTAGATGGATAAAGAAGTCAGCGATCCTTTTGAACAGCACGTGCAGCATGAGTTGCATGAAAAACATGGAGAACACCGTACCATCTCCAAGATCAGGTTGCGTTTTTGAGACCATTTCCTGGGTTCCATTCTGAGTTTGGGAAGGAATGTCTTTGCTCAGGTAAAGTTGGAGATGTTGTCAACAATATATACTGGCCACATAAAGAAACTTTGCACACAGAAAATATAAATATAGGCCCACAACGTCTTTATACATAAATACAGGTGTCAACATAGCAAGTATTGGAGACTATCAAACGCTCATGCACGTGCCAGGCGACGTGACGTCATTGATGGTGGCCTATGGACTTGCATTGTGTTATTGCATGTGCAGTCTGTGCAGCTGCACACAACATGTGAAACTCAGAAATTGCTGTCACTGTCGAAAGCTTGATCTTTGGTCATTGAAACGTTCACAAATTCACATGAGAAGTCACATGCACACCATGCCAAGATTAACATCTGCTCAACGTCAAGAAGTCATCGGAATGGCATGAGCCAACAACAGGTGGCAGCACATTTCCAATGTCATCGTGACACGATGTCTGCATAGGACACACTGGTAGGGAACTTGGTTACAGTGAGAGTGGAGTCTTTGTGATTTTTGCGACAGAAACTTTAGGATTTGTGACAGAGTCTCTGTGATTTTAGCAACTGCAAGGCGAGGGTAAGGTGCAATAAATGCCCTGTAGACGTCCAAAATCAACTTTATAAGGGAATTATTTTCACGTTTACCTGAATGCTTTGTTTGTTCAGGAAGGAATATAGTTATATTACTCTGAAAACCTTTGATAATCTTGTAAAGTTATAAAATTGTTCATATTTTCATACTTTTTTATAATGAATTGATATATTTAAAAAAATGATTGAATAAATTATTGTAGCATGCAAAGTCAGCATTCTGATTGGGTTTATCTCCCACTATAAAGAAGCTTGTGGTGTTTTATCAGCTAAAAGAAGACACATATCTAAAATACTGAATTGATCAAATGTGACAGAAAATTTGTGATTATGAAATTGATGTAACGGAAAATTCATTCATGGTCACAGATAATTCGCAATCACAAAAATGGAATTGACGGGACACAATTTCTAAAAGTTTGTTCATGAATCGGAATTGGACGTTTCTGTTAATGTATCAGTGGTGTCTAAAGATCATATGAATGTTTGAAGCTATAATTCGAGGTGATTTAAACTGAATATAAAATGTTCCCATTTCGTCTTAACTGTTCCATGTGAGGGCAATGTTGACTAGAACATCATAAGTGGTCAAGTATAATGTGGTGATATTTGTCCCATGCTTTTAATTCCACCATGAAGTGTATAACTTTTGCGTGAATTACTTATAATAAAATTGTGCAGAATAAGTTCACTTTGGTTGAAAATCTCCTGGCATACACATTACTGTAAGGCGGACCTGTCATATCTTCCTTTTTCGCATAGTTTTCTCTATCGTTAGATTTACTTAAATATTCCGGAAATATATAGTTCAGTAAAAAGCAATCTAATGAGTCCACTTTTGGGATTAACATAGCCATGAATCAGCCACATGTTGGCCGGGGTTTTGGATGTATTTCATACAGAGTTATTCCTCAAGCCTGTAGTATTTATTCACTTTACATTCTGAAGTAATGATTTATGATTGACACTTTAGGTACTCATTGAACAAAAATCTTAAAAAAATGTGTAGACTCACAATCATCATGAAAACCATCATGAACATTGACGAAATTGTCTTCTGAAAATAATTTCTTGTGACTTGTTCATGTGGGTGTCTTGAAATTACCTGATGCACACCATTTATTGGCCAAGTAAATGGTTATACACAACAGAACAACTTACTGCCTTATCCTGAATGAACACAAAATGATAGGAATTTTCTGTTACCAGCATCTTTCAATCTCAAATATCAGTGTTAAAGACTCTGTGACATTTCTAAAATATTATTTTAGTGAAATTGATGTTAAAATATTGATATATATGACACAATTTCATGTGGAAGACTTGACATAATTCGTTGTGAATATTTTGGTCTTCGAGGGTTGTTAATCTTAATGTTTTACTCAGTTTTATTATCAAAATGACTTTCATTGCAAATTATGATAAAAATTATATCCATGCTATTGCTAGATTTATTCAAGTAAATTATACAGTTGCAAGGTGATATTATGTGTTGATTAGGAAAATTATAGTGTTTAATACCACAAACTAAAGCTATAATTACCATTTTGTCTTATTATAACACATATCATTGCAAAGACTCTGTCACAAATCACAAAGACTCTGTCACAAGACACAAAGTTTCTGTCCCAAAAATCACAAAGACTCCACTCTCATTGTAACCAAGTTCCCTACCAGTGGGTCAGGCGTTATGGAAACAGTAATGACGTCGCCGACCACCCACGTTCTGGGCGTCCCCGACGTAACGACGCCAAGACAGGACAGATGGATTCGGGTGACTCCTCTCAGACACAGGTTCCAGACGGCAGTGACCACGTACCAGACCATTCCCCAGGCCTTCAATGCTCATTTGGTAGCCTCTATGCGTCGTTGATGCACTGCTGTGCTTTGCGCACAGGGTGGTCATACCCGTTATTGACTTTGTGACTTCGTCGTGTGACCCCCTACTCGATTTTGAACTTATGACGTCATCATTACGGATGTTGTTTATGTTCTTTTGATATTTTGTTGTGGTCCGATACCTTTTACTATGACCCATGTAATGTATTTGGCCTCTGTTTAGGCCGTTTCTGTGCATGTTTGTTTTACATTTGAGAAACTGGAATTATAAAGTTACATAGTGAGTATGGTTTTACGCTGCTTTTTTGCAATATTCCAGCAATATCACGCAGGGGACACCAGAAATGGGCTTCACACATTGTACCCACGTGAGGAATCGAATCCAGGTCTTCCGCGTGACAAGTCAACGTTTTAAACACTAGGCTACCCCACGGCCCCTCAAAGTTACATAGACGTTTCCAATCAGTAGTTCAGGGGCTCCTTTCATGAAGCAACCTTTACTACCGTTAACCTTAACTCCCATTCTTTAACATTGCACTAAGGTTACCTTGTGTCTTATGATTGATTACCTTAGTGCTTTGTGAAAGATTCCCTGGACATATGAAGCCAAACATATGCTCAGCACTTAACAAAGTGCCTATTGGTGTCCTGTCAAGTACTGCCAACACACCCAAACCTTATTTTGAATAAAGCAAACCTGTTTACTGACTGACTGACTGAGTTTGGTTTTACGCCGCTTTTAGCAATATTCCAGCAAATCATGGGCTTCACACATTGTGAACCTGGAAGTGATGAGCCAACACTTTAATTAGGCTGCCCCCAAACCTGTTTACATTCTTTTATGTACTCTGTAGTGGTAACAGTTTCCACTGTCCTCTCGGTATCATACAGCAAGCAACCATTTGAGGCCGTTGGTTAGAACTATCAATCCAAGGCTCAAGTCACAAAGCTCCACATTGTAAGGTGAGGTGAGGTGAGGTGAGATTGGGTTTAACATCGTGCTTGAGAATATTTCGCTCATATGACGACGTGCATGCGTGTGTATGTGTATGTGCGGCTGCTTGTACTAGCCCAGACTTAAGCTGGTTTTATAGTGCTAGCCCACTGAGATACCATGCTGCAGGGAAGCATGAATACCCCACTCAGACACATTATACTGACTCCGAGCCGACCAGTCCTTGTACTCATTAATGCCGAGCGCCAGGCAGGGACCAACAAGTACCATATTTTAACGTCTTTTGGTATGACGCGGCCGGACACTCTAACCACTACACCACGGAGGCAGTCCTCACATTGTAAGTGGAAGCCTTTAACCTTACAGGTCAGGTAGGTCCTTGTGGTCGAAATCTGTATCAGACACATTGAACCCCACAGCTGTCCAGTGAGTTAGGGGTAAACAAAGTTGGATGTTCTGCACAAGGAAAACAAGAGCCATATCTAGGAAGAAATATAGTATTTATCCTGCATCAATTCATACATTGGGCTGACAAGTGAAACAAAACAAGTACCTAAGAAGACAATTTTTCATATACAATGGGCTGGTGGACATGCTAAAATGGATGGATGGAAATGATTCAGCCCTTACAATGTTTATTTTCTCCCTATAAAATAACTGGGTCAATTAAAAACCAATGAATTTGATGAGATTCTCTCAATTTTAACCGATTTCAATCTAAGCTGCAGTGACATGAGAGAGCCACCATTCACACAGAAAACATGCGTACCACAGATTCACTTCACAAGCATACAGTCACATAAGATGCAAATGAACAGAACTACATGGGTTACAAACAAAATAATATGCATGGTCTCCCAGAGTGAAAAATAAACTTAAGTACCGTAATTATGTCAAATGGAACTATTTATTTGGATACCACACAAACTATTTTGTTTGACTGTATCAAACAATGAGTACGTTTGATGAGGATAAAACATTAAATACTTCAACTGTACAATTCTAAAACTGTCAGCACCTGTGTGTCTAGATGTGCTATTTACCATAAAATCTTTGTTTAGCCTGATAGTGAAGGTCTTTGTTCAGTGATAAAATACAAAACCATGGGAGACAGTTTGTACAGTAGGACAGTAACTGGCATAACCAAAATTTCAAGGAACATTTGACATTTTGGTAAAATTGATATTTTATACTTATCCTGACTCATGCTCTTTTGCTTGTCTCCTTCCTCTGCTAACATAGTGGAACACTTGTATCTCCCTAATTGAAGTTCCCTTCAATGTAAAATCACTAATTAGTACACCACGAAGTTACCTCCCTTCCACAAGCTGAACGAGGGCTTCACCTCTACCCATGTGCCTCACTCTCTCCTCATATACTGAGCCCAACATTTGAATTTACAGGGAAATCCAAAGTGTTATTTGGGAGGATGGGAGGGAGTTGATTATGAGTCAGGATAAGTATAAAATATCAATTTTACTCAAAAAATTACATATTTTCCTTATCCTGACTCATGCTCTTTTGTTTGTAGAATCCAAACGGATTGGAGGTGGGAAATATATAATACTTTGGATTTTAATAATTAGTGATTTGAACTGTGATGATTGTAATAACCCTATGGGAACTTCATAAAGGCACTGAACTGATGAATTCCTGCTGCTAACTTATCAGCTGCCATATAAAGGTTATTACAATGTACTTATTATGATAAAGTATATATAACATTAATACAATGCTTAAGACTAATAGACTTAAGCTTGTTAATATGCTAGTATAAACTCCTTAGAGTTTGTTAGCTAAATTACTTTAAATTATAAACATAGTACTAAGCTTAAGATATGATTAAACTTAAGCTAATTATATAATAGCAAAACTCTTTTAGAGTTTGTTAGTTAATGTACTTATATGATATAGACATAGTGCTGAGCTTAAGATATGAATAAGCTTTAGCTACCTATATAATAGCAAAACTCTGTAGAGTTTGTTAGCTAATATATTTTTACAATATGAGTATAGTACTGTGCTTAAGATATAATTAACTTAAGCTACATATATAATAGCCAAAACTCTGTAGAGTTTATTAGCTTATAGATTTATAATGTAACCATAGTACTAAGCTTAAGATAAGATTAGACTTAAGCTAAATGTATATAGCAAAAAAAACTCCTTAGAGTTTATTAACTAATATACTTTTATGTTATAACCATAGTACTGAGCTTAAGATATAATTAAACTTAAGCTATATATATAATAGCAAAACTCCGTAGAGTTTTGTTAGCTAATACATTTCATAATGTAACCATACTGCTTAAGATATGATGAAACTTAAGCTAATTGTATAATAGCAAAACCCTTTAGAGTTTGTTAGCTAAAATACTTATATGATATAAACCTAGTATTGAGTTTATGAAGGAAACCTAAAGCTACATATATATATAATAGCAAACACCAGAGTTTGTTAGCTAATATACTTATATGATATAAACATATTATTGAGCTTTGAAGGAAACCTTAAGCTACATATATAATAGCAAAAACTCCGTAGAGTTTGTTAGCTAATACAAGTTATAATGTAACCATAAAGCTTAAATTATGATGAAACTTAAGCCAAATATATAATAGCAAAAAACTCTTTTAGAGTTTTGATAGCTAATATACCTATATGATATAAACATAGTATTGCGCTTAAGATATGAATAAGCTTAAGTTACATATATAATAGCAAAACTCCGTGAGAGTTTGTTAGCTAATACATGTTATAATGTAACCATATTGCTTAAGATATGATGAGACTTAAGCCAATTAGCAAAAACTCTTTAGAGTTTGTTAGCTAATATACTGATATGATATAAACCCCAAACTCTGTAGAGTTTGTTAGCTTATATATTTTACAATCTGAGTATAGTACTATGCTGAAGATATAATTAAGTTAAGGTAAATATATAATAACCAACTCTGTAGAGTTGTTAACTTATATATTGTATGATGTAATAATCATAGTACTGTGATGATAAAAAGAACTTAAGCAAATTATATATAGCATGTAGCTATTTAGTACTGTTATAAGATAAGTAAAAATCTGTAAGATTGACTTATCTTCTCCGAGGAACTGTCAACTGTTGTGCGAGGACCATGGGATCGAATTGGTGGATACCTGAGACGCCCTCGGTGATGATATCTCTCAGATAATGGTTGGCAACCACCATATCGGATCTCCAGAAAATAAAGCTCCATTATTTCAAATAATATTGTGTAGATCAATTGTAGAAGTTAGCTTCTAATATCATGAGTATTAAAAGCTCATGGAGGGTCGGATTGGGTCCATCCGCCTTGTATGCACGTAGTATGACAGTTCTGATCCAAACGGAGATATAGTACGCGAGATTTCATTTTATGAAGTTGATGATAGAGGAAATAATCTGTTGTATTATTCCCTTCTGTTTGGTTCGGTGGAGATAAATTTACAGTGTTCTTGCTGGCCATCGCGATAGAATCATCGTATCATGGAGTCCAAGTATGTCATCCAGGCGTTGTTCATAAACCTCACTTGTGAGGTGTTGGAGCACTATATTCAGATCCCCAAGTTGGAGGGTGAAACTTCCGCTTTAATTCTCCAATCAGAAAGTTTAAGTAGGTTTACTAACCATCTAGTTGTGTTAGTAGCTTGATTATGAAATTCAGCTGTAGTCTGAGACGCTGTGGATTTAGATCCACTTGTATCCCGGCCGCCTAGGTTATTCGCCAAGCAGGTCCTTTGACGATGTAGGTGCATAACCAGGTGTGTCTGTCCTCGCTGAACTTTATGTAAAATTGCCTGACTGCCGCGGCCCTCGCCCTAACTTGACAGGGGAGGCCTCTAACCTGAAGAAAGCAGCCCAATCATGAAGGTTCAGATTAACTGGACTGTAAGGAGGCTTGCTCGCTCACTGATATATAGTTGTCACTTGTAACGTAAGTCTTGAACTGTGAACTAAGATCGACCTCTCAGGGTCGCTGTCCAACGCGTCCAATCAGAACAAGGCATTTTGATTCTGTAGAATACCCGCTTGTGATGTCACCGTGTAGCAGGAAAACCTTGTATAAAATCTTGCCGCCGCTGATATTAGCATAATCGCCGGTCTTCACCGTGAGCTTTCCCCGGTTACCCGAAAGTGACCACTTGTTTCGAGGGTTAAGGTAAACGCTGAAACCTCCCGCCAAATACCTCGCCTGTAATATTAATGCTGGGTAGGTTATTTTCCTGGCTGTCGGAATGTAATTTCAGTTTTGAATATAATCTCGACTTCCTTATATAAAGGTACAATAAACTTGCAAGTTGTCAGCTTGTAGACTGTATACATGAATGTATCGCCATAATTGTAGAATTAAAGCTGAACCTGTACATATTTCTTCTCAGAAACTTTGACGATTATGAGTTATACTCGCTGTAACAAGGCTGCTGTTCAATTTCGAGCATTGAATTGTCTGCAGATCTGCGAATGGTCACGCATGTAGATAATCGTGATCAGAGTCCGGGATTGCATATTCTAGCAATCTATAATGAAAAGTTGATTTCTGTGAAGATCTCTGCAACGCCGCTGATTAATTAATATAGCGACGCTCTGTGTTGTAAATAGCCTGTGCAATTGTCTTCGCCAGAGGCTTATAGATCGCATATGGCATACAGTTGATAGACAACTTATGCGATGTCTTGAACGGACTGACGAAAGTAGCTATATATGACAAGTGGCTAATATATGGAGACCTTGGAGGAGAATTCCTCGGTGGACGCCGGAGACTTCGCTAAGCTCAAGCATCCATTCTAGATTTCCTGTGTGAGGTAGACTTGAGCCACTTAGCCTTCGCGACCTTCGGCTGTATCGAGTCAGAGCCCCATCAGTATATATATAATATATGAGCTTTGCTTCGCGAATCCACCTCTGTGTTCAACAGGAGTGAGTGAGTGTTTTGTTTTACCGCGACTCAGCAATATGTGGGTCGGTGAAGCGCCATCCTCCGCGGACGCCCCTTTGTAACTGGTGAGGCTCTAGCTCCTTCGCTGAGGTGGCCTGGGACTTCCTTAGCCGGCGTCTAGAACTGATCAATATATGAGCCGCTAGCTTCATACAGGGTGTGGTTCTTGCTGGTTCTGCATAAGTAGAGCCGAGTAGATCATCCTATCATCTTCAGAAGTCGGTCACTTAAATCTGGTGATAAGAATCTCATTGATCGCTCTAGATCTATTAATGCCAAGAACATACTTTGGCATTTGAACTGTTATGGCTTTATGGTAGGCTGTGTCCACATACTGTGGCACCGCAGCAATCGAAGTCGATCGGAGGTAAGGTGATGGCGCCTGCCTCGCCTTCCTTTATCAGGTATGTTCTGCCGAAGTTGCCACTCTTGGAAGGTGAAGAGAGATCTAGGTTGTTTACCATCCAATATCGTGATCTCAGCTGCCTGAGAAAATGATGTCTCCATCATTTTCTATCCCAGCATCGCTATGAGATGTTGATGCTCTTCTGATGGTGGACTGTGTATTTCTATCTCTATGTCGGGTGACGCCGGGAGAGCTGACTGTAGACTTGTGTGCAGACTTGTGTGGTGACCTGTGAGACGATCGACGGGTGATGTATGAGAAGATCGGCGCCGTTAACGGCGCGGAGATCGTGGTTGGTGATCTGGCGCCTATGGGTTGACCTTCTCGAGACCTGTGAGGAGAATGTTGATAGCTTCACCGGCTCTTGTGTAGTCAGGTGTCCTTCGCTGAAGGCCTTCGCCAAGGCCTTCGCGAAGCTTCCTCTGGCGTCCGGGTCCTGGGAACGGGCGATTTGACCTTCGCCAAGGCTTCCGCGGAGGTCTGATGGTCTGAGTCCGCGATCTAAGGATGAAGCCGAGGAAGGTGATGATCTATCCCGCCGCAAGGCCTTCGCTAAGGCTGTACATCTGGGTCCTTCGCGGAGGTGGTCTGGCGACTTCCTTCGCCAAGGTGGCTTCGCCGTGGCTGTTTACGCTGATGATGGGGTGCCTCTGGGGTGTCGCTCATGCTGGAACCTTTCTAAGGCTCAGGCCTTGGGCTGGCTGCTTCCCAGTCTGTAGTGGCCTCCATCATGATCATGATTTGCCGCAAAAGTTCATCTGGGATGGTCTGCGATTTAATTAGTCGGTGCCCTCTCTGCGATGTTAGCGGGCGGGGCCCTCAGGGAAGTCGCCTGACGCCAGTGTAGAGACCTCAGGCTGCATGGCGCATCTCTGCTGATGTCACTGTAGCTGTCTCCGGTCGCTTCTTGTATGCGACGCCGGGATGATGATCGGCTGATCATCGTGAGAGGCCCAGTTCAGCGGCTGGAACAATCTCGCTGAGAAAGTCCTAATAGACTTCGCTGATTTCCCCTCAGAGGTCGACGCTGCCCTGGGGTGCGGTCTGGCGCTGCCTGTTGTCGACATCGGTCATTCTTTGATGTATTATCAGGTATGATGATCGGCTGATCATCATACAGGCCCAAATCTGCGACGGAACAATCTCGCTGAGAAAGTTCAAGTAGACTTCGCTGATTTCCCTCAGAGGTCGCGCTGAGATGCAGTAGAAACCCTCTAGTCTTCGGCCGCGACGATGGGATGTCTGGGGAAGCAGGACGCTTCTTAGAGGCGGGCGGACTACGCCCCACTTCCACCACTCTAGCGAACACCAGACGGGAGGGGGTCGACCAACAGCAGTAGACTGGCGAGGGGTTCAGGTGTATCAGTCATGGCTAGACTCTGCATACGCCGACTCTATCTGCTGCGCTGGCCTCAAACGCAAAGCAATTATTTATTAAAGGTAGAATTGATAAATTAGTATCGCAACTGCAACGGAATCACATGAAACATGGCGCAGTACAGCTAGGGCATATTAAATGCGGATCAGCAGCAGAATAAAAACGTAATGTGCAACAGTACAGAATTTTATCAACGTAATCCACTGAAACAGCACGGCGGCCCCGCATAAACAGTAGAAACACTACTAAATATCAATATATAATTGTTGAAAGATACTAGCTAAACCTCTATAGATCTCTATACCAGGTAACTAACTAAATATAATCAAAGGATATAGTGTGTCGGAGACACAGGCTCTCACGCCCAGCCCACTGGGCTAAGAAGGAGAGAGTGAGGCACATGGGTAGAGGTGGCGCCCTCGTTCCCGCGCTTGTGGAAGGGAGGTAACTCGTGGTGTACTAATTAGTGATTTTACATTGAAGGGAACTTCAATTAGGGAGATACAAGTGTTCCACTATGTTCGCAAGAGGAAGGAGACAAGCAAAAGAGCATGAGTCAGGATAAGGAAAAATAACATTTATTATTCTCAGAGATTAAAAAGTTCTAATTTCCCATCTTTGTGCATGAAAAATAATCTTTACTAACTCTCATAACATCAAAAACCATGATACAATTGCAAAATGTAAACGATACATAAACATATTTAAACCGATACTTTCAAAACTAAATATCAATACAGTTTTGAATGTATCAATAATTGTATTGTCTTAGAAAAATATTGATGTATCAATGTATTGTGGCATCCCTAGTTATGAGTGAATAGGCAACATTTCAGTTTGTTGCTTAACACCACACTCAGCAATATTCCTGCTATAGTGGTAGTCTGTAAATAATCTCTTCACAAGTGCCATATGATGAACTGTGTCAACCAAGTTAGCCAGTCTGACCACCTGATCCCATTAGTCACCTTGTACAAGCACAGGTTGCTGAAACCCAATTCTAACCAAGCCAACCACGCCCCTTATATAGTCATGAAGACCCTTACGTTATGGGACAAGACAAATGGCAGGGGCGGATAAAGCTTTTTGAGAAAGGGGGATGCACACTATTGAGTAAAGTAGGGGTGCACACTTCATTTTCACCCGAGTTTCAATGGTCACTTAACAAACTTTCAGCACAAAGGGGGGTGGGGTGGGGGGTTGCACATCCCCCCACCCCCTCTGGATCCACCTATGAATGGTATGCATGAGCAATCAATACCCAAAATATCCAGACACTTGTTGACAGCTTTGTTAATATACCAGATACTATACTACTCAATAATTGCGTAGGATCACACAGCTAACTAAAGATGACTATTTGGTCCACAAGAAATGTCAATTAGTACACCAAACATTTCAGTCAATGGCTCATATGATCGACAAGAAACACTGAACACCACATTATTCCACAGACGCGTTCTGTTAACTTTTCCCATTAAACCCACCTTAGCATTGTATGCGTCAAGTTGAGCATCCAGCTCTTCGGCTGTGGGTGTTTTCTGCTGTCCCCGACCCCGGCCTCTTCCTCCGAAACCTCCTCTTCCTCGGCTGCGACCTCGACTTCTGTTGCTTCCTCGGCCACCGCCACCGCCACCTCCCGCCATAACTGCAAAGTTCCCAAGTATGTGAAAACATTCCAAAGAGGTGGAAACCGACTGCTCAGAGTTTCCAAAGGCTATCAAACCCAAAGTTTCATCAAACTGACAGCAACAGCTTAGAGATTTCTTTCAAATATGCTGCAATGAGGCTGCTAGTGCAATGGTTTTTAGTCACCTGCAGAGTATGTTGTACACGGATCTGAATAACACATTATCAATTTGACAAAAAAAGCAAATCTGAAAAGAATGTAGCTAGATTTGCTGTCCATCAAAGTACAAATATTCCAGTTGTGGGATATGCATGATCATAGTCAGGTGGCTATTTGATTCTTATATTCATATTCAGAACATTAATAACATTAATAACACATAGTATATTCACCTTCTTGGTGATTTTAGCAGCAAGGACATCAATATTAAAATATATTCAAAATATTGGTATATCTGTACATTAAGGGCATGTGTACCACATTTGCATAAACATCTGCTTTAACATACAGATTGTTGTTACATATATATCTGGTATTATATCCATCTTCAACGCTATTTTGAACACCCGATATCAGCTTACCAATCACACCGTTAATATCTTTACAATATTTAGCAGAACATTTTTTCAAACAAATACATTTCCAAAGTCTTACTACCCAATGTGGATAGTTCCAAAGGAAAGTAATCCTATTTTTGTTTAGTTGTATTAAGGCAGTATAAGACTAATCCAATAAATATACTCATGGAAACCAATAAGGGAACACATGATAGTATTAGTACAAGCAGTCCTTTATTCTTTTCCACGTTTCTTCACAAGGTATGTATTGCACTGTGGGTGAAACTCTGGAAATAAAGATAGGAATGTACTTTCATGTGTTCCCTTATTTGTTTCCATGAGTATACATATGAATGTAAACGTCCACAACAAAACCTGTGTTACAAGGATAATAGTCACATGTAAGGGGAAGTAATTCCTAATTTGTTCAGTGTCAACATTGAAGGCGTCACTTACTTCCCCCCTTGTCTGTTCCCCCCAGTGAATGCTGGCCTTGCTGTCTCCCCTGCTGCCTGACCAACCAGTTGGATGTTCATAGCACGACCTGAAACAAACATGCTGGTTATTAGTCAGTTACATGGGTTCATAACTAGCACTACACTGACCCATATTCATTGGCTATCTACCAGTGTTTTTCAGTACCTAGTACTTAAATCAAGAACACAATGTAACATGTTCTAAAATCACTTTTGCTGGTTTACATTAAACAAAGCAAATGATGGGAGGAACAAGTTATATTCAAAGTGTTAAACATTTAAAAGATAACAAGATACTGTTAAACTTCTAAATTACAATTACAGTGTTTTCGTTATCCGGTATATACCAGACTTTGACCGGTACAAAGTTGAATGTCCTGTAATTTCAAAGGCTGTCACTGAGTCATCCTGTCCAGCAAATTTTAAAATCAATTTTCTAATTAACTCTGTCAATTTTATTTCTCCTAAAAAAAGTTTGCGTTTTCACAATGACGAGGTGTTGTCAAATAATAAATTAGCAGTTTTGGAAAACCGCAGGCGGAAAAATAGTGGCATGGACGTAATGCGCTACCCCCTACATTTCTGATTGGTTGTTAGGGTGCAAGGTCTTGCTCACAATGAAAAGCATGATCACTTGACTGGGAAAATTTACAAATGACAGTATTTGAAATGCTAGCCAGTCACGTTGTCCAGCTGTAAAAAATGCCAGCAGAAACACTGAATTAGCATTTTGCTACAATCTTGTGCGTGTACCAGTCTGAAGTAACATTGATTGTACAGTGCTAGCCCATTGAGTTGCCATGCACACAAGATACAGTATGCTGACTGGCCAGTCCTTGTTTTGTTCCCTGAATACCAAGTTCCAGGCAGGGTAACAACAAATAACATCTTTTCATATGATGAGAGCCTGGGTTGAACCACCAAGCATCTTCTCGCTGTATTGACACTATATACTAGACCACAGAGGCAGCCATTAGGCAGTGAAAGGATACAGCAAGGTTACAGCATGTATCATGGTACACAGGTCATTATTTGTATCATGATGTACACATGTCAAAGTAGTATGTGGAAACTTTAGAACAATACGTAATTCTGAGCAGGTTCCAAAGAAAAAGCCAAAGTAGATGAGTGGCAGCTTGTTTTAAGTAAACTAAACGCTGATCACAATTCATAGTGGAACCCATTTCCGCCAAGTGACCAGTGGACAAATTTATCTATCTCACATATCGCACACCTAATTACTTTGCAGGTATATCCTGTGCATGAAAGCATTAGTGTCAATCAATAAGAATACCAATTAGGGATTTATAGCAGAGAACAAAACAAACTTTAGAGTTATTTCACCTTGATCTATTTCATTCCAAAGATATTGTAAACATTTGAAGAATAGCATCTCACATTACGTATATAAAAAACTGGACTGCACGTTGCAAATAAAAAGCCAACAGTTGGGCAATTCCAGCAGTTAGTGGGACATGGCAATGAAATAGTAATGGGCCAATCAGACTGGTATTTATACATAAGGTAATAACATTACTGAATTAATGTTAATATCAGAAGGGAATGAGCATCATTTATGTCAGAGTCAAAGCTGTGTCCTTAACACAAGAGTCTTGGCCAAGCAAGGCAATGGATGGTGAGCGAGTGAGTGGGTGAGTCATGTTATACGTCACTGATGCATTTCAGCAATATCATGGCAAGAGGCACCTGAAATGGGCTTCACACATTGTACCCATGTTGGGAAGCGAACACAGATCTTCTGTGAGATAAGTAACAAGGCTACCCGACTGCATGGGAGTGGCTAGTGGCAAGGGCTTAATCATTCACTGCAGTCAAGCAAAATACACAACAGATAAGGAGGCTTGCCTGCTCTCATTGATATAAAGTTGTCACTTGCAACCTGCTTGAATTCACGCCGCTGACAAATTAATGTTTAATGCTCTAAAGGTTGTAAATAGCCCAGCAATTGTCTTCAGAGGGTTTATAGATCGCATCTGGCCACTTGTTAATATCAGAAGGAATGGTACAAGCCGCCACTGATGCATTCAGCAATATTGGCAAGAGGCACCTGAAATGGGCTTCACGCATTGTACCCATGTGGGGAAGCTTAAGCAGCAGACTAAAAAGATCTTGATTGTGATAAGTAACAAGGCTACCCGACTGCATGGGAGTGGCTAGTGGCAAGGGGCGATTCACTGCAGTCACGGTATGACAAATACACAACAGCGCCCAGCCAATTCTTATACAAGCTGTTAGCTATGACGAGAAAGGTTTGCTTGGTAGCTGATTTCAACTTGGATTCAATCCATGCGGCTGCAGGCCCAGCTGGAACTTACCATCAAGAGGTACATTGTTGTACTGTTTTAAGGCCTTCACTCCATCACTTCTTCTTTCATAGATTACCTCTGCAGTACCTAGAGATCGACCTGATCTGTCATAATGAACTGCTGCCTTCAAAATCTTTAATGGACCAAACTCAGCAAACAATTCCTGCAATTTAGATAAAATGGATTGCAGATTTTCACAACCACTGACATAGAAATTACACAACACAAGAATATAGTTTGATCTTTATATGTTAAGGCCAATCCTAATAGACACACCCATTTCCATTTCCAATATTTGTTTGTTCCAAAACACAAGAACACTGAATAGTGAGTTTGAGGTTTGCATCAATTACCCATTTCCAATCAGCAATATTCCAGCAATATTTCAGCAATATTCCAGCTATATGGCGGTGGTCTGAAAATAATTGAGTCTGGACCAGACAATCCAATGATCAACAGCATGAGCATCAATCTGCACAACTGGGAACCGATGACATGTGTCAACCAAGTCAGCGAGCCTGACCACCCAATCCCGTTAGTTGCCTTTACGACAAGCATGGGTTACTGAAGATCAATATTCTAACCTGGAAATTCACGGGTCATTTGTTCTTTAAAACTGCCCAAAGCATTATTTAAGCTTTATGACAGTAAGTGTAAATATTAGAATCTGGACCACACAATGCTGTGGTTGATATTTGATAACATTGCATTAGAATATATTCAGCTAGTTTTAATAATAATGGCAGTGAAATCATTTGTTCACCCAACACAACAAAACTCAAAATCAATATGTACAACTATGGAAATCTCCCTTATACAAGCCTTATTCTAAAGTCTGTAATACATTTTCATTTCTCAACCTTTATGAAAACCAACAAAAGCTAATAACTATTTCTCGGTGGTATCCTCTTTTGCCAGTCGGGCAAATTGTATATTTAAAGAGTAAGAGGATTATGAGGCATGGTCGACTGGGTTTGTTTGTTTAACTAATCCCACACGGCCTTCACCAGTAGACTGAATGATTTTGGTTCAGTTATTACATGGCTGTTCTCCATACATCTCCATGTTCCCCATACATCTCCATGTATACATCTCCATGTTCCCCATACATCTCCATGTTCCCCATACATCTCCATGTTCTCCATACATCTCCATGTTCTCCATACATCTCCATGTATGGAGAACAGCAATAAGTAACAATGTTGTTTTACTGTAAGGTATATTAGGTGCCATGTTATGGCAAGTCTTCACTTTATCCCATGATGGCAAATGCTTTGGTAAACGTTCAGTTTGTTCCAAATGCAGAGCTCCAGATAAGATTTAGCTCATGTGGGTACTGTACCCACTGTTTTTTTGGAGTGGGCATTATGAATGATGAGTGGTATTTCATTTTCCGTTACCCACTGCTTTCAAATATGTGCGTATTTCAGTCATTTTACTCACCTAAGTATTATGTCATTGAGTAAGTTTACTAAGCAGGTATGTTCTTCCTTATGTCATACCTAATCAAAACCAACTTAAATATAATTGAAATGCTTTCATAAAAGATCACTCATCCTATACTGACAGTACATCACTTGTCCTATACTAACAGTACAACTTGATAGCAATCAATGTCTTTTCATTACGCAAGCGATTTTTATAAATATATTCCGTACGCATTTGTTTTAAACTATTTGCGTATCTAACATTTTAAATGCGTAATTGGTACGCAACAATTATTTTTCAATGCGTAATTGGAAATTTTCTATGCATATTTTACCCGGATATGCAGCTTATCTGCGCCTCTGAAATGGTCGAGGTGGTAGAAGTTTAGTGTATCAGGGATATAAGTTTCGAATAATGACTAGCAAGCGTGATACACATTGGAGATGTTGCTATCCTTCTTGTTGAGCAACAATTAACACCAGGGACGACATGATCACAAGCTACAGAGACCTTGTCACCCTCAAGGATACAGTGAGAACAGACCACAGGCCATGCACACAAGTGACACAAGTGGACTATCATTTGTATTTTTTATGTTCAGCATACATAACTTGATAAATTACTAATCACAATCAAACAACACATAGCATACATAACTGTACACAATGTTTAGCATTATGTAACTGCGTAAATATAAGAAATCGATAAACTACTAATCACAATCATACATCATCAATGTCCACAATGATGGTTCATACACAATTGACTTTAAAGTCCAACAAGATGAGAAACAGCATCTCCATACTCTATCATGGTCTTCCTTCCTGCTTGAAGATGGTCTTTTTCTCTGTAGTCTATCGTTAAGTTCTCTGTATTTACGTTTTACTGGGTCATTTATGTATGCTGAACATAAAAATACAAATGATAGTCCACTTGTGTCTTTCTTGGCTTGGTCATCTCCTCCGTCATCCCCCACCCTCCCCACCATTGTCTTGCTAATTAACATGGTCTGGTGATCCTCTTAATCCCTAAATCAACAACTTGCCCGACTGGCAAAAGAGGAACACCCCTATTTCTGCTGTGAAACCACTCAAATCGTTCACTGAAATATATGCAAGTGAGTGAATGTTGTCCTCTACAGTCCACGACATTTAAGCTCCATCACAGCTGCTTGCTGTGTGAGTAAAATTTGAAACAAGTAAATGACTGAAATTATGACCAACAAGCTATTTTATTAGGCCAAAACGACATAGTAAGTCAAAGAGGTCCCATTTAGAGATGGTTCTTACAACAAAATGCCAAATCATGTAGAGAGTGAGGATGGTTTGAAGCAGCTTTTAGTCATTTTCTTACAATAACATGGCACAAAAGAAATGGTCTGCATTTGACACGTGGGCAATCAATCCCAGCCATTAATTCAGCGTGGTTAATACAAGCTATGCCACTGTCCTAAAAACATGTGTAAGCACAAGAAAGCAACACAATGACAATTACCTGAATATCAGAGTCGTTTACACCAAAGTCCAGATTTGACACTAGAAGTTTCCCTTGCTGCACTGAAGCTCCTGCACCGCCACCACCTCCAAGGCGACCTCCAACAAGACCTCGTTTCGCACCCATACCACCATCATACATGTCATGCTGCCAAACATCCGGTACTTCTTTTGTCTGAAACAAACAACGCAAAATATTCCTTTATGACAAAATGTGACTTTCATCAACCAGAAAAAATGCAGGATCATAAAGGCAAGTTTATCAAACTGAATTTCAACCAAATATCTTGTTGCAATGATTTGAATGACAGGAAAACAACTGCGGCTGAGTAAAGAATGATTGGTGCAAGTGGATAAACTCAGAATCCAGTGATCAACATCGATNGGGGAAAAGCTGCGCAATTGGGAACCGACAACATGTGTCAACCAAGTCAACTTTGCGATTCTGCCTGACAACCCGATCCTGTTAGTCGCCTCTTACAACATGCATGGGTTACTGAAGGCTCATTCTAACCCGGACCTTCACGGGTCCATTTGGGATATGAAAACATGTAATACATAGGGCTGCAATACATGTGTTAGTAATAAGACCCAAACCGTGCAGCATTAGAATTTCTTCACAAGGTATGCCCACCCGCTTTGACTGGGCTCGTATGGTGCTTCGCTTCGAGGAAAGCAGAACCCAAGTACAAAATATTGCACAGTTTATTTATTTTTGGATACTATTATTACAAACTTCAACTGCTTGACATGCAGTCTAGTCAACAATGAAAAGGAAAGCGTTCCTTCCGTTCCCCCAACCCTAAACCTAACTCTAAACCTAACTTAATTTTTTTACCTTTAGTCATTTTGTGAGTTCTCTAGTAATTGTTGTGTTAATAATTTTAGTATATTTATAAATATTATTTGGGATGGGCAGGGCTCGAAAAAAAATTAAATCTGCACTCGCCCTGTAGGGCAAGTAATATACACTTTCCACTAGTCCTTCTAAAGTTGTACTTTCCCTACAGATCATGCATCACAATGAATATAAACTTAATTTATTTTATTTCAAAATGTTTGCTTGGAATAAAACTACAATAAACATTACTTACTTTGCCTTCTGTACATCTTTGACAAAATTGAATTCTTTCACCATTTAAGATGGCTGAACTTCAAGGAAAAAGAAAAATGTTACTTTTGGGTCAGAAAATGTACTCGTCCTGTAGGACGAGCAAATTATGTTTTTCACTTGCCCGAAACAAATTTTACTTGTCAATACGAGCGGACGAGTGGAATTTTCGAGCCCTGGATCACTGGATGGGGGAACGGGAGGAACTCTTACCGAACAAACACACAGTCATACAAATGTAGAGAGTTTCCTAACATTGCATTACATTTCTGCATCGAGAGGTAGCTGAAACATACACTACCTCACAACTAGCCCTAACTTGGCCCATCAATCGTAATTTGGGTAATTTTATCGGTAAGTTGTGACAACACCTCATGATCATAAAAAGTTGCTTGATCAGAATGGGCATACTTGGGATAAATATAAAGTTTGTTGTGTACCATAACTTTACACAACTAACCCAAGTATCAAAGAGGCACTTGTCATCTGTGAAACAAGAACTTTGAGTTGGCAATCTGCTCCCGGTAAACTGCACTCTTGCCAAAATAATTGCCACTAAATTAATATGACCAAGGGCAATTGCATATTTCATTTCATGATATACAGTATTCCGTATTCCCAACCTGTAACCATAAAGCCGGTGCTTAGGTCCATTTTCTCACGTAAGTCTTATTTTATTAACAGAATATGAGGACAGAGTAGGGTACATACTCTCGCTGTTCTACCTGTTGCCAAAACGTTACTCCTTCGTTTTCCCTGTTGTATAGTAAATAACGGGGCCAAACAACAATGGCTTCTCGGTATAACATCACAAGTCGTTGAATATTAAATAGCGTCAGAGTCTGAAGAGCTCTCGCTATCTGACATTTAACTTTTCACGATATACTGTACCCTTTGAAAATTCTGTGGACGATTTCTCCGTTGTATGCCTCCTCTGAAGACACCGGCAGCACCACCACCTCTTTGACTGCGTCGTGCACCGCCTCGCTGTGCCCCACGGACTGACCGGCCTCTTCCCCCTCCCCTTTGACCGCCTCGACCCCCGCGTGATGGCTTTTTGTTCAACTTTATAATGTCATCTAAACTCATGTCAATTTTGTCCCCCATGATAATAATTTAGCGTCCTAACCACTACAGTTATTGTCCTGAACAGAGAAACGTGCCGCCGTAGAAAATGGCGGTCAGCAAGGAATGATGGGAGAAATATTGAAAATTTATTTATATTCTATAAATGAGTGCTGAAATTCAAGATAACATCAAAATTAATTAATTGTCAAATGAAACAAGTTTGTAAAGGTCGATGTGCCTTTATTATCCAGAGTCTATAAATGCGAGCAACAATAAAATTCCTAACAACTAGTCATATTCAAAACTAGTTCCCTGTAAGCTTCTGCTGTCACGTTAGAAAATCTTTTGTAACACACACACACACACACACACACACACACACACACACACACACACACACACACTCACTCCACTCACTCACTCACACTCACTCACTCAACACACACACACACACCCACACACACTCTCTCCTCTCTCTCAAAATTTGTTATAACGTTTGCATTTGTAGCTATCCATATTTCAAATTTCCCCAAAATACACACACACTCATAAACATAAACATGCATATAATCTTTAAGCATGAATTACTCTGTTCATTGTGAATGAATGATGCAATTTTATAATGTTTGATGCTATACAATTTAAAATTCCCTCAGCCATTTTCCTAGTCGTCTTGCAGTTGTAGCTATACATATTTAAAAAATCTCCCTCAGGTTCTGAATTCCATGGGTTTGTTTGTTACTATCAAAATTATATATATTCAGAGACTAAGCCTTAGTTACCATTTTCCATGTGTTTGCTGAATTATATGAACATGAATGTATCAGAGACCATTATATATTGATATTATAATTGAGACAAGTGCATGTAAGCAGACAGTACAAAGAGACCAGTGTTTTGCAGGGACAATGGTTTTTATTTTTGTATATGATCCTGAATTTATTTATCAAATAATAATAATTGCCATGTGCAAGTCTAATCTACTCTTTGTAGTCATATATATTAAAACACTACAACAAAGAAACCACATCAAAGACAATATTCAATGTAATGTTATGTTCATACTAAAAAAAATAAACATTTGCATTTTGAAATCTATTTATTAACAATTATAAATGAAAAATGTTTCTGTTATGTTATTTTTTTTCAGTATACAAAAACAATATTATCTTTTGTTTGAGAAACAAAAGATGCATAACTTTTGTCTTCAGTCTGTTCAACTGTTATTGACAAGGAGGTAAGGTTATGCAATATGCTCTGTTTACTGTTATACTTGCTAATCACTGAAGTAAAGTGTGGTTTATGTATGACATTTCACAGGTGTAAAACACACTTTTAGGTTGTATTGTTGTGCTTTAACAAGGACTAAATGGAAAAATATACTGACTTTCCTTATAATAAAGGTATGATTCCAAAACAATATTCTATATACCCCATTTCCTCAATAAGCAAATGTGTTATAAACCCTGTCTTCAAGTGTTAATGCTATGGATAGCATTTGTTTACTGTATGCTTGCTTTAATGACCCATCCCACTGATGTGAGAGAAGAACTCTGTGGGATGTGGCTGATAGTAGCAAATGGCTCGAGGGCATCTGTGGTAACAGTGTGGAGATATAATTCACCTGATAACTGGGCACTTTACTGAAGTATTAACTAATGAGTCAGATCTTTAAGTTAATTATTTTGCCGTAATGAGGTGATATCAATATTTGTGATGTGTCATTGCTTACCTGTGCCAAAAGGGGATTTTGTGGCCAAAATGGTGGCTGATGTGTATGGAATGTTTTTGAATGTGTAAAGATCAGCAAAGATCAACTCTCATATAACATGTGATCGATTTATTGTATTTATGTAGTTGATGCATATTGTCAACCAATGGTTTACTTACACAAAGTTGTATAGCATTTGATATCCAATTGTGTTATTTGAACCTAAAGAATAAACATTGAAAACTACTTCCATCCAAGATGCAGGTATTAAAAAAAAAAAATATCATATTCCTTTTTACTTATTATTTTACTCTTTAAGTATCACATCTATAATTTATTAATAGAATATGGCAATTACTTTTTGAGTGTTAAAATTTCAAACTCTGAACTGTTACAGTCAGACGTATTTTTGAAATAATCAGATTGTTCATATTTTATGTGCACCATCATCAGCAGACGGCCACCGTAAATATGTGTATAGTAATAGTTGTCAGCCAAACACCACATGAGCTGGTGCGTGTTGAGGTCGTAAGGGGCTTTCCGAAGCAGACAGTTTCCCACTTCCGTGATGTAGCGAGGATGCCGATCTGACTAGTGCTTCATGGTATCTCATTGAAGTAACAACCGTTATGCACGGGATTTTATTAGGCAAGAATGACCATCAATTCTGGAACAATAAATATGGATCGAAACCACAAACCGAGACATATGGTGTTTTCAAAGGTGGGTGTTTTTGAAAGATGTTTTCTTCTCCGTCACGGCTGAAAATGTCATGCTGCTGTCATCCACTTTTCATTTACACTTGCTTGTTGACAGCTTACCATCCACTTCGAACAATCACATGCCAGTTCGATACTTCATCGCATAGATATCGGTCTTCCGTCATAATTGTTTATTTCAGAGCGTTAGATTTGTTTGGCAGCACCTAAATTTGGGCCAAAATAATTAAAAGGAGAAATTAACATAGGATGCCAGAAGAGCATTCAATGAGCATACCGACTTGGCAATATATTTTCTACCCAAGAAAACATTATTTCTGAACATTATTTTTAGTTTCATGGTGAATGTGTGAGTTTTTATCCATTATGTGATGAGCAAGGGGGACATTGGCTAACACCAGCAGTCCCAATAACACTGTCAATGTCATAGGATGTTAAAACTACATGCATTTATTAGTCTATGGTGAGTCAGAAAACGGTTCCAGGATATATTTTGTTAGTGACATCTTAGTCCAGAAACAATGAATTATGATGGTGATTTAATGTTTTCTTTATAGTTAAAAAAATTAATATTCAAATATCTTAAATTTTCGGTTTCTTATAAGAAGCACCAGGGAATTCCATATGACATGTCATTTTAAGCTGCATATGTTATAGCATGTTTGATTGGTCTCGTAATGATGTTCTTGTATCAAAATTGGAACCTGCACAAATTAATATAGATATGCGGGCTCAAAGTTGAACCATCTCCAACTCTTCTTGTTCAAGCATGCTTAGAAAAGATGTTTTTCAGTATATTTAAAGAGTTTTGATGTTTGACATGTTGTAAATGACTTTTACATTGATTTTCCAGTGTTGATATGAAATTAAGAGATGTTTGTTACAGTGTGTGTCCAAACCTTTTGAGCCACAAGCCCGAACTTGGCTCTTAGCATAATTTTTAGAAGATTTTTACACCATATGGCCTTTTTTTTAGCTACTCTCACAGGACAGAACAAAATGTGACTGGACTACAATGTCACAGACTTATTATAACCATGACAGCTCTAATGACTTAAAGCATGTCTTTGTTAGTTTCTGGTTTAATGCTGCACTCAGCAATTTTCCAGCTATATGACAATGGTCTGTAAGTAATCGAGTCTGGACCAGACAATCCAGTGATTGAAATCATGAACATGAATCTACATAATTAGGATTCAGTGACATGCATTACAAAGTCAGTGCCTGACCACTCGATCAGTTTTCTTTATCTAGCATAATGGTGTTTCAAAGTCACAGGACATTGGATCCTGTAAGTTTCAGACATGTCTGACCCATTGAAAAGTCAGGACCCATGGAATAAAATTAAACACACATTTCAGATTTAATATTTCTTATAATTGACATTGAAATTATTAACAAACATAAGATTTATAAACAGCAAACAAGTGTCACATGAGTCAAAGTCATTGTGAAATATACAGTCAGACACTGCACAAACTTCTGTCTGACCATTGGCGAAATCTTTGTCAGATAAGGATGAACACTGGGGTTGCTGCACATGCTCTGGGCATCTTTAGATAAGGATACCCTGTAGGACCTTTATTCTGTCCATTAGTTGCTTACCTGTCTACAATCTGTTTGGCACCAAATTCAGTGTGCATCATGTAGAAAGTCAAGATATAACAAAAAAAATGATGATGAAGAACCTCAAATGATGTGATCATCAGGGTTTCAGGTCAAACCTTAGTGGTTTCGGAAGCATTCAGTGTTTACAGCCTCTGAACATCTATAGGATATATTGCCTTCATGTTGCTGGGACAACATTGACTGGCTGGCAACCAATACTCACAGGTGAACCAGTCACTGCCAACATCTTGTTATAGCGATCGCAGTCATGACTTCTGTTATATTTGTACATTTTAACCAGAAGGGATATTTCCAAATATTATGATGATGATGATGAAGATGATGATGATGATGATATTTTAACCAGAAGGGATATTGCAAATATGATGGTGATGATGACATTTTCATTAGAAGGGATATTTCCAAATATGATGATGATGATGATGATGAGGGATGGGATGATGATGATGAAGATGGGGATGATAATATTTTAACCAGAAGGATATTTCCAAATATGATGATGATGACATTTTCATTAGAAGGATATTTCCAAATATGATGATGATGGATGATAATATTTTAACCAGAAGGATATTTCCAAAATGATGATGAAGATGATGCTATTTTAACCAGAAGGGATATTTCCAAATATGATGATGATGACATTTTCATTGATGGGGATGATAATAGTTTAACCAGAAGGATATTTCCAAAATGATGATGATGATGATGATATTTTAACCAGAAGGATATTTCCAAAGGGATATTTCCAAATATGATGATGATGAGTAATTTAGTAATTTGTTTTTAAATATACAGAACCTTAATGCAGTAAACTAAGGTTATAACAAACTCAAGGGGGCCACTAATTTTAGTTGTTGTGATTGTGTTATAACTTATCTCTTATCACTGTTGTTTTGTGTGTGTGTGTGCGCGTGTGTGTGCATGCATGCATGCATGCATGCTTGTGTGCGTGTGTGTGTGAGTCTGTTTCCTAGTATTTCATTCACTTGATGAAGGAGTAATAATATACTCCTAAACGTCGTGTCCCTCAAAATAAAGAAGTTGACATCCATACACTCTCGCTTTTATGTGTATCACTTCTAAATGCCGTTCAAAGACTCAAGGGCCTAGATTTTCGAAGCTCTCTTAGCGCTAAGATAGTTGTAAGTTAATATATAGCACTTACTACTACTAGTATCTTAGAGCTAAGAAAGCTTCAAAAATCTAGGCCCTGGATAGGAGAGTTCACCCTCAAGGGTTTTTGATTTTCTTCTCTAACATTTATTGATAATCACTCAATAATTAGTTAACTATTATCGATCTGTATGATATATAGATATTGATAGTCGGACCTGTTCTAAATACTAATCATCATATATATATTTCACCTTTACAAAGTATTTATTTAGTGGAAAAGACAGAGACACAAGTAACACAGATATTTATAGTAATATGATTTCAGAACCATCGCATTGTTATGTGACATGTCTTTACCAAAGATTTAGAAATATTAAATTTTATTGTTTGATGTGGCCAAATATAGCTGAGAATGAATTTTGCCTATTCACTGTATCTGTTTCACTATTTGACAAGAGTCCTTTCATACACTTGACTTGTGAGGAAAACATTACGAGACAAAAGATGCTTCCATTGTGCCAGAGGCTGTTGTACTGGACTCTGGCTTTGGCCTTGTGGCTAATGTCGCGCCTGCCCTTGTTAAGATCCCAGATTAATTGGCCCACAAGGCAGCTTGATTTGGTTGCCAATAGACCATCATTAACAATGAATCTGACAGATATAAACAGGCACTTGGGAGTTAATGCCCAGTCTAGCTTTTTGATTACTCAGGTACATTTCAGAGTATCACAATGTACCCAGGTACTTAAGAGATATACCTGTATCTACAGTGACCTTAAACATGACTGACACACTGGCTTCGTAACTACACTGGCGGATTTTACATCAGCAATACTTAGTGTGAAGTGTAAATTGAATATCGATGGAGAATTCTTGTTATTCAATAACAATGAACTCACTTTACATTATCGTGTTTGATCATGCTATTGATGATCTATATTTGCTCTGCTGTGTACTATATAAAACCCAGTTTACTGTTTCCTGTTTGATCATGGTGATGATGATCTGTATTTGCACTTCTGTGTACTTTATGAGTGAGTGAGTTTAGTTTTACGCCGCACTCAACAATATTCCAGCCACGTGGCGTCAGTCTGTAAATAATCGAGTCTGGACCAGACAATCCAGTGATCAACAGCATGAGCACCGATCTGCGCAATTTGGATATGATGACATGTGTCAACCAAGTCAGCGAACCTGACCACCCAATCCCGTTCGTCGCCTCTTACGACAAGCATGGGTTACTGAAGATCAATATTCTAACCCGGACCTTGACAGGTGGTATATTTTATGAACCCAGTTTACTGTTTCCTGTTTGATCATGGTGATGGTGATCTGTATTTGCACTGCTGTCTACTTTATGAGCCAAGTTTACCTTTTCCTGTTCGATCATGGTGATGGTGATCTGTATTTGCACTGCTGTCTACTTTATGAGCCAAGTTTACCGTTTCCTGTTTGATCATGGTGATGGTGATCTGTATTTGCACTGCTGTCTACTTTATGAGCCAAGTTTACCTTTTCCTGTTTGATCATGGTGATGTATTTGATCTACTGTATGAGCCAAGTTTACTGCTGTCTACTTTATGCTATACTACCTTTAGCTAAGTTTACAAGTTTACTGTTTCCTGTTTGATCATGGTGATGATGATCTGTATTTCGACTGCTGTCTACTTTATTAGCCAGGTTTACCATTTCCTCTTTTTTACTTCACCTTTTCACTTTGAACTTGACTTTTTTCACAATCACTTGATCTCTTAGAAATGTTTTGCATCATTTGGCAAGGATGATCATTGTTCACAACATGAATGGATTGTCTGGTTGGGACTTGATCTTATTCAGGCTGCCATCACATAGCAAACAGCAAACCACCTTTCACTAAAAGTTAGTAAGAGTAGGGATTGGATGGTTGCTAATAACCAATAACACATTTATCGCTTGGGGCGCGAGCCTGAGTGGAGCCGCCTCGGGTGCAGA
Source organism: Haliotis rubra (assembly GCF_003918875.1). Taxonomy (NCBI): domain Eukaryota; kingdom Metazoa; phylum Mollusca; class Gastropoda; order Lepetellida; family Haliotidae; genus Haliotis; species Haliotis rubra. The sequence continues at coordinate 407,793 of NW_025766986.1, read as the reverse complement.
TCTTGGTGGTAGTAGCAAATATTCAAACTAATAACACATTTATCAATGTATAACTGTTTATTCAATCAAGCTTACAGCCATCATGTCGACTTTTTCTATCAGAATGACCGATGTCCATTGGTGCCGGGCAAAAACAATGGTATCTGAAAGCTTATTTTATTCATACCTCTTAAAAAAACTAGGGCCGGCACCAGAATTCAAGGATTTGTCGGGTAATAGGAACCACAACATATTTGTTTAGGCCCTATCTGACTATGGTCTGTAAATAATCAAGTCTGGACCAGACAAACCCGTGGTCGACATCATGAGCATCGATCTACGCAATTGGGATACGATGACGTGCATCAATCATGCCAGAGAGCCGGATCACTCAATTCTGTTAGTCACCTCTTTAAACAAGTATGGGTTGTTGAAGATCAATTCTAACCTGGATACAGGACAATTCATTTACATGGAAACAGCGAAAAAGGAAATATGTTGCCATGGTATGGGTATTGGACCATTCCATAGTTAACTTAGCTTCTGTTGAATGAATATGCGCGCATATATTACCGGTATATCACTTTCATTCTAATTAAGATATTGCTGACATGGATGCTTCATTTATTATCGGAAATGAAGGCTTTTCAACATATGACAATAATGGCTTTGTGTTAATAAACAGTTTGCCTTTTCTTGAAATCTTTACACGCTGAGACTTGAAATATATTAAGTATGTTGTATCTATAGTAATAAGCATTATCTGTCTCTCCTGCAATGGTATTTTGGATTGGTGTTGTTTCATCCTTCGTTCAGCAGTAAGTCTAGCTTTCAGTATACATCACAGAGGTAGATAATTGTTAACTAAATATTTATTGATTATTGACACAACTTTGAGCAAAAATATATAATAGGGTTTGAAGAAATCAACATATTTCATGTCACTGTGAGTAGTTGCAGATGTGTACATAGATTATTGACAAAAACTTCAATCAGTACATAATATTAGAAAGAAGAATAAAGACGTAACTTTGTGTATTGTGTGTGTGTCAGTTTAGACTTTATTTCCTCACAATAGCTTATGTAAGATATTTTTGATGACACAGATTTCGTATTGATAGTATTAATGATTCCTCCCATGAATGATATTTTTTGTTATCAATTTTTCTAGCCAGCCCTATTTAGCAATTTTCCAGCTGTAAATAATGAAATCTGAGCCAGACAAATGAGTGTACAACGAAGCTTACGACTTAATGGATAACAACTTCTTGTTTATTGTATCAGTGACATTTCGAAGTAGATTCTTACATTCAAGCTTAAAGTGCATTTAAACAAAACCCAGTGGACGATGGCATGAGCATGTTCAACACAACTGGTAGTGGTATGATGAAAAACCATGTCGCCAAACTGGGGTTGCCAGAGACCTGAATTGTAATGGTGCCAGAGAAATATCTATCAATGCTGTGTCCAGCTCAAAGCATCTTGCATATCTTTCCAAAAAGGTGGAAGTTGTCCATTAAAAAAGCATTTTTGACAGCATTTTGCTTTTACTGTAATACACACAAGTTACAGTTGTTGGTTATCTGGAACTAGGTTGAGATTAACTGTAGCCTTGAATACTGAGATGAAACAACTCTGATAGGTAATAACCAGCAGGTACTGCCTACCTGAGGTGGATGTAAACACCTACATCTAAATAACCTAGGTTATATACTTCCCATCGAGTTGAAGATGACAACTGGAATGCATTTGGATCGACTGATCGGAAATCAAGATACTTTATGGATAAATTAGCATTGATTCTGAGGGCATGTATGTGAGATCGCACTATACATGGCGATATCCAGTAGACAGCATTTGTGTAGATATGTTTGGGTAGATGCAGGATGATGATGTTGGTGGTGCTAGTGATGATGATCATGGTGATGATGATGATGATGATGTTTGTGGTAGTGATGATGATGATGATGATGTTGGTGTAGTGATGATGATGATGATGATGTTGGTGGTAGTGATGATGATGTTGGTGGTAGTGATGATGATGTTGGTGGTAGTGGTGATGATGATGATGTTGGTGGTAGTAATGATGATGATGATGTTTGTGGTAGTGATGATGATGTTGATGATGATGATGATGTTGGTGGTGGTAGTGATGATGATGATGATGTTGGTGGTGATGATGATGGTGGTAGTAGTGATGATGATGATGATGATGTGGCAGTGATGATGATGATGATGGTGGTAGTGATGATGATGTTTGGTGGTAGTGAGATGATGATGATGATGGTGTTGATGATGATGTTGGTGGTAGTGATGATGATGATGATGCCGGTGGAGTGATGATGATGATGATGTTGGTGGTAGTGATGATGATGATGATGATGATGGTAGTGATGATGATGTTGGTGGTAGTGATGATGATGTTGATGGTGGTGTAATGATGATGTTGGTGGTAGTGATGATGATGATGATGATGATGATGTTTGGTGGTAGTGATGATGATGATGATGATGATGATGTTGGTGGTATGATGATGATGATGATGGTGGTGAGTGATGATGATGATGATGATAATGATGATGATGATGAATATTATACTGATGGGTAGTGACATACTGCAAGGACAGATTAGAGTTGATGCTGTTTATGTTAATCAATTGCAGTTTCACCTGGCTTTAGTTTTCAACCAAGGCATTGATCCTAAACTCTGTATGCAGTTGATTTAAATCAGTGTAATAATAGTTAAGGTTTGCATACCTATTGCAATTTTAGTGTATTTTGAGAGTTGTGTTATCTTGCCAAAAAATACAATAAAGTGGTTCATACATATTATTCATAGGATACACACTGAATGAATGCTCTGAGTGTAAATTTTCAACCCACATTCATGATTAATCATTAACTGATTGCTTTTTCATACAAATTATTAATGTTGAAAGTTTAAAATTCTTAACATAAGTGACATGGTCAGAGCTCAGCTGTGATTGTTCTTTTTGTTTGTTTGACACCATGCAATATTCCATCTATGTGATATAAGTCTGAAAATTGAATCTGGACCAGACAATCCTGTGATTGACATCACAAGCATGGATCTACATGATTGGTATATGATAAATACATAAAAAAAGATGACGAGCTGGACCAGTCAGTTCCTTTTGTCACATCTTACAATAAACATGGGTTACTGAAAAACACTTCTAACACTTTCTTCACTTGATATACGAATCAAATGATGGTAGTAGCAATCTGAACATATAGACACAAATTCATGACTTGACTCACTCACTCACTCACTCACTCACTCACTCACTCACTCACTCACTCACTCACTCTACAAACAGTTCCATGTTGTCAGCATCTACTTGTCAAGTCTATATTTCACCATAAAAATGTCCTGCTTTGTTCTGTCTTCTACAAGACAATAGCATGCATATGAATTTATTCTTGCAGGCACGCAATAGTTGATGTATATTCTTGGTAAGACGTTTTATCTTTATGAATGTATTTAGGAAGCCACTGTAGGTACTTATTTACATATATGTTTTACAAAGTGCTTTTGCGGCTGTAAATATTCATAGAGAATATCCGAGGACTGGGGCCAGTATCACTCACGTCGATCTCATGATGAAACATGTGTCGTACGTGACAATTTATCCCCCTCTCATGCATTAAACAAACACTAATTAATTTGCTGATTGTACGATTTGTAGTAAAATGTTTCCTTTTGTCATCAGACTCTGTGTTTGATAGATCGTTAGATATAATGGTCTTCGCTGTGACGTACATCCCTCCCCAAAATATATACGTGAGAGGGAGACGAGTGACTTGTCATGAATTGGGCCCAGACTCTGCACATCACTCTTCTGTCTCTATGGCGTCATTTACTCTCTGATTGCTTATGTCTATTTTCATCCAGATTATTATATTATAAAGATATTAATTGGTGTTTGAAATTAATGGGGGCCTTTGAGGTGTGCTTCTGTAGTATTTGGTTCTAGGGACTTTCAACATTGTTGCTATGTTTAGTTCTCAGTCAAATAAATCTGCGACTCCAGACACCATTCCGTTGCTTGAGTCAAGTTAAACATTGGGGCTATATTTAGTACACCAGAAAAAAAGTTTGACGAAAGTGTTACCCGTAGATAAGCGGTACCCCTTCTACAGGCTGCTTTTTTCGGTCTTCAAAATTCGGCTTACCTACGGTACTGAGTCAGATGCGTCTGTTACTCTGGTCAACTGGGTCAATGATTAGAACTAACAAAACTTGTGATTCCTCATAGATGGGAGGGGTGGTAGGGTAGCCTAGTGGTTAAAGCGTTCGCTCGTCATGCCAAACACCCAGGTTCGATTCCCAACATGGGTACAATGTGTGAAGCCCATTTCTGGTGACCCAGTGTGATATTGCTGGATTATTGGTAAAAGCGATGTAAAATCAAACTCACTCACTCATTCATTGGTGGGATGTTCCTACTTGTTTCAATATGTTTACTTTGCTTAGTGCAACGGCTGTGTTCCTTTGTTAACCAATGATTTAGGTGAGTCATCCAGTATGAATAAAAATGAATTGCATTTTTTCCCTACCAACAAAGAGGTATGTTTCTCTTAAAGATCTGTAAAGCAGGAAAACACAAGTCAGGCCTAAACAACATTATTGATTTTCATGGTTATTTGAAAACCAGTCACACATAATTAAATCTTTGCTTCAATGCTCAAGAAGGAAATCTATACTATTCAAAGTCTGCTAAGGATCACCACTTCAAATGGTAGTGAGTGAGTATGGTTTTACGCCGCTTTGAGCAATATTCCAGCAATATCACGGCGGGGGACACCAGGAATGGGCTTCACACAATGTGCCCATGTGGGGATTCGAACCCGGGTCTTCGGCGTGACGAGCCAACGCTTTAACCACTAGGCTACCCCTCTGCCCCTGGTAGTACGTGAGATGGCGTGCAATGATTCTGTTGAAATAGCAAAGACAGTATTGTATGAACAGATATGTTGAACCAAAGTCATGGCCACAAGATGCCCAAAACAGCATAAGACCTGAAATCATTTAAATCACCCATGAAAATGAGGGTGTCTCACCAAACCTGAAATGTCAAAAGATTACATGTATTCATGTCATACAGAACAGCTTTCAGTAGTACATATGCGATCCAATAGATGCAATCAAAGTCTGGTTCAGTCATCCCATGTTCCCATAGTCTGTCCCACAGTCCCTGAACCACATTATTTCCCCTACTGCCAAGCCCTAAATAAAGCAAGTCTAGATTTCCTCAGGTTCTGAATCTCTGGTCTCCCTGGGGCTCCTTTTCAATATAAATGGGCTTGTTTGTTGCCATCAAAATTATATATATTCAGAGACTAAGCAATAGTCTAATGTTCCCAATATGTGTCTGGATTGTTGCCAAAGGAAGCAGTTTCCAGTCTTCTGTGAGGTGAGGTTAGGTGAGGTGAAATGGGGTTTAATGGGGTTTACTTCAGAATATTTCAGTCATATGACGTCATGCATGCGCGTGTATGTGTATGTGTGGCTGCTTGTACTAGCCCAGACTTAAGCTGGTTTTATAATGCTAGCTCAATGAGATACCACGCCTCAGTTAAGCATGAATACCCCACTCAGACACATTATACTTACTCCGAGACGACCAGTCCTTGTTGTACCCATTAATGCCGAGCTGCAGGCAGGCACCAACAAGTACCACACTTTAACGTCTTTTGGTATGATGTAGCGGGGATCGAACCCGCGACCTTCCGCTCTCCGGGCGGACGCTCTAACCACTACACCACGGAGGCGGTCCTTCAGTAAGGACCTTGCTGACTTACTGCAGGATTCTAGTATTGTAGAAGGCGATCTGCTCCCCAGTTCCACAGTGGTTTGATAGGTTTGAGGTTTGGTTGTTACAGACAGAGGGGGTGGGGTAGTCTCATGGTTAAAACGTTCGCTCTACGCAGAAGACCCGGGTTCGATTCTCCACATGGGTACAGTGTTTGATATTGCTGGAATATTGCTAAAAGTGGTTAACGTTAAAATATGGTACTTGTTGGTGCCTGCCTGGCGCTCGGCATGAATGGGTACAACAAGGACTGGACGGCTCGGAGTCAGTATAATGTGTCTGAGTTGGGTATTCATGCTTTACTGCGGCATGGTATCTCAGTGGGCTAGCACTATAAAATCAACTTAAGTCTGGGCTAGTACAAGCAGCCGCACATACACATACACGCATGTACGTCGTCATATGAGCGAAATATTCTCAAGCACAGCGTATAACCCAATTCACCTCACCTCACCTCACCTCACCTCACCTCACCTCACCTCACCTCACAGCTGTAGGACATGGTGAATAGTTCTTCATGCTCTACTGATCGTTAAATGAGTCATGATCGAACCCCGTCCATAGCGGCCATTACTGGTAATACATTGGTGTCTTGAAATCTTTCTTCTTGTCTACATAAAGACTTGGGCAGTCTCTGAAATCTAGATGGTATCTCGATTCATCTATGAAAATTCTTCTTTAATCCATCATCAATTCCAGGTTAATTGGGCTATAAAAAACATCTTCAGCTCAAATTGAGCCAGTCACCAAACTACAGATATTCTTTTCATTTTAAAGAAGTCCATAAATCTAAATACTCAAACATGAAATTGTTTGTCCTGAATTTGTACTTGTGTATGTCACAGGAAATTATGATGCGTTGAAACAACTAGCAGTTGAAGTACCACCTCCTTTGCCAGTACTTTAAAATTTAGATTCTGATTCCCCAAAATGTCACTGGAACCTGTAACTTCATGTGTGTCAGAAGAGTGACCATCTTGTACCCTTGTGGGGAATCGAACCTGGGTCTTCAGCGTTATGAACCAACACTTTAACCACTAGGCTACCCCACTGCCACTGCAATATGCAGAGTACTGTCAAGTGAATAGGGTCAGTGTTTTTTGTTTGTATTTTTAGTTTTGTCAGGATATTATCATCATTACCATGGTTCTAGGAAGTACATATCTAATCTGTAGATAGCAGCCCATCCTAGTGCATGCTGATTTTTGAGTGTATTACATGTTATTTCAAGGGTTGTGCCTATCTTCTTCAGCCAGCTATCAAGTGTTATCTTTCATGAAAGTTACACTTTTAATGAACATCTTGCAGTTAATTTTATCAAAGTTAAACAGAAGTCTGCAGAGATTTAAGATTTTCTGGGGTAATGTTGTTTTTGGTACAGCCTGGGATGGTGTATGTACCTAATAACATCATTATCCTGTAGCCTGGGGGTAGGCTTCATCTCCTGTGATGATGGATGGATCTGGGCTCATACTTGTCAACATTCTTCCTTGACATGACAAGCCCAAAGACAGACAAACAGCCAGCCAGACACTCGGTGAGACACACAGACACAGATAGTAAGATAGTGACACACACACATAGAGACACTCACACAAAAAGGCAGACAGACACACACTCAGTTGGACAGACACATAGATGCACACGTGTGTGCACGCACACACACACACAGAGTGAAAGTCAGACACTCAGACACACATTGACCTGGACAGATGCACACTCAGCTGGACAGAGAGACAGACACCCCCCATCCCCCCACACAGAGTGACAGACACAGAGAGAGAGAGAGACACACACACAGTGACAATCAGACACACATTGACATGGACAGAGACACATTGACATGGACAGACACAGACAGACACACACTGACATGGACAGACATACACTCAGTTGGACACACAGTGACAGTTGACAGCTGCTGTTGGCAGAAACGTAGGAATGCGCATGCACATTCACATGACGGAGAATTTACTTCTTATCTTCATAGATGAGCATTTTGCAGAAACATTTTGAAGGTGTTTAGAGAATTCATGACACTAAACACATTATAAAAATTATTGTTTGAAACTGCTTGATATACAGAGCATTACAAAATAATATTGTGATACATATCGTGGAAAGAATGAACCTCAATAAACTGATATACCAACTGACAGAAAAGGACATTCAGTCGCTCTAAAACACTGGAGATATAGACACACTCCACACACCCAAGCACATTGGTATACAAGTCCAGTGTGAAATATTATTGAATGCCAAGATACATCCCATTTCAGCTCACCTCTCCACAAGGTATTTACATCACATCATGTTTCATTCAATACCTACCGGTACACTGCCATGCTAAGTCATGGCAAACCCGGTCATATCAGTCAATACTCTTATTTATATTCTTGATGACTACAAAATGGTGATCTTATACGTGAAGGTTATCAGACCTTTGTGGTGCCACAGACTCATGAAGGTCCAGGTTAGAATATTGGCCTTCAGTAGCCCATGCTTGTCGTATGAAAGAGGCGACTAATCGGGTGGTCAGGCTCGCTGACTTGGTTGACACATGTCATTGGTTCCCAATTGCGCAGATTGATGCTCATGATGTTGATCACTGGATTGTCTGGTCCTCCAGGCTCGATTACAGACTGCTGCCATATAGCTGGAGTATTGCTGAGTGCGGCGTAAAACCAAACTCACTCACTCACTTGTGGTGCCATATACATCATGGGTTTTCCCCATCTCTGTTCCTGTATGATTCCTTACACCATGGGAACGGTTACATCATATTGCCACAGTTCAGCACAAGCTTGGAGAATCCAACATTGATTTGATAGTGCCCACAGGTATTTAGTTTTAGAGTTAACATGTTCAGAGAAAATGTGAGTAGTCTGAGAGTCATCAACATTAAGATGTGTATATTCTGTGATAGTATATCTGGTGTGTTTGAGAAACATATTCACCTCATTAATGATGGAGGTGGCACTGTATATGTATATTGTCTGGCAAACTTCCAAAACAGACCCCTTATTGATGTTGCTAGAGGTAAAGCTACCATGACTCTTTAAAAACTACCACAATGAACCCTACATAAGATGGTGAGGTGAGGTGAAATTGGGTTTAACGGCGTACTTGAGAATATTTCGCTCATATGACGACGTGCATGCGTGTGTATGTGTATGTGCGGCTGTTTGTACTAGCCCAGACTGAAGCTGGTTTTATAGTGCTAGCCCACTGAGATACCATGCCTCAGTGAAGCATGAATAGCCCACTCAGACACATTATACTGACTCGAACCGACCAGTCCTTGTTGTACCCATTAATGCTGAGAGCCAGGCAGGGACCAACAAGTACCATATTTTAACGTCTTTTGGTATCACTCGGTCGGGGATCAAACCCGCAACCTTTCGCTCTCTGGGCGGACGCTCTAACCACTATACCACGGAGGCGGTCCCCTACATAAGATTGTTGTGTTGGACCCTATATAAGACTAACATGATGAACACGGGATAAGACCAGCATGATGGACCCTAGATAAGTGAGATGAATCCAGTGTGAGATTATCATGATCGATCCTAGTTAAGATCACCATGATGGACCCTAGGGTGGACTTGTACAAAACAATCTTAGCGCAAAGACTACTTAAGTCTATGTTAAGGTATGGGAGTTATAGTCACTTTAGCACTAAAATCGCTTTGTACAACAGCACCTGGCTATGACTAGTATGGTGAACCCTATCATGCCAGGCCTTTGTTAAGACTATCATGATAGATCTTAGAACACTTAAACACTGAAGAAGTATCATAGACAAGACGTCCATGCCAGGCCTTAGTTAAGACTATCATGATAGATCTTAGAACACTTAAACACTGAAGAAGTATCATAGACAAGACGTCCATGCCAGGCCTTAGTTAAGACTACTTCATAATAGATCTTAGAACACTTAAACACTGAAGAAGTATCATAGATCAAGACGTCCATGCCAGGCCTTAGTTAAGACTACCATGATAGATCTTAGAACACTTAAACACTGAAGAAGTATCATAGATAAGACGTCCATGCCAGGCCTTAGTTAAGACTATCATGATAGATCTTAGAACACTTAAACACTGAAGAAGTATCATAGATAAGACGTCCATGCCAGGCCTTAGTTAAGACTACCATGAGATCTATTAAACACCATGATAGGTCCATCTTAAGACTAACACTTAAACACTGAAGAAGTATCATAGATAAGACGTCCATGCCAGGCCTTAGTTAAGACTACCATGATAGATCTTAGAACACTTAAACACTGAAGAAGTATCATAGACAAGACGTCCATGCCAGGCCTTAGTTAAGACTATCATGATAGATCTTAGAACACTTAAACACTGAAGAAGTATCATAGACAAGACGTCCATGCCAGGCCTTAGTTAAGACTATCATGATAGATCTTAGAACACTTAAACACTGAAGAAGTATCATAGACAAGACGTCCATGCCAGGCCTTAGTTAAGACTATCATGATAGATCTTAGAACACTTAAACACTGAAGAAGTATCATAGACAAGACGTCCATGCCAGGCCTTAGTTAAGACTATCATGATAGATCTTAGAACACTTAAACACTGAAGAAGTATCATAGACAAGACGTCCGCCCATGACCAGGCCTTAGTTAAGACTACGTCATAATAGATCTTAGAACACTTAAACACTGAAGAAGTATCATAGATAAGACGTCCATGCCAGGCCTTAGTTAAGACTACCATGATAGATCTTAGAACACTTAAACACTGAAGAAGTATCATAGACAAGACGTCCATGCCAGGCCTTAGTTAAGACTACCATGATAGATCTTAGAACACTTAAACACTGAAGAAGTATCATAGAAAAGACGTCCATGCCAGGCCTTAGTTAAGACTACCATAATAGATCTTAGAACACTTAAACACTGAAGAAGTATCATAGATAAGACGTCCATGCCAGGCCTTAGTTAAGACTACCATGATAGATCTTAGAACACTTAAACACTGAAGAAGTATCATAGATAAGACGTCCATGCCAGGCCTTAGTTAAGACTACCATAATAGATCTTAGAACACTTAAACACTGAAGAAGTATCATAGATAAGACGTCCATGCCAGGCCTTAGTTAAGACTACCATAATAGATCTTAGAACACTTAAACACTGAAGAAGTATCATAGATAAGACGTCCATGCCAGGCCTTAGTTAAGACTACCATAATAGATCTTAGAACACTTAAACACTGAAGAAGTATCATAGATAAGATGTCCATGCCAGGCCTTAGTTAAGTTAAAGATCTACCATAATAGATCCACCCTAGATAAGATAGACACTGAACAATGGAAGGACCTTAGATAAGACTACAATGGCTGGACCCATAGATAAGACTACAATGGTGGACCCATAGATAAGACTACAATGGTGGACCCTTGGATAGGACTATCCAGATAGATCAGTAAGAAAGACCCTCAGATAAAACAACTATGATGTAAGAGCCTATGTCAAGTTCCATGTTAGTTAACTGTGTACAAATACAGATCTTATCTTGACATTGTAAAGGTGTTCACATGGAAACTAAAGTGATGGAAGGTTTCTTAAATGTAGAGCAACCACGTCACAGGAAGGACTCAGCGGAGGGCCTGCTGTCATGAATCCTTCGGGTGCAAGGACTGCCATCTTTTTTTCTTTTCCTGCTAAAAATCTATGGAGTGGGACAAATTCCTATTTGCCAGTGGAAGATAGAGACTGAAAACTTGCAAGGGAATCAATAGGCTTGACTGACAATAGCAATCACGTTTATAATTCATCACTCAATTACCTTAGTCTGTTGCTTCAATAGCTTGAAGTGGTGAACAGAGACGTAAATGGCCACTGCTTGCACAAATACTGCCACTATATCACTGGCCACGACTATTTTAAACTTTAATTAAGAATAATTAAGGCGTAATAGGTACGAGGATGTGAGTAAGGAATGAATTTATCTCACAATGTCTGTGATCAGTGGCAGTCACAAAAAGGATAATGGATTTTAAAAAAATGTAGGCAAAAAATATAATTATTTCAAGTAGATTGCTAACCATTTTGTGGGACTGTTATGGACTTTATATGTTTTTGTGATTGTTTATGAAGACAGTGATTGATAGTGACGTTTGATATTTGTTGATACCTCACACAGTTTTAGTCACCATGAGGAATTGGGTATGGGATGTGATATGTGTTGCACGTATGTAAATACTTCTGAACAAGCAAGTTAAACGTGTATGTGTATGAAATGCGTATATTGATTGTCATGATGAAATCCTAAAGAAATATTTATGCTCATCTTAAGGCTTATTATTGCTTTGTGAAATGCGTTCCTGAGCTCCCAATATATTCATCAGATGTTAACAGTTTGGGAAATTTACGCTGGTCCTGGCTAGTAATAATTCATCAGGACCACTAAATGATAAGTTTGCAGTGGTCCTGGTGGCCTGTGAATTTTGTATTGGTAGTTAAGTAAATCTAAGAATGTTATTTTGGACCAGTGAAGTACAGACAGGACCACTAATTATTGTCCACTCACTGGTCCTGTGGCCTTGTGGGAAATTATGAAAGGTTTCTTTCCCTGTGTTAACTGTTTGAACATTTCACTTTTCTAACTTGTTGATGTTTGTCATCAAATCCCAATTGAATTGATCGATACTGATGATGCCAATAACTGGATTGTCTGGTCCAAACATGATTATTTACTGACTGTCATCTGCAGTGCCTAACTGCAGCACTTATTAAATAAATTGAAAGGAAAAAGTACATTGCCTTGGAATATTTGCACAACACACACCGATGTTAGTTTCGATCCTCGATCACTCAGACGCTATCGAACACATACTGACAAATCAAGGGTATATTTTGGGATTTTCGTTTTGTGTGTGATGTCTGACCACCATTGTGCCATGCATATTACAACACTACGGTCCCTCACGCTGCAATCATGTAGGTGTTACTTATTTATGAATCCTCACCTCCGAGTCTATTGAACATCTGTCGTTGTGGGATGGGAGGTTGCTTTGCACACAATCTTGTGGCAGACTGAGTTGTAAGGCAGTCTTGCTTTCAGAGCTGTTTGGACTTTCAAGAACAACCCTTTATTAGGTTTCATATTTTATCCCTCCTGTTTACAGCCTGTGCCAAAACTCTTTGATTTTTCTAGCCTGAACTTGGCAACATTTCAAGTAGATTTTAATATTAATGTATGGGATTATATTATTTGACCTCAGATTGAAATGGGGTCGCGCGTAGCCCAGTTGTGTAAAGCAGTACAGTTTGTTTTGCCTTTGAACACACCAGAAACAATTGGTTCAAATTCCGATTCACTATACCTGTTTGTGGCTTCCTCAAAGTGGGGGGCCGGTGGGGTAGCCTAATGGTTAAAGCATTAGCTGGTCACGCCGAAGACCCGGGTTTGATTCCCCACATGGGTATAATGTGTGGAGCCCATTTCTGGTGTGCCCTGCTGTGATATGGCTGGAATATTGCTAAAAGTGGCTTAAAACCTAACTCACTCACTCCCGAAGTGTTAAACGTCTGTGACCTGCATCATTTTGGGCTTCACTCCCACATTAAGCTGACGTGATGTATTGTAACAGGAAAACTACTGTAGCATTAAAACTAACTTATTTAGATAGAATGAAATATAACTAAACCCCATGCTTTGTTTTAGTGGATAACAGCGATTGTGCAAGAACCACAAAGCATTAAGACATTTTTATGATTTTTATCACCGTTTTACAGGTAATTCTACAACATCATTACTAAATTTGACAACCTGTAAGACATTTTTTATCACAGTCAGTCAGTTTTGTAGGAAATGTACAATTTTAATCTCTCTAGTGCATTGTGCGTATTGTGGTGAAGGATACATATTGACTGACAGTAATAGTTCATCCTCTGATCAAACTGTTGTACACCAAGTCATTGATTGAAACATATGTCACAAGTCTCCACTGATGGAATTTAATGCACATATTCATCGCATTGGCAGATATTGAATATCAGAAAGTTTCAAAATGGCCATTGAAAATGAAAACAAGTCACGAGTGAGTTTTCTAATAGTTTATGCACATATTTATCGCCACACTGTCAAAGATGTCCGATATTGAGTTTCAGCGGTTTTCAAAACGGTCTCTCAGCCGGGCAGAAACAGGAAAATTTAAATCGCACTGAACACTAGATGTGATGACAAAGTAACTTAACAGACGGTTCATACATTTTTCCGCCATCACCTCAAACAATTTGACTTTCCAAAATAGCCACTTCAGGCGCAAATTACCATCTTCAGGTTTGAAGTAAAAATCCTGGAGGGGCCTACAGACATAGGTCAGCAAACCGATACAATATTCCAAGTCATCTTATCTTATTCCTGCTTTTCTAGAGAGAACATGTACTGAAAGGATCATGTTGGTCAAAACGCTTCCTTTGCTGATGGAGTTGAACGTAGGTGAAAATATTCATTTTATGCATTCCTGGATGACTTTTTGGCAAAATGACGGACTATGCATATTCTAATTAGACCAGCTGTGGTTAATTATTTCTGTGGGCATTGATCGAGTGGCTGGGTTTGTTAGAGGACATCAGTGGTTGGAATATATCACAGGACCTCTTTGCCCGATTGATCGCATTGCGTAGCCTTACTGCAGGATAGATTTAGAAATTTTGATGAATTCGTTCCCAGGGTATAATATGTAGCCAGTTTTAAAACATCTATGAGCAAGTGATAGATTTGTGGGTCTAGGTTGAATCTATTAAACACAGGACTGCGATGTTTGGGGCCTAGGGTTGGCTTGTGGTTGCTTCTTATGGCGTCTTGTGCTGCATGCGTAATTTGTAAAGCTCTGGTCAATAATTAATGATTTAAGTGGCATGTTGCTTCATCCCGTTTTTCACAACAAAAAAGGTGGCAAACACGCCGATAAAATTTATGTAACAGCCAAGAGCTTGAAATTTAAGATTTCTAACACTCTGCTGCGTTATTTTGAGGATTTGAAATATATTTTAAGATTGAAATATGAACTGATTTGAGAATTTATCACACAAGATCAATACCCTTTCTTTGAACATGTTGAATTAATCGTGTTATAGGATTTAGCTGTGATCCTCAGAGCTTCCTTTTCAGTTATCAGGGGTAAGAACTGTAACGATGTTGTTGGATGTTCTCAATTATGATTCAGGGCAGACGTGTGAACAGTAACACTGCTTGTTGTTCCTGATGGGATTCAGGGCAGACATGTTAACATGTGAACAGTAACACTGCTTGTTGTCCCTGTTGGGATTCAGGGCAGACGTGTGAACAGTAACACTGCTTGTTGTCCCTGATGGGATTCAGGGTAAACATGTGAACAGTAACACTGCTTGTTGTCCCTGATGGGTTCAGGGCAAACATGTGAACAGTAACACTGCTTGTTGTCCCTGATGGGATTCAGGGCAAACGTGTGAACAGTAACACTGCTTGTTGTCCCTGATGGGATTCAGGGCAAACATGTGAACAGTAACACTGCTTGTTGTCCCTGATGGGTTCAGGGCAAACATGTGAACAGTAACACTGCTTGTTGTCCCTGATGGGATTCAGGGCAAACGTGTGAACAGTAACACTGCTTGTTGTCCCTGATGGGATTCAGGGCAAACGTGCTTGGTGAACAGTAAACAGCTTGTTGTCCCTGATGGGATTCAGGGCAAACGTGTGAACAGTAACACTGCTTGTTGTCCCTGATGGGATTCAGGGCAAACGTGTGAACAGTAACACTGCTTGTTGTCCCTGATGGGATTCAGGGCAGACGTGTGAACAGTAACACTGCTTGTCCCTGATGGGATTCAGGGCAAACGTGTGAACAGTAACACTGCTTGTTGTCCCTGATGGGATTCAGGGCAGACGTGTGAACAGTAACACTGCTTGTTGTCCCTGATGGGATTCAGGGCAAATGTGGGAAACGTGTGAACAGTAACACTGCTTGTTGTCCCTGATGGGATTCAGGGCAGACGTGTGAACAGTAACACTGCTTGTTGTCCCTGATGGGATTCAGGGCACAACTTGTCCCTGATGGTGATGTGAACAGTAACACTGCTTGTTGTCCCTGATGGGATTCAGGGCAGTAACGCGATTGTGAACAGTAACACTGCTTGTTGTCCCTGATGGGATTCAGGGCAACACGTGGGTGAACAGTAACACTGCTTGTTGTCCCTGTTGGGATTCAGGGCAAACGTGTGAACAGTAACACTGCTTGTTGTCCCTGTATTTGGGATTCAGGGCAAGACGATGTGAACAGTAACACTGCTTGTTGTCCCTGATGGGATTCAGGGTAAACATGTGAACAGTAACACTGCTTGTTGTCCCTGATGGGTTCAGGGCAAACATGTGAACAGTAACACTGCTTGTTGTCCCTGATGGGTTCAGGGTAAACATGTGAACAGTAACACTGCTTGTTGTACCTGAGCATGTGAACAGGGTTCAGGGCAGACGTGTGAACAGTAACACTGCTTGTCCCTGATGGGATTCAGGGCAAACGTGTGAACAGTAACACTGCTTGTTGTCCCTGATGGGATTCAGGGCAAACGTGTGAACAGTAACACTGCTTGTTGTCCCTGATGGGATTCAGGGCAAATGTGTGACTAGTAACTCTGCTTGTTGTCCCTGAGGGGTTCAGGGCAGATATGTGAACAGTAACACTGCTTGTCCCTGAGGGGTTCAGGGCAGACGTGTGAACAGTAACACTGCTTGTTGTCCCTGACGGGTTCAGGGCAGACATGTGAACAGTAACACTGCTTGTTGTCCCTGATGGGATTCAGGGCAAATGTGTGAACAGTAACCCCAGGTAGCATTCGGACGTTGGCCCAACGTTGGTAATGTTGGCAAAACCATTGCCAATGTTGGGCCAACGTCTGAATGCTATCTGGGACACTGCTTGTCCCTGATGGGATTCAAGTCAGAACATGTCTCTTGTATCCCATGTTGTAAAGAGTAGCTAAAATGAGGTTCGATTGCAATGTCAATATGTCATCGTACTGATCATAGATTAGCCTTGTGGAAAGAGTATCAGCTCATGACATCATGGACCTGAGTTCCGTTCCCAATATTTGGAGCCCAGTGCTGACGTCATGTTGAAGTTAAATAATAATAATGATAATAAGTCCTGAGGATGCAAGGGCCCTGAGCTGATAATGAGCATTACCAGTCTGACTGTGTGAGATCACCTGAACCCTCTCTGCTGCACACTACTTTTATTCTGTAAAGCATAAGAAGGCCGCACATTCTCAGAAAAGTTCTTGGTGGGTTCGCGCCAGCAGCCTGGGAGAAATCCCAGAGCGTGTAAAGAGGGCAAGGGCCCTGAGCTTTGTGATGAGCCAAACCTCAGTCATGAATCTCAGTCTGGTATTTACATAACGTCTGTAACTGCATCTCGAGGGACACTCTTTTAGTTTGACTGCATCCCAGGGGCCATGATATTATTCATAATAAATGGAAAATTTATGCTGAAGATTACAGTTCAACTGTCGCTGTCATACAGTTGGGATGTATGTCAGACCTAAACGTCCCTGTTCTCACAATCTGTGCCACATCATGGGAGTCAAATGGCCTGAAAATGGCTCTGACCGTCATTTCCATTATATTTTAGCTCCTTCATATGGAGTATTCACAGCTCAGACCGAACAGAATTTTTATGGACTTGTTTTGTGGACAAGTGGCTAAAGTCACAGACTGATCAAATGAGGTTTCATCCAGCCTCCCATTGTCCATCCCTCACTCCCCATCACCTGTCCAGGTCGAGCCGAGCCATGGAACAGACAATTATGTGTGGTAAATACCGTAAGGCAGTATTCATATGAAGGGGGAAGTAATATATATGACCCATGAGCTGACCTGTAGAGGTATGGGGAACTAAATCTATGGAACATTGTTATTTGTTTCTCATCACCATGATACATTTTCATCATACACCATATTTCTGTTGCTGCTGCTGCTGCTGACGATGATGATGATGATGATGATGATGATGATGATGATGATGATGATGATGATGATGTCTAATTTCAATTGCACAGATTTCATACATTTCACCAGTTCCCAAAACTATATGTTCTGTTCTTTTGGGTGTTGTTGTTTGTTTGTTCTGACAGATGTAAAGAGTGAGTGAGTGGTTTTACGCCACTTTTAGCAATATTCCAACAATATCACAGCAGGGGACACTGGAAATGGGCTTCACACATTGTACCCATGTGAGAAATTGAACCGGGTCTTCAGCGTGACAAGCAAATGCTTTAACTACTAGTCTACCACACCGCCATGGATGTAAAGAGAATGAATGGGCAGGCTGCTAGCAAAATTTAGCTTTTGGTAGATGGGTGGTTAAAGCATTTGCTTGTCGCTCTACAGGACTAGGTTTGATTCCCAGCTTGGTGTAATGTGGAAATCCAATTTCTAGTGTCAGAGTGATATTGTTTGAATATTGCTTAAGATGGAATATTAACCATACTTTCATGCACTATTCCCCAAACGGTTCTTTTGTTTCTGGCTATTTCAAAAATGGTTGTTGTATTTTGTTGACATTGTGTGTGGCGTATATTATTAATCAGGAAGTGCTGTGTTGTGTTCACTTCCCACAGCTTAGTCATATGAATGACACATGTAGTTTTCATATTTCCTTTGTCCAAGGTCTAAACGAGCCACAGTTTGTCAGGATCTGACACACCATTAGAGATATATCTTGACATTGTGGTTACAATATCCTTGTACATACCTAAATATGTGACTACTGTTTGACTGGCTTTCTAGAAGTTGGTGTAAGAAAACATACAAGTTTAAGGATAACAACTTATGGTTTACTATGTATTGCCATGTTTCGCTGTAGATGTTTACTCCAGACTGGTAACACTGAGAATCTACATCCAAATGTCACTATCTGCAATAAACAAGGCCTTGTCTATAAACATGGATGTTTACTTATTTACTGGATTTATTGGTTATACTGTCGTCCTGAATGTCCAAGAGATTTTGGTAAAACTTGGATGTGATATTGAGGGGTGTACTGGCAAAATGATGTACTATGCAATTGAATGACAAATCCAATTGAATGACAAGTCCAATACCAAATACAATGACAAGTCCAATACCAAATACAATGACAAGTCCAATTGAATGACAAGTCCAATACCAAATAAAATGACAAGTCCAATACCGAATACAATGACAAGTCCAATACCGAATACAATGACAAGTCCAATACAGAATACAATGACAGGTCTAATGCAGAATATGATAACAATTCCAATGACAAGTCCAATACAGTAACCATGACAAGCCCAATACAGAATACAATGGAGAATGCAATGGGGCTATAAAAGTAAACAGAAGCAAAACCACATCATTAGTCAAACTTACAGGACTAAAGCAAACAAAAATGGGGGGGGGTGTTAATGAAAATTATCACTTTTTTAAAAGTAATTTTCTCAAACATTTTGTTTCTGTAGCATACTGAATCACTTACAGTATTGAAATATTATTGTACAAGTTGTCCCAGCAACTGTTTCTGAATACAGCTTGACAGGACGTTTCACGTTTATCATCTACCATGTCACATCATGCTTATATTAGTTAACATTTGTTACTCTTGACAAGTCCAGCACAGATGCAGGCATAATGACGCAGCATCCAGGTATTGTATTGAAATGTACTACCATGATAGCGTTGTTTTTGTATGAACTGTATCATCCATGCGATGTACACTAGGGGAAATCTCGTCTCCGCCAGCTGCTGCCGCAGCCCTACATAGCTGCTGGTGCATCTGTGTTCATTCAATCGCTTCAAAATTCCACCACATTATTGACCAAGTTCATATATGATTTGCTAATTTCATGCCGTTCTGAGACACAGGCTTCAGGGTGAATTTTTAAATTTGTAACACTGACAATAGAATGTTTTCATATATAACCACAGATAACTACATGGAGCCCTAAACATACTGAAGGTTGTTCAACACAAAACAAAATGTACTTTTTGCTTGAGACTATACATATTTTACCATCCTGTGATGACCTTGACAGAATTGGTACACAGCAATGAATTCTTGTTTTAAGAGGCAAGTAGCAGGATGGGGTGGTCAGGCTTGCTGATTGGGTTCATGCATGTCAAATGCCAATCATAGACTGATGATCAGGATATCAGTCATTGGATTGTCTGGTCCAGGCTGGGTTGTTTACAGAATGTGGTCATGTACCTGTGATATTATTTCATTACCCATTTAGGGGGTGGGATAGCCTAAAGGTTAAACCGTTCGCTCATCGCCGAAGACCCAGGTTCAATTCCCCACATGGATACAATGTGTGAAGCCCATTTCTGGTGTTCCCCGCCGTGATATTGCTGGAATATTGCTAAAAGCGGAGTAAAACTCAACTTACTCACTCATTACCCATGTATCATTTTTTAAAGCAAGGCTGGGCTTAATGAGTCAAAAACATTTGAGAAGCACAAGATGGGTACTTGCAGTGGGCAGACTTTTGGACGTTGAAAAATAATATTATTGTTTCCCCACGCCTGGTTCTCACACACACACACACACACACACACACACACACACACACACACACACACACACACACACACACACACTGCACATACACACTGCACACATACACATGCACTGCAACAATCTCAAACACAAGGGCTCGGTGGGGTAGCATAGTGGTTAAAGCGTTGCCTTGCCACACAGAATCCCCACATGGGTACAATGTATGAAGCCCATTTCTGGTGTCCCCCTGCCTTGATGTTGCTGGAATATTGCTAAAAGCGGCGTAAAACCAAACTCAGTCAGTCAAACACAAGCCCCCTTGTCCACTCACATCACTTCACCACATCTTGCAACAGTATGTTAAGTACAGAGAAAAGACTGATAGCCTTCATATGAAATCATTCATTGGACCATAGTAACCTGTACTGAGCACTGATCCAACAAAGCATGGCAGTTGTTGGTTAGATGTGTTGATTGT
Organism: Haliotis rubra; assembly: GCF_003918875.1. Lineage (NCBI taxonomy): Eukaryota > Metazoa > Mollusca > Gastropoda > Lepetellida > Haliotidae > Haliotis > Haliotis rubra. The sequence goes on along the minus strand of NW_025766986.1, from coordinate 386,964 downwards.
TAGTACTCATGTAATCCATTAAGAAATCAATAGATTGGTGGTAGGTACCGAACAGCACAATTATGAAAGTCGAGTAATTACAACACTGTTTATCGAGCATGTGGTTTTGTTGCAAGGCAAGTGAGGGTTGAGGGCCATTTGTGAGAATATGTTCTCATAGATCCTATTTATGAACAATAAGATGACATTCATTCTTTTGTCATGATATTTTTTCAATATAGCATTGTAATTGAGTTTGTGACAGCTTGTTTGTACATTATTTTATGATCAGTAGTAGCCAGATGTTGCCAGTGTGTTTTCCATTTACCATTAGGAATTCATCTTAGCTCACCTCAACTCACAAGTTATTGGGGCAGTGGGGTAGCCAGTGGTTAAAGCGTCATTTCGTCACACTGAAGACCCAGGTTCGATCCCCACATGAGTACAATGTGTGAAGCCCATTTCTGGTGTCCCCCCTCCATGATATTGCTGGAATATCAGCAGTCAAACACAAGCTTGTCCACCTCTTACATCACTTCACCAATACAACTACAGAGAAAAGACTGATAGCCTTCATGAAATCATTCATTGGACCATAGTAACCTGTACTGAGCACTGATCCAACAAAGCTTGGTTAGATGTGTTGATTGTTAGTACTCATGTAATCCATTAAGAAATCAATAGATTGGTGGTAGGTACCGAACAGCACAATTATGAAAGTCGCGTAATTACAACACTGTTTATCGAGCATGTGGTTTTGTTGCAAGGCAAGTGAGGGTTGAGGGCCATTTGTGAGAATATGTTCTCATAGATCCTATTTATGAACAATAAGATGACATTCATTCTTTTGTCATGATATTTTTTCAATATAGCATTGTAATTGAGTTTGTGACAGCTTGTTTGTACATTATTTTATGATCAGTAGTAGCCAGATGTTGCCAGTGTGTTTTCCATTAGGAATTCATCTTAGCTCACCTCAACTCACAAGTTATTGGGGCAGTGGGGTAGCCAGTGGTTAAAGCGTTCGCTCGTCACACTGAAGACCCAGGTTCGATCCCCCACATGAGTACAATGTGTGAAGCCCATTTCTGGTGTCCCCTCCATGATATTGCTGGAATATTGCTAAAAGCAGCTTAAAATAAACTCACTCACTCACTAGTTGTGTCATGTTCTCAAGTGTTACAGTTATCAGTATGCTCATCACGAAGGTGTAATTACATGGAGAATATTTGTAAATAAATCGTGATATAAAGAAATTGCTCTACAGCTGAGCTACCTTGATTTGGTGAATCTTTGATATTCTGACTGTACCAGACATATATACCGGTAGATACACTCCATATTGACCACCTGTTTTTCCCATGTCAGGGAAAGTTGTTTCATCACTCTTGGAAAGAAGTGCTACTTTATGCTCATCACAACCATGTTCCAAGAAGCAATCTTGTCTCCAGATATCCACAATCCTGAAAAGTCCATGTTAAAAATGGTGATTTTACAGCACAAAAGGGACTGTACTAGTACCAGTGAGCCAAGTATTTGTGGTTTTTATCGTATTTGCCATATTAAGCACCCTACTCCAATAAGTTTATCCCATCCTATCTCTAGGCCTGTCTACAAGTTATCTTTGTAAGTGCTCCAACTAAAACCTTAAATTTTGACACTCCATGGTTTCTTGTGTACATTACATATTAACTTACCGAAAACAGTGAAGAAGGAGTGAGTGAGTGAGTTTGGTTTTATGCCGCTTTTAGTAATACTCCAGCAATATTACAAGAGATGACTCCAGAAATGAACTTCACACACTGTAACCATGTGGGAATTGAACCCAGGTCTTTATCATGACAAGCAAGCACTTTAACCTCAAGGCTATCCTGCCTGCCTTTAAAATGAGAATACTTATACACATTGACAGGTGTGTTACTCTGACTAGTTTAGTTTCACTGACATTTGAACAAAGTTTTAGCACACCTGCACCATCTCTGACCATCTCTGACCATCTTTGACCATCTCTATGTGGTAATAACTTTTGCCCTCATATGAAAACTTTCTTAAATGTCCCTGGCGCTAATATGCAGTATGTGATTTTAACCTGTCAGGCAAACATTGGGAATAATTAATTGAAACATACTGCAAATGTTTTCACTTCTACTGATAATGTCCCAATAATTCTCTTCCAAAGATCATTCATAAAAATGTTTTATAGAAAAGGTAGTTAAAAAATTTGGTGACAAAATACATAGGTTTTCTTTTAAAAGATTAAGTAAATTTCAGAATCTGACATTAATTATTTTGGGGGGAAAATGGAAATCTACAAAATACACCACGAACCTTTGTTGTAAACGAACAATAATGAGGTGAGCTACAGTACCTGTAATTGTACTTTTAAGGTTTGTGCAGTGAACAGTAACATGTAGTGTGAAGCTGAATATGTCAGTTCAAGGTGTCACGTTTCTGTGTTGTATGAAATAGCTGCTGATGTCTGTATTTATATTTGCAATGTAAGCATTCATTTATATTTGCAACGTGAGCATTCCTCTCTACGAGTGGACTGGAGTGGGCCCAGTGGTCTGAGGCATTGTTACTGATGGGGGCCAACCTGGTGTACATGTTCGGTGTTGTTCTGTTAATGCAATTGGTACATGAGTACGTAAATGAACTGACTCAGTGATTCTGGCCAGCAAATACCATTAGTCGCTGAGGACCAGTTCTAACCTGGATCTTCATGGGTCAGCCATTAACTGAAAAGTTGAACACAATATTTTAGTTAGTCCAAAATGAAGGTTTTGTGACAAATAGATCCAGCATATTTACCGCCGTAGGATGGGATGGACTTCCCTGTGTAATTGAGGATGTACTTCAATTAGCGGTACAAGAGGCAGAAGTTAATTTGAAGATTCTGTACATTCTGAAAAACTGTAATGTCAAATATGACATATGTTACACTTGATTACTTTCTAAATGGTATTGTCTATTCACAGGATCTGTAGGGGCGGTGGGGTAGCCTAGTGATAAAAGCATTTGTTCTTCACGCTGAAGACCCGGGTTCGATTTCCCACATTGGGACAATGTGTGAAGCCCATTTCTGGTGCCGTGATACTGCTGGAATATTGCTAAAAGCAGTGTAAAACCATGCTCGCTCGCTCACTCACTCACTCACTCACTCACTCACTCACTCACTCACTCACCTCACCTCACTCCACCTACTCACTCACTCACTCACTCACTCATTCACTGGACTCCTCACTCACTCACACTCTCACTCACTGACTACTTGTCCTTCACTCACTCACTTTCTTACCCTTGGTTTGCCAACACCATACATTTGTTGTTGTGAAAGCCTGAAATTCTTCAGATTCTTTCATGGAATCAGTTCAGCCTGTAATATCAACATGTCATGGACAAATACAAATGCTTTTATCTTATGTTAACTGGAATAATGATTTTGTTAAGAAATAAAACTGCAATATGATATTTTGTCAGACTCATTAATGACTTGTATATGCTCCAGTACATTTTGTGTGAAATGATTGGAAGGTCATGCGTTACTGAGACTGACGGTTTTGAACATGGATATTGGAATTAAATGCAAACATGTGGCAGTGTTCATCATCTGTATCTGGAATGTGTCAATTAAATTCATCCGATAACTGAGTCACTGAGGTTTCCCCGCTGTACAAAGATATAAGGCTTTGCGTTTTGATTCCCAGAGTTGTATCCCTTACCTATCAGGATCTGCTAATTAGATCACAGATTGTCTTGGTGAAATGCCTTTATCTCCTTGTGGAATTTAGATCAGAAAAGCAGCCTATACATTTGGTGCAAGATCATTCCTTTTATGAGGTGGCGAGGCTTGGACAGACAGACAGTTTTATTCAGTAAAAGGCCACTGGCCCATAATACAGACAGATTCATGGTCACACATCACATACATGGTAAACATGGAGCTAGTTATAAACAAACTCTGCTGTTAATTCTAATTTGTACATTATATAACAATAGACTAACATTCTTAATCACATTAGCATTGGTAGATTGCATAGTATTTATAAAGTTGTTTATTGTAGGAGGCTGACTAAAATATTTCATATCAATATATTTATCACGAACATCAGAAAAAACATTCACATATACAAAATATGCCACTCATCTTCAACAACATTAACACCTTTTGATTTACAAAATAAACAAAATATTTCATTAGAAGCAATATTTTCATATCTCCCAGTCTCTTGCTGACTTAAAATGAATGAGTGAGTGAGTGAGTTGGGTTTAACGCCGCTTTTAGCAATATTCCAGCAATATCACGGCAGGGGACACCAGGAATGGGCTTCACACATTGTACCCAATGTGGGGAATCGAACCCGGGTTTTCGGCGTGACTGACGAGCAGCTTTAACCACGAGGCTACCCCACCGCCCGAGTTAAAACGAGGCTGGTGAGGCTTGGCTTATATAGTGTCAGCTTTCCCTGATGATGTGGATTGTATGGATTATATCAATCACTGGATTGTCAGGTCCGGACTTCGTTATCCTGGCTACCATCTGATATCAGGTACATTACTGAGTGTGGTGTTCAATAACAAACAAGAAACCTGACCAGACAAAATTAATATCTGTTATAGTCAGTATGAAACTTCTGTCATTTGACATCAGAGCATATATAGCAGAAGAGACTATGTTAATTGGTTTTAACAGATCCACATCAGATCCAGTGGGTCATCCGGTCCAGCTGAAAAATTAGTCATACATGGATCCCTATAATAAACCGGAATGTGGTACGTGTTACTGAAATAAGGATGAATTCATCCATACAAGCATGCCTATCTTGTATGATTCAACCCCAACCTGAAGTTAAGAATTCAAAGACTGTCGCCATATAGCTGGAATATTGCTGCCGAGTGTGGTATAAATTGCTGCCGAGTAAACTAAACTCACTCACTCACTCCTAGTAATTCCATTACCTGGGTTTGATTCCCCACAAGAGTACAATGTGTGAAGTTCATTTCTGTTGTCCCCATCATTGATACACTGGAATATTGCTGCTGAGTATGGCGTAAAAACTAAACTCACTCACTCACTCAACTCCTAGTAATTCCATTACCTGGGTTTGATTCCCCACAAGAGTACAATGTGTGAAGTTCATTTCTGTTGTTCCCCATCATTGATATTACTGGAATATTGCTGCTGAGTCCATGTTTGCAAAGAGTAAAACTAAACTCACTGCCACTCACTCACTCCTAGTAGTAATTCCATTACCTGGGTTTGATTCCCCACAAGAGTACAATGTGTGAAGTTCATTTCTGTTGTCCCCATGTGATATTAGTGATATTGCTGGAATATTGCTGCGAATTCCAGTACCTGGTTTGATTCCCCACAAAAGAAACTCAAACTCACTCACTCACTCACTCACTCCTAGTAATTCCATTACCTGGGTTTGATTCCCCACATGAGTACAATGTGTGAAGTTCATTTCAGGAGTAAAATGTGTGTCCCCATCGTGATATTGCTGGAATATTGCTGCTGAGTATGGCGTAAAACTAAACTCACTCACTCACTCACTCCTAGTAATTCCATTACCTGGGTTTGATTCCCCACATGAGTACAATGTGTGAAGTCCATTTCTGGTGTCCCCGTCATTGATATTGCTGGAATATTGCTGCTGAGTGTCCCCATCGTGAAAACTAAACTCACTCACTCACTCACTCCTAGTAATTCCATTACCTGGGTTTGATTCCCCACAAGAGTACAATGTGTGAAGTCCATTTCTGGTGTCCCCGTCGTGATATTGCTGGAATATTCATTGATATTGCTGGAATATTGCTGCTGAGTGTGGTAAAACTAAACTCACTCACTCCAAATGTACAATGTGAACATTTCTGTTCCATTACCTGGGTTTGATTCCCACATGAGTAAAATGTGTGAAGTTCATTTCTGGGTTTGTCCCCGTCATGGGTGCGGCATAAAACTAACTCACTCACTAAGAATTCAAAATGTACACACACACACATACACTTGATTTTCAAATTCATTCCCCCCTTAAACACTCCTGGTTCCACTCCTGGTTCCACTTCATCACCTGCCGACTTATCCTGCCGACTTATCCTGCAGACTTTCACTACCCCATATTAACGAACTAGTGGCTGTTATAAACCATTGCCGTTTCTGCTAACAGGATCTCATATTTTACAGCAGTTAACACAGATACACAGGTATTTGTCCTTTCATTGTTTCGTTAGCGCAAGCCAGGGTTTACAGAAACATCAATCAAGATCACTCCCACAATGAGCACAATTGTCTACCTCTGTTAATGCCTGGGTATATCTGTAATGATTCAGGTAATAGAATCAAGCCAACAAAATCTATATTCCTGTTCTACTGTAGTGTTGAGCTGCATGAGAAAATGGCCGCTCGGCAAAGCAGATGATGTAAGCTGGTCTCAGTCCAAAACGGCTTGTGTTAGCAGTTTAAATAGGAATGGGAAAAATTGGGATCCGAAACTTATACAAGTGTCAAACTTATTGTCAATTTAAAACTATGTTACATGTTGAGTCTTATCTTTCAACTGACATTCCACAACATTTAAGAACTGTTATCTGTAAATTCAGGTGTAATAATTTCAGGCTTGCAATTGAAACAGGAAGGCATTGAAATTTAACTGCTAGTGAAAGATTTTGCTTATATTGTCATAGTAAAAAATTATTTATTTTTATTTTTTTTTTTTTTAATTTAAGTCTTTTATTTCCCATTTTCATATATTACAAAAGTAGGTATACAGTTATGTGTATAAATCTGGATAACATCATTTTGGGGGCATGGTGGTATATATTTTAGTGAGATTTTGAGTTTGATGTATGAAGTTTCTACAGGTATGATAATGTACAGCAGATGACACTTAGAAGTGTTTTACAAATCATAGAATGTTGTACCTATTATCTTGACTTGCAATGATGTACATAGTATATCGATGTTTGTATAGGGTAGGGGCGGTGGGGTAGTCAGTTTCAAAACAAGTGAAAAGATAGCAATAGATACATATCACATGGATGATAATATAGTATTGCTGGATGTAAACATAAATATACCAAATGTCAGTTGTGTATAGGGTATTTGACAGTTTCAAACAAGTGAAAAGATAGCATTAGATACATATCACATGGATGATAATATAGTGGATGTACATAATATATCATTAGTTGTATAGAGTATTTGACAGTTTCAGCTAATTTCCCATTTTAAGTATATTACAAAAGTCGGTATACAGTAATGTGTATAAATCTGGATAAACATTATTTCTTGTTGAAGATGAATTTCATGTCTTGATGATCTGTTAGCATTATGAAGCCGAAAGAAGAGAATGTCTTCATCATAGCATAAGAAATAGCCCTTCTATGGACAATTTTGTTAGAATTATGTCAAGTACTGATAAAAATGTAATATTAAGTTTGGCAAGGTTTTTATATAAAGTCTTTAGGATAAGAAATACAACAAATTGTAATTAGATCTTAATATATATGCTGAAATATTGTTTGATAGTTTAGTGTAGCATCTCTGTTATTTTACGAGAGCTGTTTTATCTCATCCGGTGACAAGATACCTGTAATATGACCAGCATGAATACACTTGTTAAAACCCTTTTGTAATATGGGCCATGGCCTTGAATACTTGAAATAAATTGTCTGTCTGTCTGTCTGTCTGAAACTGAAACTACTAGTCAAACAGCATATGTTGTTTTTATGCTTATTAAGCATAAGATTTTGGTGACAGTTTCAGTATAGCTGCCATATTTCAGATGGTTCATTGTTTATAATGCAGTTGTCAATATTATGTGATCTCACTGTTGTAAATGATGATAATCCATCGATAATCCATGTTCATATTACACTGACTGACAGAGTTTGGTTTTATGTCGCTTTTAGCAATATTCCAGCAATATCACGGCGTGTTCATATTATATGTAAACAAGGCTTGTATTGTATAGTTTCTGTACAGTTGATGTTCCAAAGGTTCTTGGAGGCAGAGTTTCCCTAACGATCTAAGTTGCTGCTTTTTGCTGTGCCCCTGGCAAACCTAAAACCTGTGATCATTGGTTCAAATATTTCATTCAGATATTTTGGTGAGGTTTCTCTCAAATGTTAAAAGAAGTAAAGGTGGATGCAGTAGGGGTTCGTCATAATTTTATTTGTTTTTAAGCTTTTGAGATTAATTTCAGGATTTTTTAATTGTAGAATCATAAAAAGTATGATTATATTAATATCATCATTAAATGAGTTTAGGTTTATTCACTTTTCACATTTTTCAAATCAGCTGGTTGAAACACCACTGCTTTTAATCTTTCTTTGTTTTGTATTCAAATTTCAAGTTTGGGTGATGATGGTTTCTTAGGGACCAAGTTGTGAAAAAACAGTTTGAGTTTTCTGTCACCCTATGGATACTTCTATCTTCCACACAACTGCCCTTCTGATTCTCGATGGATACATTCCAAACTGACTGCATGGACGCGTCAGCTCCGTCTCAGAGGTGCAATCCTAATTAGACAGGAATACACTCTCTTAAAAAAAGAGACATCCAATTCCCTTTTTCGTCTTCATTCCCAAACTGTGATTGAACATCAACAAGAAACAGACTTTTTCATCCTCAGTTCATCGTTGTTAAAGTCAGCTTAAACAGTTTGAAAAAACTGTAACCAAAGTTTTTGTTTTTGAAAGGTTTGAAAGCATGCTCGATTCCCTTCCCTTTCTCACAGTGCTTTTGTTTATCAGAAGCATCTTGTTTCAAGTCTGCTTTACAAAGCTCCCAAACATGTCAGACTGTAGCCAGTTTCCGGGTCAGTGTTGAAGTCTGTGTCAGGCTGATTCATCCACGATAACATTCCTTTCTACATGCATATCCTGAATAGCATCAGAAATTAAGACTAGTTTACTTGCCCAAGTCAATAACATGTTCAGAGGTCTAATATTGTTTGTTTATTGTTTGTGAGGTGAGGTGAAATTGGGTTTAACGTCGTGCTTGAGAATATTTCGCTCATATGACGACGTGCATGTGTGTGTGTGTGTATGTGCGGCTGCTTGTACTAGCCCAGACTGAAGCTGGTTTTATAGTGCTAGCCCATTGAGATACCATGCCGCAGTGAAGCATGAATACCCCACTCAGACACATTATACTGACTCCGAGCCGACCAGTCCTTGTTGTACCCATTAATGCTGAGCGCCAGGCAGGGACCAACAAGTACCATATTTTAACGTCTTTTGGTATGACGTGGTCGGGAGTCGAACGTGACCTTCCGCTCTCCGGGCGGTCGCTCTAACCACTACACCATGGAGGTGGTTTTATTGTTTGTGCTGTGCTCAGAAGTATTCAAGATGCATGATGGTTTCCAGTAAATCATCATGTCCAGCATTATGATCCCTCATTCCTTGAGTGTTGAAGGGCAGATAATCCAATACCTGGAGCTTGTTGCAAGAGCTGAGTTGGAAGAAGGTCAGATGGTTGCAACAAGGATGATATGGATGATTGTATGTCAACATACACTTACAGTCAGATGGTGGATGGTGGGGCAGCCTATGGTTAATGAGTTTGCCGAAGGGATGATTGTATGTCAACATACACTTACAGTGGGGCAGCCATGGATGAGGTGGATGGTGGGGTAGTTAAGCCTATGGTTAATGAGTTTGCCGAAGGGATGATTGTATGTCAACATACACTTACAGTCAGATGGTGGATGGTGGGGCAGCCTATGGTTAATGAGTTTGCCGAAGGGATGATTGTATGTCAACATACACTTACAGTCAGATGGTGGATGGTGGGGTAGCCTATGGTTAATGAGTTTGCCGAAGGGATGATTGTATGTCAACATACACTTACAGTCAGATGGTGGATGGTGGGGCAGTCAACATACACTTACAGTCTATGGTTAATGAGTTTGCCGAAGGGATGATTGTATGTCAACATACACTTACAGTCAGATGGTGGATGGTGGGGCAGCCTATGGTTAATGAGTTTGTCGAAGGGATGATTGTATGTCAACATACACTTACAGTCAGATGGTGGATGGTGGGGCAGCCTATGGTTAATGAGTTTGCCGAAGGGATGATTGTATGTCAACATACACTTACAGTCAGATGGTGGATGGTGGGGCAGCCTATGGTTAATGAGTTTGCCGAAGGGATGATTGTATGTCAACATACACTTACAGTCAGATGGTGGATGGTGGGGCAGCCTATGGTTAATGAGTTTGCCGAAGGGATGATTGTATGTCAACATACACTTACAGTCAGATGGTGGATGGTGGGGCAGTGGGGGCAGGATGATTGTATGGTCAACATACTTACAGTCAGATGGTTTGCCTATGGTTAATGAGTTTGCCGAAGGGATGATTGTATGTCAACATACACTTACAGTCAGATGGTGGATGGTGGGGTAGCCTATGGTTAATGAGTTTGCGAAGGCCAGGGATCATGGTTAAAGATTTCCACTTGGGTACAATGTGTGAATTTGTTTCCCGCCATGATGTTGCTGGAATATTGATGGAATGTTTCTGAAAGTGGTGTAAAACCCCACTCACTCACTCACTCACCCACTCACCACCCACTCACCACTCACTCACTCACTCACTGCACTCACTCACTCACTCTTTGCACTGCAATAATTAACCACTTGTTTGCATCATGACCTTGACCCTGTCTGTCTCCAGAAAGATATTACTGTGACAATGTTGTGGAGGGCTACTAACCAAGGACTAGTACATGTTCCTCTCTACTACGTCACGCCGAAAAACCCATGTTTGATTCCCCACATGGGTGCAAAGTGTGAAGCCCATTTCTGGTGTCCCCCGCCGTGATGTTGCTGGAATACTGCTAAAAGCGGCGTAAAACTACATTCACTCACTCACTCCTCTCTACTAGCCTGGGGGCAGTGGGGTAGCCTAGTGGTTAAAGCATTGGCTCGTCATGCCGAAGACCCGGTTCGAATCCCCACTTGGGTACAATGTATGAAGCCCATTTCTGGTGTCCCCTGCCGTGATGTTGCTGGAATATTGCTAAAAGCGGCGTAAAACCAAACTCAGTCAGTCAGTCTACTAGCCTGTTATATATATGGGCTGTATCATATTCCCATGATAAAGAGTGTATGTTACAGATTTTATTGACAGGAAACAAGAGCATTAAGGAGTGTATAATTCCCTAGTAACTAGTAACTGATTACTGCGTTATAACTGACAGCTCTATCGTCATATGTCGTATTCCACACATGCAAATATGGCTTAATGGCTAAAGATTTCACTTGTGAGGTGAGGTGAGGTGAAATTGGGTTTTACGTCGTGCTTGAGAATATTTCGCTCATATGACGACGTGCAAGCGTGTGTATGTGTATGTGCGGCTACTTGTACTAGCCCAGACTTAAGCTGGTTTTATAGTGCTAGCCCACTGAGATACCATGCCGCAGTGAAGCATGAATACCCCACTCAGACACATTATACTGACTCCGAGCCGACCAGTCCTTATTGTACCCATTAATGCCGAGAGCCAGACAGGCACCAACAAGTACCAAATTTTAACATCTTTTGGTATGATGCGGTCGGGGATCGAACCCGCGACCTTCCACTCTCCGGGCGGACGCTCTAACCACTACACCACGGAGGCGGTTGATTTCACTTGTGATACCAAAGGGTTCAGTTCTACATTTGGCAACACTATTTTAAAACTATGCATTTACCATTTTGCTAGAATGATTCTGAAAGTGATGTGATAGTTAAACCACACAAACTCAAGTAAACTTTACAGAAATTGTCTCCCTGTCCCTGAGGAAATATATGCAAAAATAAATGATTAATTACTGAATGACATTTAAGACTGTCCACGCTAGTTATCCTATTGTCATTTACAAGTTGGTTTATACAAAGTTATATTACAAAAAAATTTAAAACGTTTTCTTTGTGAAAAACTAAACTGGAATAAGAGGTGTAATTATTGTTGAAGAAAGTGTAACTTAGGAATCCCATACCATTCCATTCAAGGCTCAGTTGTACCGCCATAGGCGAAGTTCTGCTGATTCTGTGGAAACTTGCAATACAAAACACCTCATTACCACTCGGCCAAAAGAAGACGGCCATTTCACTCCAGTTCTCTTCATATGCTGAGTTGCACTGGAATATTAAAGCGAAACAGTGTCGCTGAGTTTCATCTCTTTGAAGACATTGGCATCCATAAACACTAATGATTGGCCGCTAAAAGGTAATTGCAAACAAACCAATCAGAGACTTGGAATTGGCTATCCCGGATGGAAGGAAAGTGGTGTTCTGTGGTATTGGCAGCGTGTAGCGTGGTCATCGTGATTACTTCCCAGATATTCACGTCATGTCACTTGGGTTAATGCTTGCTTAAAAGTAATTATTCACATTTAATGCATATTGAATTTGCATTTATTAAAGATTCCCATACACTAAACATTGTACCATGCAAAAGAATGGGCAGGAAGAAGATGTCATCGGCTCTGTTGGGTTGTAATATATTTCTACAAATGGAAAAAAACGATGGGTACAAGTTTTGAAATTCCTGCTAGTCTGTGAGCCCAAGACCCTGAAATTGTGCCGAGGATGCTTAAGAATCCAAAGTAATATTCACTGACTGGTAGTGTTTGAGGAAAATAATTTTGAATGAGTTCTCACTGTGACAACTTTTACAAATTTTAACTGAATAAAACCAACATAATTTTTGTCTTGTTCAAGCAGAACCAGTTGATATTGTAATAAGGCTTACACTATTCTCGTGGATATAATCTTGGCAAAAACCTTAACTTCAAAGGTTGTATTTTACATATGGGGTGGTAAGGGGTAGCCTGGTGGTTCGAGCGTTGACTGGTTCCACCTGGGTTCGATTCCCCACATGGGTACAATGTGTGAAGCCTATTGCTGGTGTCCCCTGCCGTAATATTGCTGGAATATTGCTAAAAGTGGCATACAACCAAACTGCCTCACTCACTCATACTTCCTTGAAATTGTGTCCAGTATACATGGCTGTTGATACATATGGCTCTTGGTGTCAGAATTTGATTTATTACCCACGTGGTTAAAGTATGGGTTTGCATACTAATCTCGTACGTCACACGAGTGTCGTATCGCATTGACCTGTGTCGTAACGTCTTGACCTGAGGTTCTAACGATTTGATTGGATAACCGATGTCCTCTCAATTAGATCACGTTGTGACGGAACTACTTTTTCATTCATAACAAACACGTGAATTCATTCATTCTACTCACTTAAATGCATTGTGGGAATGTAAACATTGCGAACGTTGCCGTATCGCTGTATAATTGGGAGTCGAACTGAGACATTATATGCATCGAGAAACATAAACGCAAAGTTTCCACCAGTGATGTTAGCCGAGTGAAGCAACTGCAAACTAAGAAACGGGGTGCTACGGAGTAGTTTAATGTAGGAGGCTGTACGAGGCGATGACAACTGACATGCATCGTGACGTCGGTTACCAAGGGGGCAGACGAGCAAGGCGTAGTGACATCATTACAGTGTGACGTCATGCAAAAAGTGTACTACAGAACAACATTCTTCCGCAACCTCTTTATGAAACCGGTTTTGGTTTGAAACCATAAACAAAACAAAAAAAACCTATTTTGTCAATTTAAAGCATGTAAGACGTGGGTAGTAAATAAAATACCACACTCTGTCTCATAACATACGAATTATACGAAACTCGTGACCTTCCTATGGTTTCTGACCTCGCTTTCGCTTGGTCAGATACCATAGGAAGGACACTCAATTCGTATAATTCGTATGTTATGAGACCGAGTGATGTATTCTCTATGTACGAACTCATGTTGCCTGTCTTAGCCTAGTCACTGGGGCTGCAACGAATCAACTATGAGGCGAATATGATGCAAATCACAAATAGTAGGTAACAAATATGAATATAGTACAAGCTTGACAGGACATTCTTGTATAATACTTTTGGTGATATATCCTTACTCACGGGCTAAAATTGATCATATGATCAACACATCTGACAATACCTTGACTATACTGATCGCTAATAATTATATGTAATATATAACTCATTAATGAATAAATTGTTGATCATGTTTAGTGTATTTTTGCATGATTATAAATTAGTTCCTATTTCACTAGGGTGTGTTTGTATGCAGTCAAAACACATGATATTATGGTTAAACAAATGGAATAATTCAAGATTAGGAGAAATAATTTATTCATGTTTGATGGTATTCAATATCACCTATTTATCGTTAACCTAAACTCATCAGTGTTAAATGTGCATGATGGTTTTATTCCAGCAATATTACCTGGTGACATCACAGATCATATTGTAATGGAGAAATCATGAAAATCTGTTCGATCCCAGAAGCTGAATCAATGGGGTCAAAAGTGGCAAACTTGTTCTGTTTATAGAATTAACTCATTTAGTGATTTCTTTGACTTAAACCATGTTACAGTTGATGTTAGAATTTCCCTATAATGTTGTATAATGACTGAGGTGTCAGTTTTACAGGATAATTGTTTTCATGATGGCCAATTAATTCCAGTATGCCCTTACTACCTTACAAGTAGGATGCAGTTTATTCCTGGGTATTATCATATAAATCCGTCTGTATGAAAGTTTAAGCAGTTGTTATGCTAAAAAAATATGAATGTTATTAAAGGCCTAGCAATCTATCTGAAGAGAAACCTACCTGTCTGACTGCTATATATTGATGCATTATATTTATGTGAGGTGAGGTGAGGTGAAATTGGGTTTAACGTCGTGCTTGAGGTGAGGTGAAATTGGGTTTTATGTCGTACTTGAGAATATTTTGCTCATATGACGACGTGCATGCGTGTGTATGTGTATGTGCGGCTGCTTGCACTAGCCCAGACTTAAGCTGGTTTTATAGTGCTAGCCCACTGAGAGACCATGCCGCAGTGAAGCATGAATACCCCACTCAGACACATTATACTGACTCCGAGCCGACCAGTCCTTGTTGTACCCATTAATGCCGAGCGCCAGGCAGGGACCACCAAGTACCATATTTTAACGTCTTTTGGTATGACGCGGTCGGGGATCGAACCCGCGACCTTCTGCTCTCTGGGCGGACACTCTTATATATATGTATTGTATGCACACAAACAAACAAACAAACAAACAAACATGCATTTTTTGTATACTGGGCCATGAGGCCATTATGCGAAATATATAAACTCTCTCTCAATTAATTCCAGGCTCTGAATCAACTGCAGGAACAATAGCATCCTCATCAACAATAGCATCATCACTATATGTCAGTCAGAAGCACTCCAGGGCCTAGATTTTCTAAGCTCTCTTAGCGCTAAGATAGTCACATTAACATTAACTTATGACTATCTTAGCGCTAAGAGAGCTTAGAAAATCTAGGCCCAGATCATTGCAGTGGACTGATTTCTCACTCAATGTATTGAGTTGTTTGTTTAACGCTGACTCGGCAATACTCCAGCCACATGTCACTGGTCTGTTAATTATCACGTCTCGACCAGACAATCCAGTGATCTATTTTGTGAGCTGGCTGTGGCGATACAATGACACCCAATCCAGAACGTGAACCTGCCTGACCCTTATCAATTTGATTGCCAGGTGTAAACAGACACACAAAGAGACAAAACCTAATTACAGTGACCATTTCTAAGAATGATGTGATGTCTCTATTTCATCTGTGAATAATTCTAACAGAAATATCCCAAGAAAAATACAATAGTGCAGCCAAATTTAAACATATTAAAAGATTTTATCAAGAATTACAGAAGAATGTTACCATCTCTGATCCAGCCTAGTTTCTTTAGGTTACAGGGAACACAGAATTTTGGTGAAACGCTGAGTTATTTCTTTTAGGGTTTTCAAGGACATGGACTAGGATTAGCACCAATCAGTTGTATTTTTTTGTAAGTTCCAAGCGTTTGAGATCATCAGATAGAGCTCTAACCCAATTTAAAGAAACACTGAATGATGGGTACAGTCGGCCACCAAAATAGCTCCACATTTATCAGACCAGGGTCTCGATCCACGAAGAGTTCACAGCATTACAAGCTATTGTGACAACAGTTTATCACAGGCTTACACTTGACCAAGTACTACAAACACTTCGTGGATCAGGGTCCAGACTAATAAATACCTTACCTATTCCGAACATTTAATTTCCTGTAGAGGAATTTATGATGATATTCATCAGTGGTGGAACATTCATATATAAATATATGACATGATGAAACAGTGGGTGACATGAGGGCCACGTTCACTCCTCCACACTCACAGTACAGTCCTGCCCCCCAGATATCGTAGGCTTGACCCATCTTGAGATTTCGTAATTTGTCTGAAGCAGAAGACATTAAAGTGGAAGTGGGCCTCCGTGTCTGCTTTTGTGCTGCAGTGGGGATGAGGGTTTGTGGTGTTATATTGGGGAACCAAGCGTAGGATGGGAGTAAGTTTAACACAATTACGCAAGTTTTCGTCTTTCTGACCTCCAGGTATTACCATACATTACTCAACTAACAGACAAACTGCATTGATATTTTGCAACTTATCAATTTTGTGCCCTGAAGCAAAAATGTAATTTGCAGCTTTTGCTCCTTGTATTGATTCTGGAGTAGTATTGGCTGCATGATAAATAGAAAAAAGATGGCCTGCCAGTTAAAAAGTGATCACCAACCGGTATTGATAGAACTGTCAAGTCGCGATAGAAATAGTCGTCTCAGTCTTGAAATAGATATTGTAGGGAACACCACCAGGTTGTAGTATTAATCATTAATGATTTCCCGGAAGGACCGCTCTGAACGATTGTTTTATTTTGAGCCCTGGTCAGGCAGAGCTGATCATATGTGTTCCTCGTAAGCACATGCACCCTGCTGGGCTTGGTGTGGTGCGTTTCTTTGTTACAGCCCCTACAGCAGATTCCTTTGTTATGATCTAGAAGGGAAGTTGTCATTCAAACTGTTTGTCAATAAGTTTGTATCTTCGTTCTTCTTCGTCAATTCTGGTTGCTCGTGTCAGCATGGTTTTGCTTTTAAAGATTTTAATACGTGGGCCATGTAGGTGCTGGAGATATCGGTGGTAAATACAGGGGTTTGGGATCTATAAGTGTTCAGTGACAAAGTGGTATGCAAGGATGCTCTGTGAGAAGAGCTGCTCTCATAGACTAGACTAACATCCAATTCTGAAATACACTTTGAATTATCTTAATATTATATAAAGGAAAGGAGCCCAAAGACTTTCTTCATTTTCAGAAACTGCAGTAATCTAGACTTTACAGATATTATGGACTTGTATGGGCGGTACTGGATATGCTTGTTTCAGGGTCTGTGTGTCAGACGATCATGTATGGTGGAACAGTATTTTCACATGGTGGGAATGTCTGGTGGATTCAATTTGGACGTAAATGATGAGTTGAAATGCATGTGTGTGTTGGGGGGGGCGGTTGGAGTAGCCTAGTGGTTAAAGCATTCGCCCATCACGC
This sequence comes from Haliotis rubra, assembly GCF_003918875.1. Lineage (NCBI taxonomy): Eukaryota > Metazoa > Mollusca > Gastropoda > Lepetellida > Haliotidae > Haliotis > Haliotis rubra. The sequence continues at coordinate 369,505 of NW_025766986.1, read as the reverse complement.
CGAATACCTGGGATCAATTCCTCACATCGGTACAATGTGTGAAGTCCATTTCTGGTGTGTCCCCTGCAGTGATTTTGCTGGAATGCTTCTATAAAGCGGTGTAAAACTTCACTCACTCACTCACTCACTCACTCACTCACTCACTCACTCACTCACTCACTCACTCACTCACTCACTCACTCACTCACTCACTCACTCACTCACTCACTCACTCACTCACTCTCACTCACTCACTCACTCACTCACTCACTCCTGTATCTGTAACAGGTTGTATAGGTATTTACAGATTCTGCTTCGAAGATCATATCTCTTCCTTGACTTCTGTTCGAGTCTGTCATCTTAATCCACAATTTTTCCTAAATGGAATTTAATGCTGATCAAGTGATTAAAATGACTTCAAAGTCTAAAAGTATTAGCTTTCAGATTGGTGCAGATATCAAATCATGTTTCAATCAGAGGTGATTTTTTGTGATTTTAAACCTCTTATTGAGCATCAATTAGTTTCTAGAATAACAGTGTAATTGGGTGCTGATGCGAATGGACTGCACATTAATAAATTGATGCAGTTTTCCATTGATTTGTAGCAGTGCAACCTTAGACAATTCAACTTGCTGTCAAATTTTGAATTCTATAGCTACCCAGATCCGCTGGCCATGAGTTCAAATCCTAAATTAGAAAACATGCTTGCTTTTAGTCAGTTTAATTGCATAAAATCTTGAATTCATACAAAACTTCTAACTGCTTGTCAGACACAGGGGCGGATACAGCTTTTTGAGAAAGGGGGGTGCACACTATTGAGAAAAGGAGGGGTGCACACTTCATTTTCACCCGAGTTTCAATGGTCATTTAACAAACTTTCAGCACAAAAGGGTGGGTACGCACCCCTGCACCCCCCCTCTGGATCCGTCTATGAGACATATTATACAAGTAATATTTTGTTTTACTCTGGGTGTTGTTTTAGGTTTTAGTCTTAAATTTCAAGGTACTTGAACATATTTCAGATGAATACAGAAATATATGCTAAAGCTTTAAGGCATCCTCTCCCTTATTGGTTGTCATCAGAAATCCTATATAATGCATGTTATCACTGTTTTGTCACAGTGAGTGGGTGAGATCAGTTTCATGCCACTTTTAGCTTTATTCTAGCATTATCACAGTGGGGACACCAGAACTGGGCTTACACATCATACCCATGTGGAGAATCGAACCTGGGCATGACAAGCATATGCTTTACCCACTTGGCTACTCCAATCACCCCTTATGTCACAGAATTCCTTAATGACAATAGCTGTAATAAGAAATTTATAGTTCTAGACTTGGGGCTGAATATCCATGGTTCAAATATATGTGTGAAACTTTAATAACTTTAAGTTTTCTTTTAAGCCATTATTGAACTGGCAAAAAATCTGCACAGGTACGTCACAACACATGTAAGCAACATGGACTTGCCTTCACAGAGTCAGCACCTGAGTTTCGTATCTGTGCTGTATCTAGTTGGCTAGCACTATTAAATTGCCCAAACTGGCCGGACTGGTACCAGCTTCCTCACAACAAATGTTGGCACATCACTATTTACAGGAATTATTCTTGGACATGACGTTGAACCCGATTTCACCTCGCCTGACCTCACCTACTGACCAGGAGACAAGGTTTCAGCTTCTTTTACAGCACTAATTACAACATCTAGACTAGGCATAGGCACCTAATGACCAAACCTAATGCCCAAGCAAAGTCTGTCTTTAAGATACCTGTGGGCATCTGCGAAGATCCGGGTTAGAATTGGTCTTCAGTAACCTATGCTTGTCGTAAGAGGCGATTAACAGGATTGGGTGGTCAGGCTCGCTGACTTGGTTGACACATGTCATCAGTTCCCAATTGTTTAGATCAATGCTAATGCTGTTGATCACTGGATTATCTGGTCCAGACTCGATTATTCAGACCGCCGTCATATAGCTGGAATATGGCTGAGTGCGGCAACAAGAACCAACCAACCAACCAACCTGCGGGTTTGATTTGGTTGCTCCAGTCCCAACTTCACATTTTTAGCAGCCAATATGTAGCGGATACATTGTTTTGTGTCCGGCAATTTGCTGAAGTAAGTCATTTGGCGCCATCAGCTTCCATCATTTCCCGTGTATCTATTTCCTTCATCCCCTTGTAGAAATATTTTAAAATGTCCAATAATCACAAACCTTAGCCACACATCTGTAGCCTGAGTGTAGTAAAATAACTTCTGATCGCCTAAAATAATGATACTTGTCCATTTGCTGACATAAGACATGCACATAAAATATCACCAAATACAATTTCAGGCTAGCTATTCTCGAAACGTTCGTAGCCCTACGAACCTCTTAAGCCCATTCTTAACACATGGGCTACGATAAAAGTTAAGAATTCTTAGGGCTACGAATGTTTCGAGAATAAGGGCCCAGGGCCCGATCCACAAAACGTCTGTAGCGCTACGACATTCGTAACCCTGTGATAAACTATAGAGTTACGACAGGTTGTAACGTTACGAATGCTTTGTGGATCAGGACCCTGGCTTACAAAGAGTTTCTGGCACAGACTGAATGTGTTATATTCATTTTGGAAATCGAGACGTACAGTAGAGTTTAAGACATTGCAAGCTTTGATGTCACTGAGACTCACTGACTGGGGTTGGTTTTACGCCGCTTTTAGCAATATTCCAGCTACATCACGGCGGGGGACACCAGAAATGGGCTTCACACATTGTACCCATGTGGGGATTCGAACCCAGGTCTTCGGCGTGACGAGCCAATGCTTTAACCACTAGGCTACCCCACCGCCCCGATGTCACTGAGAAGGACACTTGGACAGTAATATGAGTATTGAAACATCAAGTGTTAACAGACATCTGACTCTCTTGTCTCGACCCCGTTTTGTTTCATTAAGTATTCTGTATATTTAGTGTCAGCATCGATGAGTCACGATGTCATCTCTATGCTTGTTTGTTCATAACAAATTAGTCCATGACAGGCCAGTTCTTCTTCACGATTCATCTAATTCACTTCTACAACATATATTCTATATCAGTTGACTTTTATTTTCTTGAGTCCCAGGGAGACAAGCAATTCCCTTAATGCACCCTGCCTCGGAGGCAGTGAGTGAGATGGCCTGTGATCAGTGGAGCTTTACACCTTCAGGTGGTCCTGATAGAATGGTTTATTCATGAGCACTCGATGGCACACCTGTGGGTTCTTGTCCTGGGATGGCCACTTTGGGGCACAGATGTCCTGTTGTCTAAGGTGCTGAAATAGGCTGTGTATAGTTGTGTCCCTTGGGCGCACCAGGAGCCTGTAATTGTGGCTTCGAATCCTGGATTTCCTGATCATGTTCCTAGGTTTCTCACAACCATACCCACTCGTGAAGGTCCGGGTTAGAATATTGATCTTCAGTAACCCATGCTTGTCATAAGAGGCGACTAACCTCCAGACTCGATTATTTACAGACCGCCGTCATATAGCTGGAATATTGCTGAGTGCGGAGTAAAACTAAACTCACTCACTCACTCACTCACTCACTCACTCACTCACTCACTCACTCACTCACTCACTCACTCACTCACTCACTCTTCACTCACTCACTCACTCACTCACTCACTCACTCACTCACTCACTCACTCACTCACTCACTCACTCACTCACTCACTCACTCACAACCATACCCAGGATGATGATTGTGGGTTACACAAAAGCTGTAAATGTATAATACCTGCCTCACTTGGAGGGGTTGTAGGGTAGCCCTCGGATTACAGCGTTCGCTTGTCATGTCCAAGACCTGGGTTTTGATTCTCAACATAAGTATAATGTGTGGAGTTAACTTCTGGTATCCCCTAGGGCTGAGCAGTATAACCGGGTTTGTTGTAAAATGGCGACCCCCAACAACGAACAATTTATTGTGATGCCAAATACTGCTGCAAAGGCTTCAGTATGTCAGCATTTTGGGTTGAACCACTGTGTTGATGTTAAATTAACTCGATTATAAGTAGTTTTTTGTTAAACAAAACTTCTTGCAATATGTTGCAATACATATCGCAATATATGCCTTCCCATCGCAATATATCGCAATATGAAAATTCTCTGCAATGCCCACCCCCTAGTATTCCCCATTGTGATATTGATGGAGTATTGCTAAAATATGAGTGAGTGAGTGAGTTTAGTTTTACGCCACACTCAGCAATATTCCAGCTATATGGCGGCGGTCTGTAAATAATCGAGTCTGGACCAGACAATCCAGTGTTAAACAGCATGAGCATCGATCTGCGCAATTGGGAACCGATGACATGTGTCAACCAAGTCAGTGAGCCTGACCACCCGATCCCATTAGCCGCCTCTTACGACAAGCATAGTCGCCTTTTGAGGCAAGCATGGGTTGCTGAAGACCTATTCTACCCCGGATCTTCACGGGTCGCTAAAATATGAAGCTGACTTAAACCATGATATTACTGGATACTGTTGCAAGAGGTCATTTTATTCACTACAATGTTGCTTTGGTAAAAAACCAAGTGACACAGCAATGCTGCCCTGAATTATCCCAGTATGATAACACTTAGCATTGATAGATGACATCTTAGTGTATTAACACAACCTTGTATGACATCTTTCTACAGCTGTGTATGACATCTTACTGTGATAACACAATTACATATGCCATCTTAGTGTAGTAACTCATTTTGGGCATTACACAACTGTGTATGATAATTTACTGTGATAACAGCAATGTATGCCACCTTAAGATAGATAAGATAATTTTTTATTGTCCCAAGGGAAATTTGTTTTGCATCATATGTTCTCCAGTTTTTCATTCATAAAGCAGCCATACATAACATTGCAATTGGTAATCATGAAATAATCAGGATATAAATACATCAATTTAGTACACAAACATAGATATTGAATAGAATTTGGACAATTAAAAGACAAGTCATACACAGAATTTGTTGTTAATGCATCTAATACTAGCTGGAACAAATGAGTGGCGAACCCTGTTTGTTCTAAAAGTCGGCATATGCAGCCTGCGTCCAGAAGGTAATGATGAATATTCAGAAAAGAGTATGTTAGTAGGAACACTTAAAATTTTGTTTGCCTTTTTTGAAATTTGCTGCTCTTAACAACTGCCGATACTTTCGATAGGAAGCCCAATAATTTTAATCTTAGTGTTATAACATGGCTATGTATGCCATTGTAGTGTCATAACAGAACTGTGGATGCCATCTTTCAGTGATAGCACCTCTGTGTATGCTATCTTACCATTAGGCAAATCTGAAGAAAGATGCCACTAGTTACTTGTTAAATTATGCACAGGCAATGTGGGAATGTATTAATTAACCCTGAAATAGTAATAGGTTTGTCAAGCCAAGCGATACCCCAGTCACTCTCACCCTTTATTGTCTATTGTTGTCATGTCAGTTCTATTCATTATCTACACAAAGTTTCAAGCTGTTCCTTAAAATGCTCATCCTAGAGAGATAATCGCGATGTTGTCTCCAGTAAACATGGTATATTTTAATTTTAAAAATCTGCCACATTCTTACATCCCCCAGAGATTCTAGGTCCCGATCCACAAAGTGTTTATAGCGTTACGAGCTATCGTAACTATGTAGTTTATCATGGGATTATGAATGACGTAGTGCTACGAATTCTTTGTGGATTGGACCCCTAGATCAGAATTCGTTGTGCATAGAGCTCAGGTCACAAATCAGTTGAGGTTAAACAATATTGAGCGAGGAGAGTCCTTGGATGGGTGACGGTGTTTGGCATCTTGACTCCTGAGAGTTTCTAGGACTTCAGTCCTGCCCCACATCGAAACTCATGTGATACATGTGGTCTCACCTGAGGCGAGTGAGTTTGTTCAAAATTACCTCTGTTCCCCAGCAGAAAAATGGGTACCCGGTGGGATAATTCATGTGACTAGAACCTTCTTAGTGTCTAACAGACAGCTTTGGTTATCTGGAGTAATAATGTTGTGTTGTTTGTGCATGCTTTGAGCATGCCCCTTTGTGGAGTATTGTGCGGCATAAGTACCCTCATTATTTATAGGTCATCAGGGGCGGTGGGGTAGCCTAATGGTTAAAGCGTTGGCTCGTAACGCCGAAGACCCGGGTTCGAATCCCCACATGGGCACAATGTGTGAAGCCCATTTCTGGTGTCCCCCGCCGTGATGTTGCTGGAATATTGCTAAAAGCGGCGTAAAACCAAAACTCAGTCAGTCAGTTATAGGTCATCAGTAACAATATTTGTTGTAGGAGAGCAGTGTAATTCGGACAACCATGGGTTGGTTCTTGATGATTTCGCTATTCGGGATCATGGGGATACATACCTTTTTAAAATATAAATGAATATTGACCTATGTATCCTTCTAGGCTGCTTTAATTAATATGTCGTAAGGCTTTGTATTGCTGCATCTGGGTTCAGTCATGTATCATCAAATTATATGTTGCATCAACCAGACATTGTGAAAACTTGGATGATAGCTTGTGTTTTTATACAGTTGTCTTTTATAAATTAATGACTTGTTTTACAGTTGATCAAGTAATTACCGCGAAAACTATGGATGTTCTTACATGTCCGAAAACCCATGACATGAGGATATTGGGTTGTGTGATGCAGCTGAAAGTTTCTCAATCAAACAACATTCTTTAAGAAATGAAATTTTGGTTTCATGCATATTTGTATACACGCTACTTACATTTATTTGGGTTATAGTAATCTTAAATATCCGTTGCTGGGCACTAGGATAGTCATCTTTATTTAAATGTCTGGTCCTTGGCAAGTATTATTGTATAGTTGGGTTTATTCAACAAACTCTGGGGGCAGTGGGGTAGCAGAGCTCCAGATAAGATTTAGCTCATGTGGGTATTGTACCCACTGTATTTTTGGGAGTGGGTATTATGAATGTTGAGTGGGTATTTCATTTTCCGTTACCCACTGCTTTCAAATATGTTTGTATTTCAGTCATACCCAGATAGCATTCAGACGTAGGCCCAACGTTGGCAATGGTTTTGCCAACATTGGGCCAACTTCCGATTGCTATCTGGGTATTACTCACCTAAGTATTACGTCATTGAGTAAGTTTACTAAGCAGGTATGTTCTGCCTCATGTCATACCTAATCAAAACCAAGTTAAATATAATGGAAAGGATTTAATAACTTGATAGCAATCGATGTCTTTTTCATTACGCAAGCGATTTTTATAAATATATTCCGTACGCATTTGTTTCAAACTTTTTGCGTATCTAACATTTTAAATGCGTAATTGGTATGCAACAATTATTTTTCAATGCGTAATTGGAAATTTTCTATGCGTATTTTACCCGGATACGCAGCTTATCTGGTCCTCTGGGGTAGCCTAGTGGTAAAGCGTTCGCTCGACACACCGAAGACCCGGGTTCAATCCCCCACATGGGTACAATGTGTGAAGCCTATTTTTTGTGTCCTCTGCTGTGATATTGCTGGAATATTGCTAAAAGCGGCGTAAAACCAACTAACTCACTCTCACTCACCTACTCACTCACTCAACTGACGTAATTACAAGAGATTTCTGATAGAGGAATGTTTTTGTAGATTTTCTTTATAAATACATCTTTTCATGCTACCCATACGTTTATTCAGGTTTTTTTACATTAAACAGGCCTGGCCATTGATCAAGACATGGTGTAAATGAATATATTCCAGTGTAGACAATGGCGTTATGGTGTTTAACACTCCTGGTATCTCATGGTGAGAAGCTGGGGACATTATGTCAGACAATGCCATGAAGGGTGACACATGCAGAGGCACTAATCTGGTTCCGGTCACAAGTGCCTGGGTCACGGTCATGACTCCATTGTCAAGTGCAGTCATTATCAATGATGTTATTGTTCATACATGTACTTACTGTACATGATAATTATATTTGCTTCACATGTGTTTATTGATGGTCAGGTTTATCAGTTTTTGTCTTCCCAGTAGCTGAAAGCATGTTTTTTTCCAGTTATTGTTGTGTTTTCAGATTTCAAACTTAAATGAATTGAGTGCATATCAATGCAATTTTCTCAATTTCAGCTGGGGCGGTGGGGTAGCCTAGTGGTTAAAGCGTTGGCTCGTCATGCTGAAGACCCGGGTTCAAATCCCCACATGGGTACAATGTGTGAAGCCCATTTCTGGTGTCCCCGTGCCGTGATGTTGCTGGAATATTGCTAAAAGCAGCGTAAAACCAAAACTCAGACTCAGTCAATTTCAGCTTGTTAAAAGTCCATTGACAATTGCAATATTTTAAGTGCTTTACTTCTTGCAATTGTCGTTCCTAAAAAGCTTGCAAGTAAAGTTTTGTTATATAGTAAAGCTTTCAGAGGAGATTTACCTAGTCTGCAGCCAAATTTTTTTCTGTCTGAAAATTAGTAGCTCACAGATGTGTTGTTGAGTTTGTAAGATAATCAAAATAACACAGAAGGTGTGCTTATATGGTGACGAAAGTAGGTGTTACGCACCTGTCTGTGTGTCACGAAAGTATACCATTTGTACCTGTGGTTAAGAATCTGGGTGTCTTGATGGTGTCCACATTGAGTATGGATTGTCATATACAAGAGCTATGTCGAAAATGCCATTTTCGTTTAAGAAACATCGGCAAAGTAAGGCATCTTATATCCCAGGAAGCTGCCGCTGCATTAGTTCAAACACTGATATTCTCACGCCTGGACTATTGCAATAGCCTACTGTGTGGTGTGTCACAATATTCTGTTTCAAAGCTACAAAAATACAAAATACTGCAGCCTGAATTGTGTGTCTTGCTCCAAAGTTTTCACATATACAGCCACTTCTACGATCCCTACACTGGCTGCCCATCTCAGCTAGAATTGAGTTTAAAGTTCTTGTACCTCGCATACCAGTGCCTTAACGGTATTGCGCCATCCTATTTGTGTGAACTTGTAAGCCAGTATAATCCAACAAGAACTCTCAGATCTCAGTCCCAAATTCTGTGCACAGTGCCTAAAATGATTTGGATTCAGATCATTTGCCTACCAATCAGCTGTTCTATGGAATTCTTTGCCTGAAGATCTCAAAACAGCCCCAAGCCTGCTCTCCTTCAAAACTCTCCTCAAAACATTTTTATTTAAGAAGCACTTTGTCTAGGCTCTCACCCAAATAACTAGCTGGTGTGGAGTTTGGCGTGTTACAAATTCACTCATTATTATTATAATTTTTATTATTATGTGTAGTTCCTCTGTTGTGGTGTAACCTGTGAAGATCCGGGTTAGAATTGATCTTCAGTTAACCATGCTTGTCGTAAGAGGCGATTAACGGGATCGGGTGGTCAGACTCGCTGACTTGGTTGACACATGTCATTGGTTCCCAATTGGGCAGATCGATGCTCATGCTGTTGATCACTGGATTGTCAGTGGAGCTTTACACCTTCAGGTGGTCCTGATAGAATGGCTTATTCATGAGCACTCAATGGCACACCTGTGGGTTCTTGTCCTGGGATGGCCACTTTGGGGCACAGATGTCCTGTTGTCTAAGGTGCTGAAATAGGCTGTGTATAGTAGTGTCCCTTGGGCGCACCAGGATCCTGTAATTGTGGCTTCGAATCCTGGAAAATTTCCTGATCATGTTCATAGGTTTCTCACAACCATACCCACCCGTGAAGGTCCGGGTTAGAATATTGATTTTCAGTAACCCATGCTTGTCGTAAGAGGCGACTAACCTCCAGACTCGATTATTTACAGACCGCCGCCATATAGCTGGAATATTGCTGAGTGTAGCGTAAAACTAAACTCACTCACTCACTCACTATTGTGGATTATGTAATAGTTGTTGCTCATCATAAGAAGTTGTGGTTAAAAGTCAAGACAACTCTCTCCCTTTAGAAGGAAGCTAGTGATCAGTGTTAACAGATTAAGCTGGAGATGCATCTCCAAATTCACATCCCTCTGCAATACAAAGACATGCCAGAAAAAGCGAACACAATTCCACAGGAATAATTGGATCATGGTAATGAACAAGAAATATTATTTGCACATGCGATGATGAAATTCCTAGCAAATTAAGTTTAAGGTTGACTGATGCTTGAATCCCAACACATGATTGAAGGTTACACTCGAGACATTATAAAATATTGACATGCTGGGTGTGAGGTGTAATTATGAAGCGTATGTCATTGTCATATATTCCATACAGAGGTGTTGGAGTAACACTCGTACATCCTTTTCAATATCACTCGTCTCTCACACTCACTCGTCTCTGAAACTAAAAACCAAGTCAACAATACTTTGACAGCCTCATTTACACTGGTCCGTTTTATGTAAAATTAAAAAATTAATTTTATGTAAAATTAAAAAATTAACCCTACATAATTTTTTCTACTGAATCTTAACATGAGTAATGTTGGTTTACAGTATCATACCCTGTATGCGATATACAAGGTGGTATATAGACTTTTAGGTATACGAAATGGGTATAGGCAGAATACAGAACCAGAACCAATAGTCTTGTGGCTTTAGTATGTTAAATTTATCAACACCTTCATATGTGTGCCATTATGGAGAAGTATGAATATAGTTGTCTATGTCCATCTCTTGTATGTGGTTTACAGTCAGTGATAAAACTTTGTGTCTTTTTGCCTGAACTTGGCTTTCTGCTATGTTTACAGAAGTAGTATTATCTATGGTATTCTGAATAGAATGCGTAATGGTGGGGTAGCCTAGTGGTTAAAGCGTTCACTTGTCTACAAATCTGTGTCTGTTAGTTCATCAGTCGTGACCACTGTCCACATAGTCACTGACTCATATCAGACTCTGAAGTAATTGTCTGAACGTACATTACACTACACCATTTCAGTACCTTACATGAGCCTCATAATACCAGCAAGGACCTGTAAAATGTATGATAAAATAATTATACCATAAGGCAGACCAATTTTATTTCTTGTTTTACAGATTTTTTTACTAAAAAAAACTAAAGGCAGGAGGGAAAAAATATAAATAAATGCTAAAAGTATTTTAGTTTTGGCAATTTATAAAGTGTATATGGGGCAAAACACAATCTAAAAAAAACACTTTTCTTGTAAATTTACATTTTTGACCAATAAAACCCCCAAAACATTAAGATTTTATTTTAAGAGCAGGGAAAATTAACTTTTATTTACTTTCTTATTCTTGAAAAAAACACGATCCGTAAAACAGGCCTAAAATATTTTTGTAAGTCAAGCTAAAATGCTGATATACCTTTTGGCCCACATGACAAGGAGATACAGCAACACACAACTCAGATAAGCACAAACTTTATGGATGAACAACTTCTTTATTCAGGTGGGCGGCGGGTTAGCCTAGTGGTTAAAGCGTCTGAAGACCCGGGTTCGATTCCCCACATGGGTATAATGTGTAATGCCCATTTCTGGTGTCCCCCACCATGATATTGCTGGAATGCTGCTAAAAGTGGCATAAAACCATACTCACTCACTCACTCTTTATTCAGGTGGTGCGACGTCTTGATACAGGTTCTTGTATCATTGTCAAGTTATCTGTATCTGCCACTCACTCAAAAAGACACACAACCAACTCACTCACTTACCTATGTACCATGCAGTTCCTGTGTCCTACTAAACCTACAGTGTATTTTTATTGCTGCCTCTCCCTGTATCGTGTATTGACTTAGTAACAGACCCAACTAATGTTGCGACTGAACCAAAGTGATTTCTATTCTTTACCGATCCTCACAAATATTAGCTAATGCTCCTTAACAGATGTGTGCCAATGTGAGTTGATTGAACAGTGGGTTCCCATTGATATAAAGCCAATCACATCTACAGACATGGTATTTACGTTGGGTCATGTGGCTACGTATTAACAGTTATTGCATTATAACCAATCAATAATCGCGATAGTAGCGTCCTGCAGTCTTGACAGGTGACGCTGTCCATTTCAGGGTACATTTTCATCTTTTTAACCCTTCACCCCATCTAATGATCTAAGGAATATGGTAATATAAAATTCTTTATTGACTCTTTAGAGTAAGGTAAGGGCTAGTTTACAACATCGCTGTTGTTTGGAAGAAAGAACATTATCTCTTTGCCTGTTTATCTTAGTCTGTGGTCTAAAGGATGAATTGATTTATGGCTTTTGAATATTGCTAAAAAATGTCAGGCTATTGATTCAGACTTTGTCTTTGATTCAAACAATGAAACAGAAAACTCTTTGTTTCCTAAAGGGGAGGAACATGCATGATAGACACAGTGGGAGTTATCTCCCTTTGGATATGGATTCAATATGGCGGTTATGATTGTAAACAATATTATCTATCAATGCTTTCACAACAAAGTTTAACAAATATTTTGAGCGTTTGCATGTTTAGATAACAGCTGATATGTTATTCATTTGTAATATGAACAGATACTTTTAGTGTAAGGTTCAATGTTGAAATGTATGTGAAATATATGTATCCTTTTTTACAAATAAAACTGAAGAATTATTTGTGAATTATCATTGTATTATAACCATAACATGAGCTTGCATATACCAAATTTGGTAACAAATGAGATTAAAGAATCCTGAAAGGTGACGCGAAGAAGTGGACTAAACTTCAACGCCATGCACGAGACTGACAACAACTCCTTGTATTGCATCTGCCTTGAGCAAGAAGAATGCTGGTGTGCTTTTTATAGGGTTTTACCAGAGGCCGATAAGGTACCTCCCAGCTGAGATTTTAATGGAAGTGTAAGAGCACCACGGCACCTGGTGCTGCTGTTTGACGTCCACTCCGCAGCGAGCAGCAGATTGATTTTCCATGTGATGATAATGTTATGTAACTATGTGGAGTTGTGATTAGAGATTTTCTCAAGTGAATTCATTAGTGTTTGCTGAAAAAATTGTTTTGATATTCAATTAAGGTGTGAACTAGTAACATATTGAATGTCAGCTCAGTCAGTGGCTTTTTGTGATCAGTGCAGATATGTCAATTCCTTCATTTGGTTTCTTCATTCATTGGTTGTTCAATTTAGAGTTTTTGTGTTCCATCTTTTCTGGATGTATCAGTTGATATCTCCGTAAGTCCCTTTAACACCCTATAATGACCACAGCCCAACCCCTTAAAACCCTTACACTGATTGAAGACCCACTCCCTATAACACCCAATACTGATTGAAGACCCACTCCCTATAACACCCAATACTGATTGAAGACCCACTCCCTATAACACCCAATACTGATTGAAGACCCACTCCCTATAACACCCAATACTGATTGAAGACCCACTCCCTATAACACCCAATACTGATTGAAGACCCACTCCCTATAACACCCAATACTGATTGAAGACCCACTCCCTATAACACCCCATACTGATTGAAGACCCACTCCCTATAACACCCAGTACTGATTGAAGACCCACTCCCTATAACACCCCATACTGATTGAAGACCCACTCCCTATAACACCCAATACTGATTGAAGACCCACTCCCTATAACACCCAGTACTGATTGAAGACCCACTCCCTATAACACCCAATACTGATTGAAGACCCACTCCCTTTAACACCCTACATTGACCACAGGCCAACCCCTTATAACCCTTATACTGATTGAAGACCCACTCCCTATAATACCCAATACTGATTGAAGACCCACTCCCTATAACACCCAATACTGATTGAAGACCCACTCCCTATAACACCCAAAACTGATTAAAGACCCACTCCCTTTAACACCCTACATTGACTGCAGGCCAACTCAATATAACTATACTGATTGCAGACCCACTCCATATATCCACTATACTGACTGCAGAGCCACCCCGTATAACCCCTGTACTGACTGAGGACCCACTCCTTGTAGCATCAGACCATATAACCCCACCACGGACTGCAGACCCAATACCTGTAATACTCTATGTTGACTGCAGACTGACTCCCTGTAACACCCTACATGGCCTGCAGACTGACTCCCTATAACACCCTGTACCAACTGCAGACTGACTCCCTATAACACCCTGTACCAACTGCAGACTGACTCCCTGTAACACCCTGTATGAACTGCAGACTGACTCCCTATAACACCCTGTATGAACTGCAGACTGACTCCCTGTAACACCCTGTATGAACTGCAGACTGACTCCCTATAACACCCTGTACGAACTGCAGACTGACTCCCTATAACACCCTGTACGAACTGCAGACTGACTCCCTATAACACCCTGTATGAACTGCAGACTGACTCCCTATAACACCCTGTACAAACTGCAGACTGACTCCCTATAACACCCTGTACGAACTGCAGACTGACTCCCTATAACACCCTGTATGAACTGCAGACTGACTCCCTATAACACCCTGTATGAACTGCAGACTGACTCCCTATAACACCCTGTACTGAACTGCAGACTGACTCCCTATAACACCCTGTACGAACTGCAGACTGACTCCCTAACACACCCTACGACCTGCAGACTGACTCCCTATAACACCCTGTATGCAGAACTGCAGACTGACTCCCTATAACACCCTGTACGATCTGCAGACTGACTCCCTATAACACCCTGTACTGAACTGCAGACTGACTCCTATAACACCCTGTACAGAATGCAGACTGACTCCCTATAACACCCTATGTACGGAATGCAGACTGACTCCCTTTAACACCCTACGACCTGCAGACTGACTCCCTACAACACCCTGTATGAACTGCAGACTGACTCCCTATAACACCCTGTATGAACTGCAGACTGACTCCCTATAACACCCTGTATGAACTGCAGACTGACTCCCTACAACACCCTGTACGAACTGCAGACTGACTCCCTACAACACCCTGTATGAACTGCAGACTGACTCCCTACAACACCCTGTATGAACTGCAGACTGACTCCCTATAACACCCTGTATGAACTGCAGACTGACTCCCTACAACACCCTGTATGAACTGCAGACTGACTGCCTATAACACCCTGTATGAACTGCAGACTGACTCCCTATAACACCCTACATGACCTGCAGACTGATTCCCTGTAACACCCTGTACAAACTGCAGACTGACTCCCTATAACACCCTACGACCTGCAGACTGACTCCCTGTAAACACCCTGTATGAACTGCAGACTGACCCCTATAACACCCTACATGACCTGCAGACTGATTCCCTGTAACACCCTGTACAAACTGCAGACTGACTCCCTATAACACCCTACACGACCTGCAGACTGACTCCCTACAACACCCTGTATGAACTGCAGACTGACTCCCTATAACACCCTGTACAAACTGCAGACTGACTCCCTATAACACCCTGTACGAACTGCAGACTGACTCCCTACAACACCCTGTATGAACTGCAGACTGACTCCCTATAACACCCTACATGACCTGCAGACTGACTCCCTATAACACCCTGTACAAACTACAGACTGACTCCCTTTAACACCCTGTACAAACTACAGACTGACTCCCTATAACACTCTATATGAACTACAGACTGACTCCCTATAACACTCTATATGAACTACAGACTGACTCCCTATAACACCCAATACAAACTGAAGACTGACTCCCTGTAACACCCTATCCCTCAGACAGTTCACTTGGCAGAATTCCAAAATCTGCTCATAAAGTTTAACTAAACACTAAAGCTTAGAGTTAAGAAGAATTCTATTTATGTATTGATTTCATAAATGTGCTCATACTCATCCATTACAGATTGCACAGTGGTTGCCAACATGACCACTAACTCAACAATCATGGCTGCCATTCTGCTCTTTAGAAAGTAACCTTTGAAGTTGATAGGCCATTAGTAGTGTATTGGTTTTTTCTATCTGGTAAACTGGGAGTCTGTCACTGAAACGTTGACATACTTTATGATCGTCCTGATATTCACCCACAGAATCATAACTGCCAATATACCCTATGTATCTTCACCATGTCACAAAGTAAATTAGTTTAGGGCTGAGCCCAAGCCTTAATGTTGTTGCTTTTTGAAAAGCGACAAGATTACCGACCAATACCTTGCATCTATAAAAGTGTGTCTGATTTTGGCAGGGTTTGCTACACCTGTGTTCATCTGGGTACAACTGGGTGCCGTTGTACAAAGCGATCTTAGAGCTAGGGTGACCGTAACTCCCATACCTTAACATAGACTTGAGGTAGTCATAGCGCTGAGGATGACTGTAACTCCCATACCTTAACATAGACTTAAGGTAGTCATAGCGCTAAGGTACTTTTGTACAACGGCACCCTGGTGTTCAACAAGCCTGCATCTCACGAGCGGTGACTGTCAGGATCGAATAGTCTGGCTCGCTGGCTTGGTTGATGCATGTCATCTTATCCCAGTTGTGTAAATCAATGCTGATGATGTCAATCACAGAAATTGTCTATTCTGGGCTCTATTACCTACCGACCTCTGGGATATTGCTGAGTGTGGGGTTAAACAATTATTGAACAATTAATCCTTGTATTGATATATGTGCTTGGTTACAGACAGCAGTGTGTCAGATCAGATGCGAGTGTCCAAAATTCAGGGGAGTCCTAGAGGCTTTGCTTGAGTAGTATTTGAGGTTCTCAGTTACTTTGCTTGTCATATGATTTGACTAGAAAGAGTGAGTGAGTTGGGTTTTACGCTGCTTGTAGCACAATCCCAGCAATATCACGGCAAGGAAAACCAGAAATGGGCTTCACACATTGTACCTATGTAGGGAATTGAACCCAGGCCTTCCTCGTGATGAGCGAACGCCCCGACTAGACTAGGAGCAGGCTTTCATTCCACTAGTGTTGGGAATCTCATAATTGATGATTGGTTGATTACAACCGATCAATCATCGAAAATACTTGGTTAGCGTCATTTATGAAATTTTCCTGGCTATTTTTGTTTGCACAAAAACATAAGAAAAAAACATGTAGTTCTTTTGCAAATATCACATCTTTAAAGGATGACTAGCATGTTAGGAACATAAATTTCTTCGGGTCTTGAAGATAAATTCAATCATGAATTGGAACAAGCTTGTAGTGTTCATGAAATGTAACAGACTAAACCAACCTTGTGAAAAATATTGTTAATGCAAAAAGTTTTCTAGAATTGTTGGTGTTTGATTATGAGAAAACATGATCGATTGCTTGGTCGTTTAGTCACTGCGACCAATCTTCAATTATTTCAATTAATGGGACCACCACTACATTCCACTAAGACATTCCTAAGTCAATGTTACAGTAGGGGCGGTGGGGTAACCTTATGGTTAAGGCTGAAGACCGGGTTTGATTCCCGTCATGGGCACAATGTGAAACCCATTTCTGGTGTCCCCTGCCATGATATTGTTGGCATATTGCTAAAAGCGGCGTAAAACCAAACTCAACTCAGTTGCTATGTTACAGTATTTGAGTTAAGATCATATTAGTGCTGTCTTCACTTTGTGGTACTAAGACCAGGTGCTTCGAGGGTATAATACACTTGTTAATATTGTTTGAATATTGCTAAAAGTGGCGTAAAACTTAACTCACTCCCTCATGAGACAGTGCTCGTGTATTTGATAGATAACACTGAAGCACTGTCAACTGCAGTAGAAAACAACATCCCCCAGCTGTCTTCAGTCATTGGTTCAGCTAGTGGTGTATAACACAGTTATCCCCCACAGTCTGTATGTATCCATTTTGTTTTTTCAGATGGAGAAACTGATATTCCAGATGCAGAACCCCAAAACCGGTGTTCCAGTCAAGTGTCAGAAAACATTCCTCTCCACCATTCCATCAGTATTCACAGGTATGTTGTCCATCTAGCTGAACCACTCTACCTCAACACTCACATCTACCTGAACACTCACATCTACCTGAACATTCCTCTCCACCATTCCATCAGTAATCACAGGTATGTGGTCCATCTACCTGAACACTCACATCTACCTGAACACTCTATCTGAACACTCACATCTACCCAGATAGCAATGATATGTTGGCCCATAGTTGGCCCATAATCACCAGTTTGGTTGGCCCATGGTTGTCAACCTGACGATGGGCCCACTTGGATATGCTCATCGGCTCCACAGTGGCCCATCATGTTGGCTCATTGTTGGGTCAACGAATGAAAATTCACACAAAACCATGGCCCATAGTTTGCCCAACGTAGTGATTTTGTTGGCCTTATGTTGGCACCACCGTGTTTCAACATTTAGCTCTTTCTTGACCTTTGTACTAAACCATGGCCCATACTTGGCCCAACGATGTGATTTAGTTGGCCTTATGTTGGCACAACTGTATTTCAACATTTAGCTCTTTCTTGACCTCTGCAATCAGAAACATATATAAACAACACAAGTTAATCAAGTGAACTATTTAATTCTTTTTTTTCATTGTTATTTGAACATTATTGTATTTCTTGAAAATATTCTTGTCTTAGGTCTTTTGGCTGTAGCAGCTGACAGGTTTTTCGAACTGCTCCTGAAAAACAACCCAAAAATTTCATGAAACTATCAGATATCATAATTTTTAGACATGAGAACTATCGTAAAAGGACATAGTATTTGACCTTATGTTTTATTGAAACATACAACTTAATGATTGAAAACTTCTTGTTTATTGCACAGAGTGACGTTCGATGTAGATTCTTACACTGTTATCAAGCTAAAACCAAATGATGAGAAGTATATGTAGTATGTTTTGACAATTAGCAGATTAACATTAACAACAACATGTAATTGAATAACAACTGGTACATTATTGGAGAGGCCAGATGGGGACTAAGAACAACAAATGGAATGGTGATGAAGCCAATAAACAAGGGGATTCAGTTGTAACAACAAGCTGATAGGGTGCTTTGATGGAGTCTATAGTTTGATTAGTTCTTCATTGGTCTGTCGTTTTCATGTGACTGCAAAATTTGGTTTTGTTGCAATTATTAGATTTTGTGTTAGTGAGCAATTCATTGGTCTCAAATGAAATCAAACAGACTATGTGTTGGTGGATTACTGGTTTATAAAGGCTCATCGTGAAGACATGTTGTAGGTGGTTCCGCCATGTTCTAGGTCATGGCTGCTGGAGCATGTTCTTAGCGTGTTTGATCAGGGTTGAGATGACGCCAAACTTAGTTTTAGGGGGCTGGTTTGACAAATTCAAATCTTATCCACTAAGAATCAGGACTTCACAAAAGAAACTTTTGGAAGCCATCAAAATCAGCCACAAACCTTTGATCAATAGAGACCAAGGATACTACATACCATTGGGATATGAAGAACTAATCAAACTATAGACTCTATCAAATCACCCTATCAGGTTGTTACAACCTAACATTCCACCCCCTACCCTCCCTTCTTTGTTAATTGGTTTCATCACTAGATCCATTTGTTGTTCTTAGTCCCCAACTGGTCCGCCTCCCAATTATATGTTTATTTGACAAAACATACTATGTACATGTATATATACTTCTCATCATTTGGGTGTAGTCACTTTTAGCTTGATAACGTGTGTAAGAATCTACATCAAACGTCGCTTCCATACAATAAACAAGAAGTTGTCATCCATGGAGTTGTATGTTTCATTTTTGACTCACCAAGTTCTAGAATGCTGTTCAAACAATGTTTTATTTGGATATGACGCGTAACTACTATAACTGTGACACATATATCTGATATGATGATGTTTAGCAATTATTGGTTGTAAAGATGAATAATAGAGAGAGTTGTATATGGAAACAGGAGTGTAACTGACAAACACATAATGTTAATAAAGTAAACATAATAAATTTAAATAATTTAAAATGAAATGAGATTTTATCAAAGTGGTTAAAACAGGCTACCTAAAGAAAAGAGTCAATTAAATCTTTTATCTACTCAATCAATTGCCTTTCAATACAGTATGTGTCAGTTTCTTTAGCCTAAATGATGATTTAAACCAATTATTTCACAAATATTCGCAATTCAGTATCACAGAAATAACAATGCATATTTACCAGTTGAAGGCCTCCAGAAATGTAGTGTCGTCTGCTCTTTGAATATCAGGTAAAGCTATCAATGATGACAAGTTTGGTATTCAGTTTGGAGAAAACAACGCTGTAAAATTCACTGCATCATAGTTGAAAGACAGGGAAATGGATTCATTCTTTTTGTCTGTGTAATTATTTCAACTGTCATCAAAATCTTTATAAGAAAACATGGCTATAAATGGCCGTGTGCTCACTCTTTTATTCACAATGTTGGGCCAACGGTGGCCCAACTTTGTGAAATAGATGTAAGATCAGGGCAAATAGGCAGAGTTTTTCAAATGTTGGCCCACTGTTGGACCAACGTGTCAAAAGCCACCGTTACTTTTAAGTCATTAAGATAACGTTGGGCCAATGTTGTCAAACTGTTGGCCAACCAACCAACCATATACCAACATTGGCCCAACACACCTTTGCTATCTGGGTACCTGAACATTCCTCTCCACCATTCCATCAGTAATCACAGGTATGTGGTCCATCTAGCTGAACACTCTATCTCAACTGAACACATCTACCTGAACACTCACATCTACCTGAACATTCCTCTCCACCATTCCATCAGTAATCACAGGTATGTGGTCCATCTACCTGAACACTCTACCTGAACACTCACATCCACCTGAACATTCCTCTCCACCATTCCATCAGTATTCACAGGTATGTGGTCCATCTACCTGAACACTCACATCTACCTGAACACTCAATCTACCTGAACATTTCTCTCCACCATTCCATCAGTATTCACAGGTATGTGGTCCATCTACCTGAACACTCACATCTACCTGAACACTCTATCTGAACACTCATATCTACCTGAACATTCCTCTCCACCATTCCATCAGTATTCCCCGGTATGTGGTCCATCTACCTGAACACTCACATCAAATGTTACAGATATCAAGGTTTTACCTGACATCAAATGATACAGTTATCACGGTTTTACCTGACATCAAATATTGCAACCTGTAATATTGTACTCTGCCAATTTGGAGAGATGCAAAAAGGACATGCTGTTTGAATCATATGAATGTTACTACAATAATAAAAAATGAAATTGCATGTTACATAGGACTGCGAATTATATTCTGGTAAGAAATACACTCAAAGCCATTTTGGCCTATGTGAGAAGGCAAAGTACCTCTAAAAAATGCCCATTTCAGTTCAATGTACCCTTTCGAAATCTTGTTTTTGGCTCAACCTGGTCATTGATATACAAGGCACAAGCACAAAACCATAATAGAATTTATTATTATCAAACACGTTGTATTCGATTCCCGGAAATTGCAAGACTATTCACTGCGTATTGACACGTACAAATATCTCACACAATTGTATTGTTGCGTTGTCAGCAGTGGTGACGTCATTCAAATCATATTGTGACGTAAAGTCGGAATGACGTCACAAATGAGCAGTTCCAGATGCTACTATGGGAACCAGCTGAAACGGCCAGCTGATGACACTTCACTGCTGTACCCGTACTCGATGTCAATGAGTGCAGACAGTAAAACCCATAGTTTACTTTTGTGTTTACAATGTCGAAAAAGATCATGTGTTGGCCAAATTCCGGGTGTTATTGAGTATTTGAAGCACAGGAATATTTCATTTGAAACCTCTGGCTAACGTCGTCGGTTCCAAATGAATTCCCGTGCTTCAAATACTCAAAAACACCTGGAAATTGGCCAACACATGATGTTTATCTCCTAAGTCAGAAATTTCATGTCATTTCAATTCTGGCTTTTCTGATGATTTTGGGCTGAATATCAGCCTTTGTGTAAGCTTTTATTACTACATGATATTATTGGATGCTTGAGGATATGGCCATGTAAAGATCTTTACAAGGCCTTAATATGGCCCCAATGGCCTTGAACTTGTGACTTACCGTATATTACCATCTATAATCCGAATTTTGAGGACCAAAAAAAGCAGTCTGTAGAAAAGGAGTCGTCTTATCCATGGGTAACGCTTTCTTCAAACTTAAGAAAACAACATTGTATCACTTCGCGTGAACAAACAACAGAAGACGGCTTTGTCAGTAGAGACGTCAAATTTGCAATTAAACATCACTAGACAAGATTATTTACCTTTTAAGTTCTAAGTTGTTTTTGCTGGGCATTGTATTATTTGCAGGGATTAAGATTACAATAAATATGATATTTAGAGAAACAACATATATTATGCATTTTCTGTCAACTACACTTCGTTTCGATCCGTGAGCAGACGCAATATATATGATTGTGAATTCTTTGAATAATTTCGACCAAAGTTATAATTATTGGTAACTGCCAGTTGTCTGTGGTCTGTGTTTGCCGCGATTAGGACCCCATCGCGGGGGATCGACTTATGCATGAAACATACCATTTCGAGACTGATTTTAAGGGTCAAGTTTGGGGGTCGTCTTATCCATGGGGTCGTCTTATAGACGATAATATACAGTATGTGGTTTACGACCCTGCTTCAGGTTATGACCTGATCACCTGGCTGCGGCACCATCTGAACATCAGTGAGGACGACGTGAACGAGGCACTGCACCTGGCCCAGCTGCTGTGTCAATATGGCTACTTCTTCCCCATCACAGACAATAAGACCCTCGTCGTCAAGGGGGACATCTCGCTCTACAGGTTCCAGGTATACAGGAAGGGGGAAATATAGGATTTTTATGGATTTAATGTTCAATACCTCGTGCGCTCTTTTTTTTGAATTATGAATATCGAGGTAAAAAATATGAAATACGAGATGTAAATCCAGAGTGTATTTATTTTCAGGAATGGGAATCTGCGCTATATCCCTTATAGTGATGATACTTTTTACACAACCAGGATATAAAGAATTGGAGGAAGTCATATGGCCAAATTGACATCGGTTAATGAATTGTCTGTCATGTAGAAATTGTAATCCAGCTCTGGTTTGAAAGACAAATTCCCAAATTCTTCCCTTCTGTCTCACAGGGGGGTGGGGTAGTCTAGTGGTTAAAGTAGCCTAGTGGTTAGACACGCGCCGAAGACCCGAGTTCGATTCCCCACAAAGGTACAATGTGTGAAGCCCATTTCTGGTGTCTCCCACTGTAATGTTGCTGGAATATTGCTAAAAGCGGCATAAAACCATGCTCACTCACTCACTCACTTCTATCTCACAGTTGTGTAGCAAATGTCCTGGGCCCCAGTCCACATAGCGGTCCTAGTGCAACAATGACCACCTTTGCGCTAAGATCGCTTTGTGAAACAAGGGCCAATGGTCCTATTTCCCTATGCACATTTGCGTCTCTTATGTGGGACTGTGAGTATGTTTTTCTGCTGCTCTTGGCAATATTCTAGCACCGTGAAAGCTTTGGGGAACGAGGAGGCGACATCAGAAATGAGCTTCACCCATGGTACCCATGAAGGGAACTGAACCAAGGTCTTTGGCATGACAAGTGTACGCTTCAACCACTCTGCTACCCTGTCACCCCAGCAGGTTCTTTAAAGCAGGTTTTTTATTTCTTTCACTGAAGCATTTTTCAACATTCATGAAGTAATTCTGGTATGTGTATTCATTGCTTCCATGAGTTGACCTTGACCTTGACCTTGCCCTTGTATTTCAGTGTCCCTTCTACTGGGCTTCGCATAATGCAGAACCTGACAATATTACATATGGTGAGTTACCTGGATTGTGTCTGTATATAACAAGATATGCATTGCTTAATTTGTCTATCACTTATACCTTAATATCCGAAAGCATGTTTTTGGGAGGAAATAAAATAATGTTCAATTTTTTAATGATTGTTCATTCTGGCTGAAATTATTTTATATTTCTGTTTTCTCAAAGGGACATAACTCTTGGTAAATTGCTTTTGTCACAGGAGTCTTATTTTTCTAATAAAATTTTAAAAGCTGACAATTACTGGAACCCCTGGTTTCACAGATGGACCATGATGATGGTTAAGGGAAGGAAGATAACTTGTGGTAGTGGTAGGTTTGAAGCAGCATATGTTCTTTTTCCGCGTGATGGAGCTTTTTTTATGGTAGCATTTCCTTTCCAGCAATCCATCTGACCAAGCGATCTATGCGAAATAAACAGAAACATGGCTTGGAAGATTACGAACAGGTAATGTATTTGTCATCACCTGTTCCAGGTAAAACATAAAAATTATGTCACAATGTGTTCATAATTAGGACATTTCAAGAAGAATAGGGAAAATATGACTTATATTGTGGATAGATTGCCATCATATATGCTGTATATGAACGTTCTTCTGTTTCAGTACATAGTAATAAAGAAACTTGTATACTCAGGAGGGTTACAGCACATGGGATTTTTGTCCTCAACTTGATCAGGGATTTATTTAGAATTCTAAACTATGGGCCTTTTGTAAACTAATTGTAAAAACATTGTGACTTTTTTCAAAATTTGATGTTCTTAATGTTTTATTTTCATACATTCTGAGATACTGGGAAATTTCATGTTCAGATGAGGAATTTTAACAGTCATTTCTGCAGATTTGGAGCCGATGGATGGTCTTGATTAATCACAGTTTTTGAATGGGGCGTTATCTTGGTACAGCTGAAATATAAAAATGTTGTTCGGAAAATGATGAGTTCTGAGTAACAACTGGAATTATTGGAAAGTTAGTGCTAAGTGAGTGTGAGAAAACTAAACTCATGTTATTGTTTGCAGAATGTGTACATCAAGCTGCAAAAAATGTTGTGTGATAAGTGGGACACAATCCAGACACAGGCGCAAGACCAAGTCAGGTGAGGAGAACATTAGTCTTTGTGACTCCTGGTGACAGTCAGCAGACTCTTGATACCCCTGGGGTAATGTAGTATCCACATTAGTAGTCTTACTGTTGGGATTCCTGCAGAGCCGAGTTGAAGTATCCATACCAGTCTCCCTGTCGGGATTCCTTTGTAGATTAGGACAAAAGTATCCATACCAGTCTCCCTGTCGGGATTCCTTTGTAGAATAGGACCAAAGTATCCATACCAGTCTCCCTGTCGGGAATCCTTTGTAGAATAGGACCAAAGTATCCATACCAGTCTCCCTGTGGGATTCCTTTGTAGAATAGGACCAAAGTATCCATACCAGTCTCCCTGTCGGGATTCCTTTGTAGAATAGGACCAAAGTATCCATACCAGTCTCCTGTCGGGATTCCTTTGTAGAATAGGACCAAAGTATCCATACCAGTCTCCTGTCGGGATTCCTTTGTAGAATAGGACCAAAGTATCCATACCAGTCTCCCTGTCGGGATTCCTTTGTAGAATAGGACCAAAGTATCCATATCAGTCTCCCAGTCGGGATTCCTTTGTAGCTTTGTAGAATAGGACCAAAGTATCCATATCAGTCTCCCTGTCGGGATTCCTTTGTAGAATAGGACCAAAGTATCCATACCAGTCTCCCTGTCGGGATTCCTTTGTAGAATAGGACCAAAGTATCCATACCAGTCTCCTGTCGGTCTCCCTGTTCCTTTGTAGAATAGGACCAAAGTATCCATACCAGTCTCCCTGTCGGATTCCTTTGTAGAATAGGACCAAAGTATCCATACCACCTGTCGGGATTCCTTTGTAGAATAGGACCAAAGTATCCATATCAGTCTCCCTGTCGGGATTCCTTTGTAGAATAGGACCAAAGTATCCATACCAGTCTCCCTGTCGGGATTCCTTTGTAGAATAGGACCAAAGTATCCATATCAGTCTCCCTGTCGGGATTCCTTTGTAGAATAGGACCAAAGTATCCATACCAGTCTCCCTGTCGGGATTCCTTTGTAGAATAGGACCAAAGTATCCATACCAGTCTCCTGTCGGGATTCCTTTGTAGAATAGGACCAAAGTATCCATACCAGTCTCCCTGTCGGGATTCCTTTGTAGAATAGGACCAAAGTATCCATACCAGTCTCCCTGTCGGGATTCCTTTGTAGAATAGGACCAAAGTATCCATATCAGTCTCCCTGTCGGGATTCCTTTGTAGAATAGGACCAAAGTATCCATACCAGTCTCCCTGTCGGGATTCCTTTGTAGAATAGGACCAAAGTATCCATACCAGTCTCCCTGTCGGGATTCCTTTGTAGAATAGGACCAAAGTATCCATACCAGTCTCCTGTCGGGATTCCTTTGTAGAATAGGACCAAAGTACCCATACCAGTCTCCCTGTCGGGATTCCTTTGTAGAATAGGACCAAAGTATCCATACCAGTCTCCCTGTCGGGATTCCTTTGTAGAATAGGACCAAAGTATCCATACCAGTCTCCCTGTCGGGATTCCTTTGTAGAATAGGACCAAAGTATCCATACCAGTCTCCTGTCGGGATTCCTTTGTAGAATAGGACCAAAGTATCCATACCAGTCTCCCTGTCGGGATTCCTTTGTAGAATAGGGACCAAAGTATCCATACCAGTC
The DNA here is from genome assembly GCF_003918875.1 of Haliotis rubra. Lineage (NCBI taxonomy): Eukaryota > Metazoa > Mollusca > Gastropoda > Lepetellida > Haliotidae > Haliotis > Haliotis rubra. Next base: position 343,199 of record NW_025766986.1, on the reverse strand, counting down.
TCCCTGTTGGGATTCCTTTGTAGAATAGGACCAAAGTATCCATACCAGTCTCCCTGTCGGGATTCCTTTGTAGAATAGGACCAAAGTATCCATACCAGTCTCCCTGTCGGGATTCCTTTGTAGAATAGGACCAAAGTACCCATACCAGTCTCCTGTCGGGATTCCTTTGTAGAATAGGACCAAAGTATCCATATCAGTCTCCCTGTCGGGATTCCTTTGTAGAATAGGACCAAAGTATCCATATCAGTCTCCCTGTCGGGATTCCTTTGTAGAATAGGACCAAAGTACCCATACCAGTCTCCTTGTCGGGATTCCTTTGTAGAATAGGACCAAAGTATCCATATCAGTCTCCCTGTCGGGATTCCAGGGTGTGATAGGATCCTGATACATGCTTGTTTCCTTACTGGGATTCTTAAAGGACCACATTATCCACATTTGTATTCCTGTTCAGAATCAAGAATAGAATTTGACCATGATACACAGGTTTGTCTTCCTGTTGGGATTCTAGGACAGAAGAAAACCATACTTCGAACACTTATGGCAGAAGATAGCATAAGTACTCAAGCTTGTTTCCTTGTTGGGATTCTTAGAGTGAACTTGATCCCATTTTGTTTGTCCAGTGTCGGTTCTAGGAATGAACTGTTTGTCTTGATGTTGGGATTCGGGTGAGGAATAGATTTAAGTGCTTCTTTCCCAGTCTGGATTCTAGAATTTTATCCAATCTGATACTGTATGTAGTGATCATATTTTGTCAAATCTTGCATATTGCTGTCGAGAAAATAACAGTTGAGAAAATAACTCTGTTTACACAACACTCCTCTGTTTTAATGGTGTGGAGAATAGCTAACATACATGATAAAACTTTCATGCATATTAAATTTTATGATTCCAGATTGGCTAAAGAGAGAAAGAGGACAGATAAAGTCATCACTGACAGTCAAGAGAGAGCTTTCTGGAGAATACACCGGCCACCGGTAAGGGGAGACAACTTTGCCACATATATGACTTGTTTGGAAACCTGTAAATACTATATGTATTTGTCAACTATTTGCCAGACAACACACTCAAGCACAGTGCTGACTCAGCATACAAACACAGCCACAGGCTAGTTTGCATATCATGTGACCAGACTTTATTCTTGTTTTGAAAAATATGGAATCAGTCCAGAATAACTGACATGTTATGGTTCAGCTTACAGATTGTTCAGCGTAAATCTCAAGGTATTCTACTGCACTTTCAACCATTAACTATGGTTGTAACAAGTTCGTTATAAGAGTAGTTCATTCAGATTTAGCATGAAGTTAATTATGTGTAGGTGGAGATAGGAATTGTTTTATCAATGCACATAAGGAATAAATAATGTTACGTTTAATCATATATCATGATAACTTTGAGCTGCACACCTATCCAATCAGTGACACCTCTGGACAGAGTAGATGTATAGCTGTTATACTGTCCAACAACAGATCAAGATATGATCCTCGTGTTATGCATGATGATGATGATGATGATGATGATGATGATTTCATTTCTGCAGCCTGGACAGATGAGGGGAATTGAAGAAGGGCCAAAGAGATACTTCATGATTAGACAGATGGAGGACCGTAGAAAGAATAAGGACTTTCTACAGAAACGGGTAATATTTCTCACCATATGCACTGCCATGTTTCTCAGGTCTGTGCGTATGCTTAAATCAGGCAATGACTGACTTGAGGAAATTTAGTTTGAGACAGACTTTGTATCGTCAGCGTGATAAGAGGTGTAGCTCTGTAGTATGTTTTTACAATTAATCAACATCCATGTTGAATACTTTTGTAATAGAAGTGTAAATCATGTTTGGGAGTGTCTGAAGGTGAAGTTCAAGCCCAGAGAGCCATACAAGGGAGATAACTATGATGAGCATTTGAGACCATTTCTTGCATTTTGTTCAGGTTGGCTCAGGATCAGGTTAGCTCTGAATTGTTTGTATTACAGTCTTACAGTTTGCTTGATGATAACTCCTTTGAATGTACTACCTCAATCATATTACAGTATTTCTGTATAATGGCTGTTCTCACTCTACACGACATTAAGATTTTCAGCTGCCTTCTTCACTGTCAGCTGTCAACCAGTTAGAGTGCAGATATGATATTCCCACCAAAACCTATTCAACACATGCACAAGGTGGAAATTACAGTAATACATGTAGTACATCGTTGATGCATGATAAACTGGGCAGGTGGGAGAGACTTATCCTGAATAGGGGTAGTATTCTTAGCATCATACACAATTATAGATATTGTTCTTCTAATTCTCGGGGCGATGGGGTAGCCTAGTGGTTAAAGCGTTGGCTCATCANTGATGTCGCCGAAGACCCGGGTTCGAATCCCCACATGGGTACATTGTGTGAAGCCCATTTCTGGTGTCCCCTGCCGTGATGTTGTTGGAATATTGCTAAAAGCGAATGTATCAGAAGGAAATGATAGGTGACAATAATGAATCACTCACACATAAAACCAAACAATAATGAATAGTTTGTTGGAGTCACACAAGGTCAAAGCCAGAATGTATCTAACTCACTGACTCACTCTCTTCTAATTCTCTGTCTTTAGGTCAAAGCCAGAATGTATCAGAAGGAAATGATAGGTGACAATAATGAATAGTTTGTTGAGTCACACAAGGTCAAAGCCAGAATGTATCAGAAGGAAATGATAGGTGACAATAATGAATGATAGTTTGTTGGGTCACACAAGGTCAAAGCCAGAATGTATCAGAAGGAAATGATAGGTGACAATAATGAATAGTTTGTTGAGTCACACAAGACATAGATGAGCAAACTCCATGAGTGGGTTTATGATCATGATGAATAGATGAAGTGATATGGAGATACCAACTGGAAGAACCAGGAACTTCTTCTGATGATGGTTTACCTAGTTTGTTTACCACCTGAGTCAGCAATCTGTAAATAATTGACAATCATAGTGATCAACAGCATGAGCATCGTTCTACCCAATTTGGAGCCTTAGAATGTGATGGCAGTTTGGATGAATGGGAATATGCAGGCATGCATCCTGTACATTCTTATTAACCAGTGTCTTTTTGCCGAGATGGGCGGTGGGTTAGCCTAGTGGTTAAAGCGTTCGCTCATCACGCCCAAGACATGAGTTTGATTCCCCACATGGGCACAGTGTGTGAATCCAATTTCTGGTGTCCCCCGCCATGATATTGCTGGAAAATTGCTAAAGGCGGATAAAACTAAACTCACTCACTCACTGCTGTTCTGGTAGAGGTGTTTTTTTAGTTCAGTAGATGATGTACCAATATATTTATTTATAAGTACACACAAACACATTAGACATGTGTGTACTTATCAATATCAGGTCAACAGGTGGTGAGAGTAGCAGGCAGTATTTGACTTTTCTGATTGGGGCCCTCTTGCATTGAATGTGGAATCTATATCCTTTCAACAGTAGTGGGAACAGATGCTGATGGTAGTGGTTCTCAGTTTGATTAGGATATAATGATACTTTCCTAACAACAACAACAACAGGAATCACAGGGATGGAAAATCATGTTAGGATTTTCTGTAAGATTCTTTGCTTTTGTCTGACTAGTATATTTGGTTTTTGATTATAGTATTGTATCACTACTCTGATAGAGCTACAATCTGACATGAAACTCTTGTAAACATGGTTACACACCATAGGTCATATCCAGCTGTTGGTTCCTTAGCCGGTGTGAGATAAACTTTGATTTCAAGGTTGCATTTTTGAGCAATGGTGAGCAAAATTGTAAAAAGCATCGCTGAAGTATAAATTTCAAAGATTATGCAATTGTTCAGGCGAAATAGCTATGCAGGACTGATTTAAGGAAGAAACATTTCAAGAGGGACTTCATTCAGACCAATTTGTAATTCCACAAAATTTGATTCAATGATTCACAAAGTACCTACTTACATTGGAATAGTGTCACATTTTCACAAATTACTCTGAATGCTGATCTAATGTTGCAGCTCAGTGGAGCATAATCTTTAAGTGCTGATGTGAAAGTTTATATTCTTAGTAGGATTTGGGTTGATGAAGAACCTTTGCCAACTTACATATCGTCAGATATATTTAATGATAGTATCGGTTAAACAGCAGCATCCATTCTTTATGAGGACGTCCATCAAGCATGGAGCTGGATATCTGTTCATGATGTACATCACTGTGATTTATGAATGAGTGATCGACCTTATTAAGACTCTATAAGCCAAAGGATTCTGCATGGATGTGATTTATTTCACCAATGAGATTTGTGTTTGGCATAAAATATATTTTGAATATTTAATGCAATTTCACAGGTGGATTACATGGATTTCACTCAGTATTGATTATTTTTTTTCCAGGTTCGATATCTGAGGAATGCAGTGAATAGATGTAGGATGAAGACACTGAAGGCAGTTGAGAGGTGAGATGAGACAAGTCTCTGAAACATGGCTGCTTGGCAGGGAAGTCTGTGTTGCATTTCTTATAAGGTTGTCACAGAGGCCATTTTGAAGAATCTGGTAGTTATTGTCATTTCCAAGGTATGGGGAATGAGGAATCGTGATAGAGATTGACACTAGATATTATAGTCCTTGACGAACTTCCCAATAGTTCAGGTGAGATAATGACAAACAGAAATTTGCCGAGTTTGTAGGTTTTGCTATATATAATCATTATGGACTTGGGGACTAAAACTGTTAGTGTTAAGTTTTGTAAGACCTGGTTTCAATGTCTGAAATATAATTCTGGCAGTCTCTGCTATGGTATTCATGGAATGTTGATAAATGAGATTGTATTAAACTCATACTTGATATTTGTAACATACAGATTTCCTAAATTGTGATCCGAGTGTGGTTTCTTGGCCAATGCCACAATTACACAATGCCTGTTGTAAGAGCCTACTAGTGAGGATCAGATGGTTATTATTAACAACCTGGCTTATTGTATCAGTGTGCTTGGTGCTCATGCTATCAACCTCTAGGTTGACAAACCAGATTTGTTTCTTAACTTGTCACTGTGATGTAGCTGGAGAATTGCTGACCTTGGTGTATGATACCATGAAATTGGTCTCACCTGAGAAAACAAAACAATGACAAGTGGATCTGTTTGGTTAGCTGTAGATGATCATACATTCCAGCACACGTTGGCTCAAACATACTATTGAGGTTCGTCAATCATTATAAAGTATTTGATATGAGCTGACTATTTCATTGAAAATATAAACTTTCAACTTCATGCCGTTTTTGTGTTGTCAGCTACGCCCAGAGACATGAGCAGTACCAAGACAACGACAGTTTCCTGACTGCGGTGTTGCCCTCCAACCCGTGGATATCTGAAGACATCACATTCTGGGAGCACTGTGATGACTAGTAGGTTGACTGTACTCCTTTCACGCCTCTTCCGTCGTCATAAGAGCGAAATATTCTCCAGCACGACGTTAAACCCAATTTCACCTCACCTCACCTCATGCCTCTTCCCAAGTTATCTCCCTTTAAGAATGAGCTGCTGAGGTTGTCTGCCAATGTGCTATGTGGATGGTTGGCATAAGAGTCCTCACACAGTCATGATTGTGTACATTGTTGAAATACCTCTTACATATCATTGTCATGTTTTTGGAGTTTCCAAGGGACTTGGTTTTCTCAAATCTATCTGTTAAGATAAATGACTGGCAGTTATTCCAGCCATGCTAGAGTTATTGAGCATGTCTGTTTCTAACCAGCCTAACTCGGTCACATATGATCCTTGGTTATAACACTGGTCCTTTTATATTGTTGAACACTCCCACCTTTGTGAGACCGCATACATGTATTTCACTTGAATGCCACTTAAGCAGCCTGTGCTACTTTTACGCCTTTCAGAGGCAACAAATGTAGTTCCGTCCATATAATGGTGTAAATATTCAAGTCTCTGGCAGACAATCCAGTAACTGACATTTTGAGCATTAACCTACGCATTTGAGGTTCCTTGACATGTGTCAACCAAGTCAGTGAGTCTGATCACCCAATATTGTTAGTCGCCTTTTACGACAAGGACCGCCTCCGTGGTGTAGTGGTTAGACTGTCCGCCCGGAGAGACCGGAATGTTGCGGGTTCGATCTCCGACCGCGTCATACCAAAAGACGTTAAAATATGGTACTTGTTGGTCCCTGCCTGGCGCTCGGCATTAATGGGTACAACAAGGACTGGTCGGCTCGGAGTCAGTATAATGTGTTTGAGTGGGGTATTCATGCTTCACTGCGGCATGGTATCTCAGTGGGCTAGCACTATAAAACCAGCTTCAGTCTGGGCTAGTACAAGCAGCCGCACATACACATACACACGCATGCACGTCGTCATATGAGCGAAATATTCTCAAGCACGATGTTAAACCCAATTTCACCTCGCCTCACCTTTTACGACAAGCATGGGTTGCTGAAGACCAATTCTAACCTGGATCTTCATGAGGTCAGGCTCTTCAGTCTGGTTGATGGCATGTCAGTGTACCCTTATCTCTTTGAACATTGCTTACAATCGCTTACATTTTATTATTTATTGACCACAATCAAATGACATTGAAGCATCAAAGTACAAACACAAATACATGCACAGAAGGCACCTCAACTCCCTGTCCAGAGTTACATCCCTTGTCAGAATCATATGATCATTGCAAATCCCAGATTCATCATGATTATGATCCATGGTGTGAAAACTATACCAGTACTCATAGGCTTTACCAAAACCTGGTTGCCAATAGTCTCTCCTTTCATATTAAGCTGACACATTCATAAAACAGAAATACTGTATTGAACCAACTCACACACTGATGTAATTAAGGGCAATAGAAAATATTATCAGTGTTATGTAGGATGCACAGTGGCCAAGTTGTTGAGGATGACACGTCATTTAGGGATGTGCTTTAGCTATGCTTGGATCCACAGGTTTTCAGTTGTGATGTTTGACCTGCTCAGTCTTGCCTTCAGAACTTTTTGGTTTCACCATTGAGGTGGACCGCCTCCGTGGTGTTATAGTTAGAGCGTCCGCCCAGAGAGCGGAAGGTCGCGGGTTCGATCCCCGGCCGCAATATTCCAAAAGACGTTAAAATATGGTACTTGTTGGTCCCTGCCTGGCGCTCGGCATTAATGGGTACATCAAGGACTGGTCGGCCCAGAGTCAGTATAATGTGTCTGAGTGAGGTATTCATGCTTCACTGCGGCATAGTATCTCAGTGGGCTAGCACTATAAAACCAGCTTCAGTCTGGGCTAGTACAAGCAGCCACACCACACATACACACGCATGCACACGTCGTCATATGAGCGAAATATTCTCCAGCGCGACGTTAAACCCAATTCATCTTCACCTTCACCATTGAGGTGATTGACCAGCATCATTATGCCTTTCCAGACACAACCTACACTTATTGACACTGTATGGGCTCTTCCTGGAGCATTGTTTGATGATGTTGATATATCAAGCCAGGCTCATGATCACATATGCAGCTGTAACTACCCTTGTCTTACATTTCATGATACTCATGACCAATATTTGGCAGCCTTCATGATCTTACATCTGCCCAAAGAGCAGAACGCTGATGGTTTGATCCTTTACCCCGAATACCAATAGAAGTTAAAAGATGGTATTTGTTGTTACCCTGCCTGGGACTAAAAGGACACTGCTGTCAGAGTCAGTATACTGTGTGTGACTGTTGCAAGCAGCAACACACACAAACATTGCTTCATTAAATAAGTTAAATAATCTCCCTATCCAACCCCATGCCACATAACCTGTAACCATTATTGCAAAAGTGCACATTGATGACGATGATGATGATGACAATGACGATGATGATGACAACGATGATGTTGATGACTATGATAATGATGATGTTGATGACGATGGTAATGATGATGATGATGATGATGTTGATGACGATGATGATGATGATGATGATGTTGATGACTATGATAATGATGATGATGGTGATGTTGACAATGATTATGATGATGATGACGACAATGATGATGATGATGATGATGATGACAATAATGATGAAGATGTTACTACTTGTGTTCCATCCTCTCCTCCACCTCTTCCTTTCATCACTTCGGTATAATCTTGCTGATATTAGACTTACATGTAATGCAACAACGTAATCAGAAAGTCATTGTACAGTTTTTAACCAGTCGTTTTGTTTCTTATTGTGGGGTTTAAGTTTTATTTCTAACCCTGCTATGATGTACATATTCAACATTCCAGTATAACTTGGGGCAGATGGGTAGCCTAGTAGTTAAAGGATTTTTAAAAAGGTCACTTCACATTATTTAGTTTAGCTCTTAATGAACCCCTGGGTATATATAATATCCACAAAATACAGTTAAAAACGGTAATATTTCATTATACAGCTTGTATTAGGAATCTGAAGCGCACCTCCCTCGAAAGCATTTCACGCTTACGCATGATAATGAGGTAGTTGGTCACGTGGTCGCGTGACGTCATACCCGAGAGTCGCTACATGAACACACGGAAAATACAGTGGTACAGAGCCTGTTCGCTTACTGAGGTCTGCTTCTAGTTTAGCAAATAAATCAATCCACAAAGTCAAACCTGGAATTGGATGGCATACTAGATACAGATAATATCACATACATGCAACATTTTCAATTTGAAAGTATTTCTAGCGGCAATACCGACAGGAATATTGACGACGATTCCACCAGTTGACAACATACAGCCGTGGGACGATCCCGACTATGTTTTGAATAGACCTACTGCAGACTGGTATGCAAGTCACTTGCCTATCACATGTTCATGGAAAACTGATTAGATACTGAATTAATTTTTCACGGTAAAATGTGCAATCATGATAACGGCAATGTTCGATCAATATGTTGAGCCTGTCTTCCGGTATCGGTATGGGAATGTAAACACTGAAATAGTTACGTTCGAGGTTCATGATTTTATGAAGGTTATTAAGGAACTTTCAGCTTTATTTCATAAAATGCGTCTTCTGCTAAGTCCGTAAAGTTTTAGTATGGTGAAAATCTTTTCTATGAAATACGTAGCCTACCGTTACGGAAGTCGATAAGTTCCATCTCACTACTGTATTGTAGAGAAGTACCCTAAATTCGTTAGTGTATGTTTTCGGAGAAGTCGGTGCATCCATGGGCGGATCCAAAGGGAGGGGTGTGTGTGTGTGTGTGTGCACCCCACCCCACCCCACCCCACCACCCTTTGTGCTCTGAAGGTTTGTTAAATGATCTTTGAAACTCGGGTGGAAATGAAGTGTGCACCCCTCCTTTTCTCAGTAGTGTGCATCCCCCTCCCTCCCTTCTCAAAAGCTGTAGCAGCCCTGGTATCATCTCTGATATGGTGTGTCAAACATCAGTTTTATTACATTTTCAATTTCCTTACACGTGTAAAGTATAGGTTATATGTCGTGATACTTAGTCATACAAATCTGCAAAATATACATAAAATGTAAATTGATAGAGACCTGTAACCTCCTTAACAGCTGATAATAGATATAATAAATAAATATACATGCAAAAATAGAACTGACAAATCCTTATCTTTCTCTTTAACTGTCAGCTAGTGAAAAAGAAAATTCTTCATTGTGTTCTAGTAGTAATGTGTAAAGTGTGATCAGTCCCAAAGAAAGACCATCGATCAAATCCAGAAACCAGCACGCAAAAATTAAAGCAAATAATATATTTTGCATACAAACTGTTTATGACAAAATAATGAATACAATGTGTACACCAACATCATGAAGGCAAAGGCTTGCGTGTAAATTAACTGGATGGACTTGTAAAAGCCTAAGAAAACAAGACTACTCTCCAATAAGACCATGTGACACAGTGGTGACAGCAATTTGGAAACATTTACCATCTGAACAAGTCCCAGAATTCAAACAGACGAATACAATAGACCTCAGGCACAACTGGTTTCAGTTCACACCCTAGACACATGTACATGATTTCATTTTATATCTTGATGTCAGTGAATTCACCAGTTCCTGTTTACTAGTTTTGAATGAAAGTGTCTGGCAGAATATCCAGGAAAAATAGGCTGTTGTGTCCTGCAAGTCTGTAGGAAAGAAACATGTTTCTTCTCCCGAGAATGGCCCTGAGTAGGAATTCCACATACCATGTGAATACATTTTACATTGAATTAGAGACATTTTGTAACACAATTTCAGTATATTTTGTTTTGGCAACCATAATAATAATTTTCTTTGAAATCTGCACTTAAAAAGTAAGTACTTTTGTCTTAACAAATGCTGAGAGGGAAATAAGATATGAGGATTAAAAACCAGTGTCTTTGCAAACAAGACTTAGTGTTGACTCATTAGTTAGGGGAAAATATGTAGTAATAGGAACAGTGCACCAGTTCAACAAAGATTATTGATTGTCTGAATTATATTTACCACGTGTTGGTTTCTTGTTCACTGGCTTGGCCTCTTGGTTTAGGCCTATGGGGTAGCTGATTGCCCACTTGGGTTCTCCAGTCTTCGTCACTTCTAGGGTTTTAGGCTGTTTTCATTGATGAGAAATGCTGCCATGTACATTCTAAAAAATAGCATTAAAGTTCCATTTTTACATTTGCCAAAAACAAAACTCATCAAAGAAATACATTACCTGAATGAACATATTTCCCTGTTTTCCCATTTTTGAAAGTGGGTTAAAAGTTACCTATATATACAGCTGCCATGATGTTTTTACAAGGGGTCCATAAATACCTAAGTTTTATGCCAGTGCAGAGCAGTCATTTTCATTTTATTTATTGTACATTGCCTTAAAGAGAGTAAGAGGAGAGTCAACATTTTAATCATGCCCTAACACACACAAGCACATGTGCACGCACACACGCACGCACACACGCACACACTCACACACGCACACACACACGCACGCACGCACACACGCACGCACACACACACACACACACACACACACACACACACACACACAAAATTCACATACCATTTTAACATGGTAGGGGACCAGTCCCTGGTGGATAATTATCTGATGTGACTCATTTTTAATTATATTTTAATAATTATGTGCTCTCTCTCACCACCGCACCCATATGTTGCAAGTTCTCATTTGTCCATGCACACCCCCATCCTAATCCCTCCACACACACTCACACCGCAACACACGGAAATAGATGACTTGGCCCTACTGAGTAACAGTGACAGTGCCTGTTAAAATATATCTCTGATCGAAAATAGGACATGAGCGGAAATTATGACGTACTTGTTCATCAACTATTGCTTTATATAGCTAGCTACGGGAGTGTTTATGTTGCTCCAAAACAACTACATCTTAAAACTCACCTGCAACCAACGTCGCGTCCGGAATGCAACTCTCTGGGTCTCAGTCCCAAGTTGACATTTCGGCCTCTGTGTTTGTTTGGAATGTCGAAAGGAATACCCGATATATAGCATCCTTATAAAGTTTAAGTTTTGCCTATTCGTATCCATATTTCGCCAGAGGTTAGGTCTCTTTCATAGCACTTCTTGAAAAGTGTAGCGAACACAGATGACCGTATGCGTGGAGGGTTCACAAAATCCACGCAACGACAGTAAACAATCTATGCCCTTCCTCTTGTCAAATAGAATTTCTCAGGCAGTGTATCGATACATCCGTGTTGTTTACGCAGTTGGATGATCATCAAAACTCGAAGTGCAGTTGTCAGTTTCTAATACATAATCAAAACATGCTTCATTCAAAATATTGCGCTTCGTGTCACTTTCAACTCGATGGCGTATACACTTCTGAAATGTCAACACACTGAGCGGACTCTCGGGTATGACGTCACACCCACAGACCGCAGACCGCTAAAAATATAAATATGCATACGAGTGGGCGGGGCTAAAGTGGTTTTAGTTTTGGTGCATATTTATAATTTTTCGACTATTTTTCGTACATGGATGGTGCAGATGTGGTATATATTCATGTTTGAATGGCATGTAATAATAAGAAGAAGGGTTTATTTTGTATAAAGGCCATACGACCCATCGTACAAGGTGGTACAATAGTGATTTTGGTTACCATTTTCATACAACAACACTAACAGAATCAGAATAAACATGTTCTAAGAACTTGACAAAATTATTTATGATGTTATTGTCTGATGATGTACATATGCTGCGGAGTGAATAATAATATCCATGGACCGTTTTCGGAATATAACGCCGACGCATATCCTCATAGCGTTTACAAATATAGACAATATGGATTTCATCCTCAATACTTTTACAGTGTTTACATAATACAATATCATCATTGCAGGAGGCAGTACCTCTTCTAATATATTTGATACCTACTGCATTACACCCTGATCTAAATAATGTGAACAGACGCTTGCACTTATTACTTATGTTCAATGATAAATATTTTTCACAGGTCAACAGAGATTTATTGGACTTATAGAAAGACAGCGAACGAACATCTAGGGACAAATGCCACTCTTGCATAGAGCAGTTGTTAATTCTTTCAGTAAACATATATAGAAACATTTTTGTATCACCGACATCTTGTGAAATCCAAGCAGTACCAAAGCCGAGATAAAATACCAAATCACTGACATGGCGATCCCATGTGGGACGTTTCCTGAATTCAACAGATAATAAAAATGGATAACATTGATATGGATATCTACTTTGATGCATTCTTAATAATCTTAGCCAGTATTTAATACATTTGACATAATAAACATTGCTTCAGGGTGCCCTCCCACATTCCCCATATGCAACAGCATTAGATGATCTGTAACTAATCTGAAGTAAAAATTTGCAAAATTTTCGATGGACAATTTCAATACTTTCTCTCTTTTTAAAACCCCATATCTCAACACCATATGTTAGAATTGGTACAATCTTTTTATCAAAAATATAAAATCCTTCTGAGAGTGACATATCATATCATCTTATAAATGACTTGATCGGCCAAAGTGCCTTATTAGCTTGATCAGATAATGTTTTACATGCCCTAGTCCAAATCAATTTGGGAGTTATCATAAGTCCTAGATATTTATAAATATTGACAGGTGGGGCACCATTTAGTCACTGATCAACTCAGTCAGATAGTCAGGTGGGGCACCATGTAGTCACTGATCATCTAAGTCAGATAGTCATGTGGTGCCCCATGTAGTCACTGATCATCTAAGTCCGATAGTCAGGTGGGGCACCTTTTAGTCACTGATCATCTAAGTCAGATAGTCAGGTGGTGCCCCATGTGGTCACTGATCAACTCAGTCAGGTGGGGCACCATGTAGTCACTGATCATCTAAGTCAGATAGTCAGGTGGTGCCCCATGTGGTCACTGATCAACTTAGTCAGACAGTCAGGTGGGGCACCATACAGGCACACTGATCAACTCAGTCAGGTCAGGTTGTGTTAGATACTCAGTATCCCTGATTCTAGTCAGATGCCCCATGGTGATCCCAGATAGTCATTTCAACTTAAAATTCTACTTAGTTAGATACTTATCCTATCAAAATTCTATTAGATAACAATTAGGAGTTAGTAAAGCTAAACACCTCACCGGAACTATTAATATCTGGGCCGAAGGACGTATTGACACATGATTATTGAGTGTTAAATCAATGCAGCTTGTTAATGTCTCACAGTGCCAGTGACGGCATTGTTAGAACACGTTGTCAAAAATAACAGAATCTAGGTTTTTTTCACACCTAAGTAAATATAAGGAAAGTATAAACATTCGCTACCCAGACACAGGTTGCCATGGTAAACAAGAGTTTGTCTTTGATTGGTTGCCATTGGAGTCGCTGTCTGTTTTATTGACCCAGTGTGCTACTCTTGAAGTAATGTGGATAAAGAGATATGGCCATTTTTCTGTCTCCCTTTGTTGATATAAGTGAGATCAAACTTTGCATAGGAAGAAATGCATTGTTAAGTTGCTTGAAACACGAATATATCATGACCATGACTACTCGGGCGTCGTACCCGAACGGTGAGCTGACAATGGTGGATGAAGACGATAAAGTTGGATATCAGATGCAGGCCGTTGTGGCTTTGTTCGGAAATAATTAGAAATTGGAAGGAAGGATTTTAGTAATCGTCTTTTCAAAAGTCAATAATGTTTGACCTGTGTAAGTAGAAGAATTGATTTATGGCTGTTTGGACCTGTCACATGTTTTCTAATTAATTGGAATATTGACGGTTAATAGAAGAATAGCTGTTAGAAATCTTCAAAATGGATGCAGTTGAAGACAGGATGAGCAAGATATGTGAGAATGGTGTCTTCAAAGGAGTGAAAATGTTCGTTACAACAAGTGTTTCAGTTCTGGGAAGTAAGGATATGACAAGTGTCTTCATGTTAGCCCTGGACGATCAATGGAAGTGTGAGGATGTAATCACCGGAATTTCTTGGATAAATTCTCTCTGCGTATGAGATGGTGAAAAGGGATTCCTATGATTTGCTACCAAGAAACTGGTTTCAACTTTAGTTTAGGTGCTATATAAAGTTATTCCTTATAATAGTGGTCTTATGGAAGTGTTTCTTCCAATAGTGGTCACACTAAGGCTTTCCTTGAAATGGTGGTCCTGTCGTGATTTCAGTGGTCTTTTAAACATTTTCCTTAAAATTATGGTTTGTCACTGTCATACTCCTGTACTGAGAACCTTGAGGGAAGGTTATTGTCATATTCCTGTACTGAGAACCTTGAAGGTAGGTTACTGTCATACTCCTGTACTGAGAACCTTGAGTGTAGGTTACTGTCATACTTCTGTACTGAGAACCTTGAGTGTAGGTTACTGTCATACTCCTGTACTGAGAACCTTGAGGGTAGGTAACTGTCATACTCCTGTACTGAGAACCTTGAAGGTAGGTTACTGTCATATTCCTGTACCGAGAACCTTGAGGGTAGGTAACTGTCATATTCCTGTACTGAGAACCTTGAGTGTCGGTTACTGTCATATTCCTGTACTGAGAACCTTGAGGGTAGGTTACTGTCATATTCCTGTACTGAGAACCTTGAGTGTCGGAACCTTGAGTGTTACTGTCATATTCCTGTACTGAGAACCTTGAAGGTAGGTTACTGTCATATTCCTGTATCGAGAACCTTGAGGGTAGGTAACTGTCATATTCCTGTACTGAGAACCTTGAGGGTAGGTTACTGTCATACTCCTGTACTGAGAACCTTGAGTGTAGGTTACTGTCATACTCCTGTACTGAGAACCTTGAGGGTAGGTTACTGTCACTCCTGTACTGAGAACCTTGTACTGAGAACCTTGAGGGTAGGTTACTGTCATATTCCTGTACTGAGAACCTTGAAGGTAGGTTACTGTCATACTCCTGTACTGAGAACCTTGAGGGTAGGTTACTGTCATACTCCTGTACTGAGAACCTTGAGGGTAGGTTACTGTCATACTCCTGTACTGAGAACCTTGAAGGTTACTGTCATACTCCTGTACTGAGAACCTTGAGGGTAGGTTACTGTCATACTCCTGTACTGAGAACCTTGAGGGTAGGTTACTGTCATACTCCTGTACTGAGAACCTTGAGGGTAGGTTACTGTCATACTCCTGTACTGAGAACCTTGAGGGTAGGTTACTGTCATACTCCTGTACTGAGAACCTTGAGGGTAGGTTACTGTCATATTTCTGTACTGAGAACCTTGAGGGTAGGTTACTGTCATACTCCTGTACTGAGAACCTTGAGGGTAGGTTACTGTCATACTCCTGTACTGAGAACCTTGAGGGTAGGTTACTGTCATATTCCTGTACTGAGAACCTTGAGGGTAGGTTACTGTCATATTCCTGTACTGAGAACCTTGAGGGTAGGTTACTGTCATACTCCTGTACTGAGAACCTTGAGGGTAGGTTACTGTCATACTCCTGTACTGAGAACCTTGAGGGTAGGTTACTGTTGTTATATTCCTGAAAGTAAATTTCTGTAAAGGTAAATGTTCTATCACCTTTGGGGGTTGTTATATGCCTGTTCCAAGATCCTTGAGGACATGTAATTGATCTTGAGTGAGTGAGTGAGTGAGTTAATATTTAACGTCACATCGGCAATACGAATTAATCTTAAGAGGAATCTTCAGAGTATAAGATTGGTATGACAGTACACATAAGGTCTTTGATGGATGGCGGCAGTCTTTGTAAATTATCTCTTGTCTGCTTTTGTCATACACAACGATTGACCATTACAATTGATTTCTGCGCAAACTGTCGCTTGGCACGTCTTTGTGCACTCAGCTCATAGTTTTGTGAAAGTTTGTAGTCACGCATTGTGGTGGGTCTGATGACGTCATCATTGATTGGAATGACGAAAAAGTGTGGGAAAAGGTTTCTTCATTACTTCCAGTGAGAGCAAGAAGCGACTTGTTTAACACTTACATGAGCATGGGTAATTTTCAGCGTCAGTTACTTGAAAGAAGAGGTTTCAGGGGGAAATTTATTGCAAATAGCTCTGTCGTTGACTGCTGAGTGATTTTATTGATTGATGAGCATCTGCCGTCAACTGTTGGGAGTCTGTACAAAGGAGAACATGTGTTCACCATCTTGGACATTCTTATGGAGTATAAGTCATTGTTAATAATGTTTTGATGGCAAGGTTCTAGTCACTTAAATGATTTCTTGGGTAGAAAGACAATATAAAATGTACGGAGACAAAATGGAACATGATGTAATAATGTATGTGCAGTTTCTATACTTGACAGAAAAAAGTTCATTAGGAATTTTTTAGGATTTTTTTCTGAAATTGTATACCATGTCTTCACTTAAACTATCCTGAAAATCATTCATGATGATTAAGTTTGTGACAGTATCCATTAGTGGAATATTTCGGGATGTAGTTGTGTACATGTATTTGGCATTGATTCATCGTTTTGTTCCACACAGTTGTGTAATGTAAAAGTATGATTTGACTTATATTGAAAATACTCAAGGTTGTTATTAAATCTATGTAATTTTTGTAGGAAAGGTTGTCATTATTTAAAGCAAGAAAGCAGTTTACATTAGTGGAATATTTCGGGATGTAGTTGTGTGTATGTATTTTTGGCATTGATTCATCGCCTTGTTCCACACAAAATATCGCTTTGTTCCACACAGTTGTGTAATGTAAAAGTATGATTTGACTTATATTGAAAATACTCAAGGTTGTTATTAAATCTATGTAATTTTTGTAGGAAAGGTTGTCACTATTTAAAGCAAGAAAGCAGTTTACATTAGTGGAATATTTCGGGATGTAGTTGTGTGTATGTATTTTTGGCATTGATTCATCGTCTTGTTCCACACAGTTGTGTAATGTAAAAGTATGATTTGACTTATATTGAAAATACTCAAGGTTGTTATTAAATCTATGTAGGAAAGGTTTTCATTTATTAAAGCAAGAAACATGAACATGAGCTTGACTTGAGCCAATTGTTCCAAAGTCAGAGCATGGTAATGTTCTGTTCCTTTTACTAGTTTAGTAAGCAACGGTAACAATAGACCATATAGCACTTAACTGAAAATGATGCCATGTTTGGCTTGTAGACTCAATAGGTTTTTTGTCACAAATTGTTCAGATGATAAAATTCTGTTATAATTGTTTTCTCCTTCCATAAAAGGTTTTCTGTTGTTTCTCTGGAGAAAGTTAAGGTGATTGAATATTAACCTAATTAATCAATGCTGATGAGTTTCCTGGAACACATGTCTACAACAATCATTTCTAATTTGCTAATTGGAAAGTAGTATCTTCCCACTCATTCTCTTTCATATAATGCAGCATGATGTTACTGAAGACTCTGATTTCATATCACTGAAGATGCTGTCTGTGCGGGTTTCTTGACTCATAAAATTCTCCTGCATGTGCTGGTACCTCCTTTCTCCAGAACGGTTAAGATTTAGCTGTTCTGTAGTACAACTGTCCTTATGAGGATCATAATCCTTGAAACCCCATGTGAAAAGACTCGGTGACAGTTGTATTGTGGAGTTTGAATTTCAAAAAGAAGACAGGAATTCGGACAAGACCTGTATGGCAGTGTACCCATGATTGATTAAAGAACTGATCTGGTTGTGTCTTCATGGCAACTGATGTTGGGATATTGAGACCCTGAGGTGGATGCCAATATGAAAATGTACCCAGTATGCTGTGGATGTTCTATGTAAGTGTTGCTTTAAACAGTTTTTCAATTTTCTCCAGTGTTTGACTTGAAACTGGGCCACAAGTTATTAGGTACAAATTATTATGCACAGGAAGATGAGATCATTTTTCTTGTATTTCTGTTTTGAAAGTTTCAACATTTGAAAACATATTCATGAATTATAGAAAATACATTAACTATCTCTGTATTTAGATTATGTTAATATTATAATGTCAACATGCAGATATTGAATTATATGTCAACTGAATATTTTTGAATGAAAAATATGGCAATTTAGTAATACTTCCTGCTGTTTCATTGTAAGTGATTTCTTGACACTGGTACATTTCCCTTGCAACTGAATCAAACTAACAGTCAAGTATGTATCTCATTGTTGGAAAGAATGGAGTGTGTCAAAATATCTTGTAAATTATTCCTTGTCCTGCTCCTGTATGTGAATGAATGATTTGATACAATACAGTCAGTAGCCATCAATATCTCCTTGCCCTGGTCAGTACTGATTGTATTCATGCTATGAGTGAAGACCTGGTCAGTACTGATAGTGTTTATTCATGCTATAAGGTAGACATGGTCAGTACAAATGGTGTTTATTCATGCTATAAGGTAGACCTGGTCAGTACTGATAGTGTTTATTCATGCTATAAGGTAGACCTGGTCAGTACTGATAGTGTTTATTCATGCTATAAGTGAAGACCTGGTGTGTCAGTATAAGGTAGACCTGGTGTGATTGTTTATTCATGCTATAAGGTAGACCTGGTCAGTACTGATAGTGTTTATTCATGCTATAAGGTAGACCTGGTCAGTACTGATAGTGTTTATTCATGCTATAAGTGAAGACCTGGTCAGTACTGATGGTGTTTATTCATGCTATAAGGTAGACCTGGTCAGTACTGATAGTGTTTATTCATGCTATAAGGTAGACCTGGTCAGTACTGATGGTGTTTATTCATGCTATAAGGTAGACCTGGTCAGTACAAATGGTGTTTATTCATGCTATAAGTGAAGACCTGGTCAGTACTGATGGTGTTTATTCATGCTATAAGGTAGACCTGGTCAGTACTGATGGTGTTTATTCATGCTATAAGGTAGACCTGGTCAGTACTGATAGTGTTTATTCATGCTATAAGGTAGACCTGGTCAGTACTGATGTGTGTTTATTCATGCTATAAGGTAGACCTGGTCAGTACAAATGGTGTTTATTCATGCTATAAGTGAAGACCTGGTCAGTACAAATGGTGTTTATTCATGCTATAAGTGTAGACCTGGTCAGTACTGATTGTGTTTATTCATGCTATAAGGTAGACCTGGTCAGTACAAATGGTGTTTATTCATGCTATAAGGTAGACCTGGTCAGTACTAATGGTGTTTATTCATGCTATAAGGTAGACCTGGTCAGTACAAATGGTGTTTATTCATGCTATAAGGTAGACCTGGTCAGTACTGATTGTGTTTATTCATGCTATAAGTGAAGACCTGGTCAGTACTGATTGTGTTTATTCATGCTATAAGGTAGACCTGGTCAGTACTGATTGTGTTTATTCATGCTATAAGGTAGACCTGGTCAGTACTGATTGTGTTTATTCATGCTATAAGGTAGACCTGGTCAGTACTGATTGTGTTTATTCATGCTATAAGTGTAGACCTGGTCAGTACTGATTGTGTTTATTCATGCTATAAGGTAGACCTGGTCAGTTTATTCATGCTATACTGATAGACCTGGTCAGTACTGATGTGTTATTCATGCTATAAGGTAGACCTGGTCAGTACTGATTGTGTTTATTCATGCTATGACCTATCAAGTGTTTATTCATAGATAAGGTGGTCAGTACTGATTGTGTTTATTCATGCTATAAGGTAGACCTGGTCAGTACTGATTGTGTTTATTCATGCTATAAGTGAAGACCTGGTCAGTACTGATTGTGTTTATTCATGCTATAAGTGAAGACCTGGTCAGTACTGATGGTGTTTATTCATGCTATAAGTGAAGACCTGGTCAGTACTGATGGTGTTTATTCATGCTATAAGTGAAGACCTGGTCAGTACTGATGGTGTTTTACCCCTCTCCCACTTCAGTAGGCCCCCACCATGCTGTTACCAAGTGACAGGACAGCTGGAAAAGCCCATGTTTATTGAATGCGAGTGTTGCTATCTGTGCTTGTTTCCTGACACCAGCTGTCGTAAAGTGATACACAATGTGTACATAGATCTACTCACCAAGTAGACACTTCCTGGTTCACCTATATCAGTATCGTGATACCGTACATGCCCCACAAGTCCCACTCACTGGTCTGTCATACAGACCCTGAAACTAATAGACCCAATACAGCTCATGCAAGTCTAGAATGTGTGGCAAGTCTAGATTCCCACACGTCCCACTCACTGGTCTGTCATACAGACCCTGAAACTAATACCCAATACAGCTCATGCAAGTCTAGAATGTGTGGCAAGTCTAGATTCCCACAGTTCCTGGTCTCATTTTAATTATATTTGTTGTTAATATGACAAATTTGAGTATGTTTACAGCGTCAGTCAGTGCTACATATGCTGATCTGATGACTTCCCTGTGGGGAGGAACTTCATGGCATCAGTATATAAACCAGACATGGACCAGGAAGGTTAGCTGTCAGATAGATCCCAGCTGAAACCAACATGTGTTATCAGTTCAGGATGTGGGGAGCCTCCAATTTCCTTCCTGTGATGTCATGTAGATGTAACTTTAAGTCCACCACATTCAGTGCTTAAACATTCAAAGAGCAGTTTTCATTAGATGGAGTGATGTAGTAATGTTGGTTTTGTGTGGAGTGCCTTAGATGTTACTGTCTTGGTCATTGGAAGGGTTACAGGACCATATGTTGGGGGTCCCCAGTTGTAGGCTTCTGTCAAGTGTGCTGGGAAGTTATAACACCATTGTTCTGTGTGGAGTGTGTTAAATGTTACTGTCTTGGTCATTGGAACAGGATCATATGTTGGTGTTCCTCGGGGGGTGAGGGCTTCTGTCAAGTGTGCTTGGAACAACAGCATTGTTCTGTGTGGAGTTCCTTAGTTTCATCCAAATACTCACCTGTGATGTCATGTGGCAGGAATCACTATCTAGGACATAGGACGCCTGTACAGGAGAACACACCAGGCAGTTCATATAAATAACCTTGTATTCCAACCAAGGAGACCTCCATCTACATTGACTGGATGTTTTGTGCATGTTGTTGTGTGGAGAGCCTTAGCACAACATGCTGGTAGACGCCAACAGGGCACCTGTTTCAAGTTTGGTGTGATGTTATAATCATATTGTTGTTGTGTGGAGAGCCTTACATTCGTCGGAAAAGTCTCCCCGGATGTACATGGCAGGTACTGACTAGAACATGCTGGTTACGGACACAGCAGGCTGGTAGATCCCAATTGGGGACCTCTATCAAGTTTGGTATAATGATACTGGTGTGCGGAGTGCCATAGATTTGTTCCAGTGCTCACCTGTGATATCCTGAATATGATATAGGACAGCATTATAGGACGACATGCTGGTAGACACCAATGTGGGACCTATAACAAGAGATACAGCTGTATCCAAGTCTTCATGAAATCCCATCGAAAGTGCAGTTATGATCAGGCTTACAAAGGATGTAGCTTAATTTACAGTTTGTGAGAATGATGACTTTGCTGTGAAATGTCTGGTGTTGTGTACCGACTCAGGTAAGGAGATGTTTGTCAAGTGTACTCAGTACTGGCAGCAGTTCACAGTGGTCCTACAGTCACAGCACAAGTTGTTCTAACCATATCTGGGGCGGTGGGGTAGCTTAGTGGTTAAAGCGTTCACTAATCACGTTGAAGACCCAGGTTCGATTCCCAACATGGGTACAATGTGTGAAGACCATTCCTGGTGTCCACCTGCCGTGATATTGCTGGAATATTGCTAAAAGCGGCGTAAAACCCAACTCACTCTCTCACTAACTCGCCACTCACTCACTCACTCACTCTCACTCACTCACTCACTCACTCACTCACTCACTCACTCACTCACTCACTTACTCTGACCACGTCTGATAGAATTTAAATGATGTAGGACTGTGTCTGTAGCTCCTGTTAGGTCCTTGATATTTTTGGGGGAGGTGGGGTAGCCAAGCGGTTAAAGCGTTTGCTCGTCATGCCGAATGCCTGGGTTTGATTCCCCACATGGCTACAATGTGTGAAGCCCATTTCTGCTGTCCCAGCCCATGATATTGCAGTCACAGCACAAGTTGTTCTGACCATATCTGGGGCGGTGGGGAAGTGTTCACTAATCACGCTGATAACTGTGGTTCGATTCCCAACATGGGTACAATGTGTGAAGCCCATTTCTGGTGTCCCCTGCCGTGATATTGCTGGAATATTACTAAAAGTGGTGTAAAACCACTCACTCCTTGGGGTTTTTTTATTTTGCAAAATATAAACTGATGCGCAAAAGAAAGTACACAGGTTGTGTTTCTTCCAATAAGATAAAAATAACAAAACCTTTTGATGAAATGGAAAATGTATGTTGAAGCACACTGCAATACACGTGTTTTATCAGCAAAATGACATTGTAACAATAAACAGCGATGTAGTGATGACCACTGCAGACGGTTCCTACGATGCTGGAAGGTCAAGGCCATTCCACGCAGCGGTAGGTAGGCCCATACATGCCAGCAGGACGAGGTAGTCTTGTCACTGTGAATCGGCTTACGCGATGACCCAATGATGTGGCTGCTGATGACGTCACCGTCAACATCCAGTTGCGTAGGTGAATAACCCGCAGATAGCGATCCTCTTGGGGTGTTGTGACTCTGGAACGTCCACTTCTGGGTCGATCACATGTCTGGCCTGTTGTACTGAAATGGTTAAACAGCCGAATTATGGTTTGTCTTGTGCAACCCAGTGTCCTTGCAATATCGCTGTTGAAAGCACCCATTTGTGTCATTCCTTTGGCCTGTTCTCGTTGAGCCGACGTCAATCTTGGCATTTCCTCGTGAGATTTCTGTCAAGTGATTGTTCAGTCTTCACGACAAACAGGTTTTATACTCTCTGTCAGAAAAGTGCTGGTGCATGGGACAATAATCACAATTTTGCAAAAATTTGTGCAAAACACTTACAAATGTTTTTGGTTGCATTTTGGCAAATGAAACATGATGGTTGCGTTCTATACAATCAATGTTTTTCAATAATTTTATTAGTTAGAACGCATATTTGGGATTGCAACAACAATTACACCTGTGTACTTTCTTTTGCTCGTCAGTTTATATCACATTTGACAAAGGTATTTGGTCAATATGCTGATGAACTACATTTTTATGATAAAGATATACTCTTCAGGACTGATAACCTCAAATATTGACATACCTGAGATATATTCCACATGAAAATAACCCATAACATCTTTGTAAGACCTAATCCATTTCTTTAAAACTGCAGCTGCACATTTTGAGTCAAGAAATGATACTGTGACGTTAAATATTAACTCACTCACTCAAGAAATGATAGAAGAGTATTTTCTAAAATTACTGCATTAAGTGGAGGTCAAACATATGTGTACCTCATTGACTGTCCATATGATGTCACTGTTTCCAAATATCTATCAATTAAATGTATCTTCCCTAACAAGGCCCTCCTTGAAATAATATTTCCACAAAAACAGAAGGACATTAAAATACTAGTAATCATTTCAGTGGACCAGTATTGTCAGCAAAATGTGAAAAATGAAAGTGTTAGACAAAGTGAACCAGACATATTGTCAGTTTCTCTAGAGTTGAGTATATTAGTACAGGAATAGGAAAGTGTTCCAAAGTCCAGGGTATTATATGCCATTCCTTTGTCTCAGGAGGAAATAGAAGCTTCATGCTTATAATATCAGAATTCTCTGGGCTCTATGGCTCAAAGGCCAAAAGTCTGCAGCACAGTCAGTCAAAAATTCACAAACTGGAATTAAGATATCCCAATTCACTGATATAGTTGTGACTAAGTTTATGGCATTGTTTTCGTAACTTGTATTTCTTTGATAACAGAACCAATGAAGAGGAATATGTTTGGCTTAATTGCAATGTTAAAACACCGAAGTAATATCACCCTGGGGTAATATCATGCTTGAGTCTGATTCCCCAGTCTCCAATGGAGAGAGGTATTGTAATGGGGTAATAGATCTGATTTGAATGATAAGCCACTGTCCACCATACCCCATCTGATGACAATACAGCAAAATCTGTCTTGCTGTCTCTAAAGTAAAGGATGGTAGCAAGTGGTTCAAGCTTTGTGTGCGTTGTTGCACTAAATACCATTAGATTCATGACACAGATACAGTTTATTCATGGGCAATGTTGAAACCCGTTCTTACTTCCGCTTCCAAGGTATATGACTCATGTATTCATAAAGGAATAGTCTAGTAACCATAGAAACTTGGCTGATTTTAATACTACAGGGCATGTTTAATTGCAAATGTTTGATGAATATATCATAAAGAAGATGAGAAAACATTACTGAATATAGAAAGATATGTTAGTTAATGGATGACAACTTCTTTACTATATTATGTAGTGATTTTTAGTTAATGATTCTTATACCATTATCAAGCAAAAGTGATTAAATCGTTATCAAAACGAAAAAGTCAGCCTCTGGGGTTTAAAACAATTTTTCCATTTTCATCACCCTGAACAGTTTTAATTCTTGGACATGTCCAATCTGCATGCATCCTCCACATCATTGGGTGTTTCCGTCTGATTCCCATCTCTTTGATCACCATGTCCACAACTTATGCCAAGAATTAGCAACACCTTAGATGATGCCTTTGGTCATTTACTCTGGAGATAATCCATTCATGGTATGGAATAGGGCCAGTGATCTGATAATTTGTGATGTAATTTTTTATCTACAAAGACAGCATGTGGTTTATGGAACCCCAAACAGCTAGTCCTGAAAAACTAGTTACAGAAAGTAATTGTTATTTTAGTTGTGCACGATGTCTCGGCTCACTCCAATTTTTGGTTGCATTTGCTCCTAAAACTTAAGTCACACACCAAACTGGTATATTTTGGAAGCCAATTTCAGCAATTTTATTTGGATATTTAAGTGTTTTCCACAAATCTTTGAATTTGACCACTTGGAAATTGACTTCATGTAAATGTATTTAGAAAATTGAAATTTTAAACAAAATTGCAATCACTTCTTTCACTTTGTATGAACTTTAGCCTTTAGGTACCCATGAAGGTCCGGGTAAGAATATTGATCTTCAGTAACCCATGCTTGTCGTAAGAGGCGACGAACGGGATCGGGTGGTCAGGCTCGCTGACTTGGTTGACACATGTCATCGGTTCCCAATTGCGCAGATCAATGCTCATGCTGTTGATCACTGTATTGTCTGGTCCAGACTGGATTATTTACAGACTGCCGCCGTATGGCTGGAATATTGCTGAGTGCAGCGCATAACTAAACTCACTCACTCACTCATTTAACCTTTAGGATGAAGGATGAATTTCAGCATAAATAGTTGTAAAGGGTGGGTGATTTAAACCAGTTATGGCTTCATTAAATAAGCCACAAAGGAACCAGAAATTTTGCACGTTGATGTAGATAGGTAAATACACAGGACTCATAGTAGCAAAATAATGTGCAAGGTGTAGCTGTAGTACAGTAAGAGTTAATACAAACATATCATGCATAAAGGTGATGAAGTGCAAGTAAGTCGAGGACTAAGTTGACGTTATGAATTCTTCATTAACTGAATTTACATTCCATACAAAAGGACGAAATTATGAAGTTTAAGTATGTCAGGGCCAAAACTGAAGAAAAAAATAATTCACTAATCCGATCCCTCGCCATGAAGCATAGTCGTATTTGGTGTTTTTTATATAGTCAGTATTTGGTGTTTTTTATATAGTCAGTATTAGTGGTGTTCCGATTAATTGAAATAATCGAAGATTGGTCGCAGTGACCAAACGACCAAGCAATCGATCACATTTTCACATAATCGAACATAAACTATTTTGAAACTACTGTTTTAGTCTTTGAAATACTTGACAATGGAACATATCTTAGAAGTTGTCAGGTCCTGAAAACATGTTTGTTTCTTAGAAAACTCACCTCACTAACTGAAAAGTCATGACTGGATATTTCTCTAAGACTCCTGGAAGTTTATGTTCATGATATATTAGTCATGACTTTAAAGTAACAAGTTGCATCATGTTATACTCTTCTGCTGTAACAACCTGGATAGGAAAATCTGAAAAATGACGCTAACCAATTTTTTTCGATGATTGTTCGTTGGTAATGAAGCAATCATCAATTGTGAGATTTCAACCAATTCCCAACACTAGTCAGTATTTGCAATGGAAATGCATACTTCATCTGGAATGTATACCATGGATGTGGTGTGTCTGAGTTGAAACAGTCACAACCATGTCCCTGAGTCTAAAATCATTTAAAAATCCTTCTTTTTTCATAAATACTGGTACCTGGTACTGGTAAATACTGGAATTTCATCTGAAGTGTCCTCCGTCTAAGCAGACTTGCAATCGTTCACAGCACACACACACATATATTATTTCCACTGCTTGTCAATATGGAAATGAGAAGAGTATCTTGTCCTTTTTATCTTCTGGAGTTTGTATGTACCTAGTTTTGGTTATTGGTGCGGTATTGAATTTTAAAGCTTTATGGACACAGAACAATGAGCAATTAGTTCTGGTAATTGGCCATATTTTAATAAGTTGATGATTCAGCACATTTTGCTGCAGTTTCTGTAAGGCTATTGATGTTTCCAGTCGCGGCTAGACAGTAATGCTGGACTTGCTAGTCCCAAACTGTTAACATCTTCAATGATGAAGTAGTCCCAGAGTGGCCTGACAGAGAAAATTAGGTTGTACCATGTTACTCAAAGCAATTTTCCACTTTAACTGTTATAGGGAGCCTAGTGGTTAAAGTGTTCACTTGTCACGCCGAAGAGCTGGGTTCAATTCCCCACATGGCCACAATGTGTGAAGCCCATTTCTGGTGTTCCCCACTGTGATATTCCTGGAATATTGCTAAAACCCAACTCACTCACTCACTCACTCACTCACTCACTCACTCACTCACTCACTCACTCACTCACTCACTCACTCACTCACTCACTGTTATAAGCTTTTAACTTTTTGGGGTTTCGAACCTCTAAGAGTTATGGAATGGGGCACTAGGTTTCCTAAATTGGGTATCGGGTTGTCAGACTCTGTGTCTAGGTGTGTCATTGTGACTGATGGAGACTCTTGGTGCTCATGCTGTCAACCTCTGTTTTGACTCAGTTGTATCCTGGTTGTAGTAACATGGAGGGAATATGGCAGCAGGGTTCTACAAACTTAATTTTCTGCTTGAGAATAATGTTTAGATGTTATATTTTCAGTCTATTTGGCTAAATGCCTGAGATAGGTGATAACTAGTTGATTCAATGCCAGAGACAGATGATAACTAGTTGATTCAATGCCAGAGATAGATGATAACTAGCTGACTCAATGCCAGAGATAGGGGATAAATAGTTCATAAGCAATGAAATAATTCTTCAATGTTGCCAACTCCACTCCCTCACTCACTCACTCATACTCACTCATACTTTATCAGTCCTTTGTTGGTGTTAGTTTTAGCAAAAGGTGTTACTGAACTCTTACATGGATCCTAAGAATCTTTCCAATTTGTTTTAGCATCGAAAATCCGACTGAGCGTCGAGTGAAGAAGTGGGCATACAGTTTTCACGAGTTGCTGTCCGACTATGTGGGCCGGGAAGAGTTTGAGAAGTTCCTCAAGAAGGAATACAGCCATGAGAACATCCGCTTCTGGAAGGCTTGCGAAGACCTCAAGTTCTGTCCCCTCTCCAGGGTTGCCATCATGATTGACAGGATCTATGAGTACGTGTTGCAGCTAGTTTCAGTGAAATGCTGATCAGCAGACAGATGTTTGCTGCTCTATAGTCACAGTAATTTTATTGCTAAAAGCGGCGTAAAACCAAACTCACTCAGTCAGTATATAATATATAAATATAACCTATGTTACATTTCACCACTTTCTAAATGGCATTCTGTAATCATATAGCTTTCGGCCATGGGAGCCGTGCCAATTTACACTTATCAGAGGGGTACACAAAGTCCGCAGTCTAGACTACCAGTTGTCTGACTTCCATTTTTGTGGAAGTCGCGATGATTGAGTGGGTTAGGCGGCTGACTTTGTGTGCTGGCGATTTGGTGCCTGACTCTGAGGGTGTGGGTTCGAATCCTGGATGGGACTCAACCCCAAAAAGGACTCGTATTTGAACTTTATTAACAAAGTGTCATCCCAAATATAACACAAGTTACATTTGACCATTTTCTAAATGGCATTGTGTAATCATATAGTGGTCACTTGTGTTTGAAGCTTTGTGATTATAATCTGTAATTAGTATTTTAGATTTTACTTAAAAATTTCATCAGGGTGTTTTATGTTTCAGTGAATTCTTGAATCCTGGGTCAGCTCATGAGATCAATATAGATGGTAAAACAATGGAAATTGTCCAGCAGAACCTAAAGAAGGAAAAGCCAGACAGGTAAGACATGCGCGCAAACTATTGTCTGGAAGTATGAAGGCACGAAATGATGACCAGATCTAGTAGTCATTTAATAGTATAGAAAAATACTGATAGTTAATGCATGTTTTTTGGTTGTGTAAAATATTTGAGACTGGACCAGACAATCCCGTGATTAATATCATTAGCGTCAATGTGTGTATTTAGCATACAATGACATGGTAGTCTGACCATCAGGTCTCGGGTATTGAGTCATCACATGATAGAGATAAATACTTCAGATAATGTAAGGCATTTTTTATCATTCTGATTCTTATTTTTTTGCAGGTTTACTTTTGAGGCTGCTCAGGAACATATCTTTCTGTTGATGAAGAAAGACAGCTATGCTCGCTTTCTTCGATCTGAACAGTATAAGAGTCTATTGGCTAATGCACTACAACCAGGGAACAAGAAAAAGTGAGTTATCTGCCCTTTAATTCTTTTACCAGCCATCTTGGATTGTAAGAGTCTTGTGTATTAAAATACCAATTATCAAAGGACCAATGACAGTTTTTGGTACAGTTACAGTTCATTCTGATGATATTAAACAAAACAGAACTGTTATTTGCCTGAAGACATGTTTAGATTCCTGCCACTCTTGACATTCAGATGATGGTTATGGAAGCTCAACCAAAGTCATACTGCTGTCATTTATCAAGGTTTAATGTGAATACAGATGCCTGTTATCTTTGTCCAGAAAGATTTAGATGAAACAAGGCTTTTACTGGATATTTTTGCTTTTCAAGTCTCAGTATGTTTTCTTTCTACGTCTTTTCATGTCTGGGCAAATCATTAGGCAGATACAGCATGAGTGACATCATGGAAGTGATGTATAGTGATATATGATAAAAGAAGAGCTGGGCATTAAGTGGCTTTGTTTTCTAGTAGCCGTTCAGGCTGGGATATGACCACACTGAAAGTTTTCAGTATAAAAATCTATATTATGTGGTAATATTAGCCATAGTGATACCGGGCACCTGTGCTAATGCAGTTGGTTCCTTGTTAGGACACCTGCTCAGAATAAGTGATACGTTATGATCAATAGTCTACCTGGTATAACTGTATCGTTAGTTCGTGCTCTGTAAAACTGGTCAGAAACAAATAGGATATGAGAGATTAAGATCTGATGTATGGAACCATTTGATTTGTGGAGGGGTGAGGGTGGGGTGAGGGGAGTAAGGGTGGCTGGAAGAATATGGGTAAGGGGAGGGTCATTTTAGGTTGTTAGGGGTGTGGGGAGGAAGGGTGGCTGGAAGAATATGGGTAAGGGGAAGGTCATTTTAGGTTGTAGGGGTGAGGGGAGGAAGGGGTGGCTGGAAGAATATGGTAAGGGGAGGTCACTTTAGGTTGGGAGGAGGAAGGGGTGGCTGGAAGAATATGGGTAAGGGAATGTCATTTTAGGTTGTGGGGGTGATGGGAGTAAGGGGTGGCTGGAAGAATATGGGTAAGGGGAGGTCATTTTAGGTTGTAGGGGTGATGGGAGTAAGGGGTGGCTGGAAGAATATGGGTAAGGGGAGGGTCATTTTAGGTTGAGGGGAGTAAGGGATGGCTGGAAGAATATGGGTAAGGGGAGGTCATTTTAGGTTGTGGGGTGAGGGGAATAAGGGGTGGCTGGAAGAATATGGGTAAGGGGAGGTCATTTTAGGTTGAAGGGAGTAAGGGATGGCTGGAAGAATATGGGTTAGGGGAGGGTCATTTTAGTTTGTGGGGGTGAGGGGAGTAAGGGATGGCTGGAAGAATATGGGTTAGGGAGGGTCATTTTAGGTTGTGGGGTGAGGGGAGTAAGGGATGGCTGGAAGAATATGGGTAAGGGGAGGTCATTTTAGGTTGTGGGGTGAGGGGAGTAAGGGGTGGCTGGAAGAATATGAGTAAAGGTCATTTTAGGTTGAGGGGAGTAAGGGATGGCTGGAAGAATATGGGAGGGGGAGTCATTTTAGGTTGGGATGGGGGTGGCTGGAAGAAGGGGAGGTCATTTTAGGTTGAGGGGAGTAAGGGATGGCTGGAAGAATATGGGTATGGGGAAGGTCATTTTAGGTTGTGGGGGTGAGGGGAGTAAGGGGTGGCTGGAAGAATATGGGTAAGGGGAGGGTCATTTTAGGTTGTGGGGTGAGGGGAGTAAGGGATGGCTGGAAGAATATGGGTAAGGGAGGGTCATTTTAGGTTGGGGAGTAAGGGATGGCTGGAAGAATATGGGTATGGGGAGGGTCATTTTAGGTTGTGGGGTGAAGGGAGTAAAGGGTGGCTGGAAGAATATGGGTAAGGGGAGGGTCATTTTAGGTTGTGGGGGTGAAGGGAGTAAGGGGTGGCTGGAAGAATATGGGTTAGGGGAGGGTCATTTTAGGTTGGGGGGAAGGGAGCAAGGGGTGGCTGGAAGAATATGGGTAAGGGAGGGTCATTTTAGGTTGTGGGGGTGAGGGGCGTAAGGGGTGGCTGGAAGAATATGGGTTAGGGGAGGGTCATTTTAGGTTGTGGGGGTGAGGGGAGTAAGGGGTGGCTGGAAGAATATGGGTAAGGGCAAGGTCATTTTAGGTTGTTGGGGTGAGGGGAGTAAGGGGTGGCTGGAAGAATATGGGTAAAGAGGAGGGGTATTTTAGGTCCACCAAAACCTGGAAATGTCCTTGAGAGTCGTCATCCTCACTTCAGATTGTTGTCCTAAATTAACTTTTTGTGAAATGTCATGAATGTTTTGCAATTCTATTACCAATATTACATAACTCATTATTTTATGCTTCTTGCAGTGGCAAAAGTAACATTTTTGCACATGTTATAAGCATTTGTATACTTTCATCATTCCAAGAAGCACATCAGGTTTGCAATCAATATTGGTTCTGTTTTATTGGTTATTTCTGTATAAATATTACAGTTTGACTCTTTTCAAGCAGGCTATTAAGCAGTAGCATGTAAGTAATGCAAGTTTCTCGTACTTGTGGTGATGGCTGTAGTGGTTATTTTTGGTGTTTTATCTTCACATGGCTCACTGCTAGAACAGTGTTTACACCACAGTTGGGTCTCTCTGGTTTCTGTGGAAATGTTTGGTTTTACAGACTAGAAACATTGACATGATTTGATTTGACAGTGCATTTTGGCTGGGTGTGAGGGTAGATTGGATGTGTATTATCACAGAATGTAAAAGCTATGGAGAATATTTTACTGCATGAGGTGGTTTTATCATATTTATGTTATGGGATCATGGTTGTCTTTTAATGTCATGCTTCACTTTGATTCCTACTATTCATATTCACCATTTACATCGATAATCACAGTCACTTTTTAATTTAATATTCTCCTTTGACATTGATAACCAGAAACTATTCACATTCATATCCTCCATTTACATTGATAATCCTATAAACTATTCACATTCATATTTTCCATTTACATTGATAATCCTAGAAACTATTCACGTTCATATTCTTCATTACATGATAATCCTAGAAACTATTCACATTCATATTCTCCATTTACATTGATGATCACAGTCACTATTCATATTTAAATTCTCCATTTGCATTCATGTTCATGTTTATTATTTACATTTGCCATTCACATTCATCATTTACATCCACATTAATTTTGTACTTTCACTATTAAGTTGTTTTTTCTCCATTTGCATTCATATCTGTCATTTTGTAGCCCAGTAGGTAGAGCTTGGAAACAGGAAACATATACAACCACATGCCTACACACAATTCAACACACACAACACACACAACATGCCTACACACATTTCAACAAACACACAACATGTCTACACACATTTCAACACACACAACATGCCTACCCACATTTCAACACACACAACATGCCTACCCACATTTCAACACACACAACATGTCCA
The DNA here is from genome assembly GCF_003918875.1 of Haliotis rubra. Lineage (NCBI taxonomy): Eukaryota > Metazoa > Mollusca > Gastropoda > Lepetellida > Haliotidae > Haliotis > Haliotis rubra. The sequence continues at coordinate 310,699 of NW_025766986.1, read as the reverse complement.
CACACATTTCAACACACACAACATGCCTACCAACATTTCAACACACACAACATGCCTACACACATTTCAACACACACAAACACACAACATGCCTACACACATTTCAACACACACAACATGCCTACACACATTTCAACATACACAACATTCCTACACCCATTTCAACACACACAAACACAACATGCCTACACACAATTCAACACACACACAAAGACACAACATGCCTACACACAATTCAACACACAACATGCCTACGCACAATTCAACACACAAAAACACACAACATGCCTACACACAATTCAACATACACAACATGCCTACACACATTTCAACATACACAACATGCCTACACACATTTCAACACACCAACACACAACATGCCTACACACATTTCAACATACACAACATGCCTACACACATTTCAACATACACAACATGCCTACACACAATTCAACACACACAAACACACATGCCTACACACATTTCAACACACAAACACAACATACCTACACACAATTCAACACACAAACACACAACATGCCTATACACAAATTCACTACACACAACATGCCTACACAATTAAACACACACATGCCTACACACAATTCAACACACACAACATGCCTACACACAATTCAACAAAAACACACACAGACACATGCCTGCACAATTCCACACACAGCTTAAACACATGCCTAGATCTGCATGCACCTCACTTTATTAGTGCTATTATCTTGAAGACATCAAAACCTACTGCACTTCACTAAGTCACTATTCACTATTCCTATTCATCATTCACCATTCACATTCATGTTTACTCACATGATGCTGGTCCCCCTCCTGGGGCGGTGGGGTAGCCTAGTGGTTAAAGCGCCCGCTCATCACGCCAAAGGCCCTGGATTGATTCCCCACATGGGTACAATGTGTGAAGCCCATTTCTGGTCGTGATATTGCTGGAATATTGCTAAGAGTGGCGTAAACCATTCTCGCTCACTCACTCACACGTAAGGTCCACTAAACCCTTGAGGTCATTGTCCACTCTCTTTACATTATTGTCCTCACAACAGAACTTTTCATTTTTTTGCACGTTATTGCCGTTTTTACAAATTGTTTTCTTGAATGTAGTTACATGACCATTACTAAGATAATACAATGTCAGTATCAGGTAATATTCTTGGACATTAATTGACTGTTGTTTAAGTCATTCCAAAGACTTAATTTGAAAGTTCCCTATTATAAATTCAGTACGTCAGTGTTCAGGAAGGTCCTATATCATTATGAAACTCATTATTATTTAATTATATGCTGTAAACTTCGTAAAAAGTGTTATTGTATTATCAAAGAGTTTTTATTAATTAAACCTGTGAAGATCCAGGTGAGAATTGATCTTCAGTAACCCATGCTTGTCGTAAGAGGCGACTAACGGGATCAGGTGGTCAGACTCGCTGACTTGGTTGACACGTGTCATCATATCCCAATTGCTAATAATGTTGATCAGTGGATTGTCTGGCCCAGACTTGATTATTTACAGGCCGCCGCCATATAGCTGGAAAATTGCTGAGTGAAATGGAAAACTAAACTCACTCACTCACTTATTAATTATATGTTCTGACATTGTATTTCTCACCCGTAAAGGTCTGGGTTAGAATTGATCTTCAGCAACCCATGCTTGTCGTATGAGGCGACTAACGGGATCAGGTGGTCAGGCTCGCTGACTTGGTTGACACAAGTCATTGGTTCCCAATTGCGTAGATCGATGCTCATGCTGTTGATCACTGGATTGTCTGGTCCAATCTCGATTATTTACAGACCGCCGCCTTTTAGCTGGATTATTGCTAAGTGCTGCGTAAAACTAAACTCACTCACTCTCACCCATTCATAAGAGCAGTAAATCAACAGTAAAATCTCCAAGGCAGCATCTATGCCAAGGGATTATACAGCCAAGATTCTCATACACTATCACAGACTCACAGCATGTGGTACATTCTTGTGGTGGTCCACTCTGTGTATTTGTTCTTGTTTTACTTCTTCGGTGGCTTGTGATGAATTGATAAGCTGTAGGCATGGCAAATAGTTCTCAAGTACCAATACTTTAGATGTGCTTGAAAAAAATCAGCTTTGTAGGATTAACTTCCACGTGGTTGTGTGTGGTCTCGTACAAGGAGAATAGGTCACAAATCAGTTGAAGTTCAGCAACACTGAACACGGAGAATCCTTGGATGGGCGACATGTTTGGCAGCTTAACTTCTGAGAGTTTCTAAGTCTTCTGTCCTGCCCCACACTGAAGCACACGTTGCACATCTGGTCCCAACCTAGGCAAGTGAGTTTGTTCAAAATTGCCTCTGTTCACTAAACAGAAAATGGGTACCCGGCAGGATACGTCGTATGAATATTAAACTTCTAGCACCTTACATGCAGCTTGGGTTATCCAGCATAATAATGTCCATTATGTTGTATGCCCTTTGAGTTCAGCTCTATGTTATGGAAAATTAATCTCAGTGTTACATTGTAATTATTTTTCACTGATGGTGGAGTCATAGTAGAGTCATAGTAGGTGCTAAGTGCTATTCAGAGTTGTATCCCTTAGGTGTAGCAGGAACCTATGATGCCAATTCCTCATTGGCCCTCAGCATGTTTTTAGGCTGTTCCATGTTCTTGTAAATGTCCCAGTAATAAATATCTTAAGACCTGCAGTATTTTAGGTTTTCCACCCACATTGGCATGCTGTGTTATAACTTCAGTGTTCAAATCAGGGTTAAACTCTATTCACTAACTGACTGATGCTTTGGTCTAGTGGCTTTCCTTGTATAAGTCTGATTGCTTTGCATGGTGCCATGATAAAGCTGTACTAACTTAAAACCCATTCACTCTCTCACTCACTCACTCCATGGAATAGTACCACCTCCTTGGTGTAGTGGTTAGAGCGTCTGCCCGGAGAGCGGAAGGTCGCGGGTTCGATCCCCGACCGCGTCATACCAAAAGACGTTAAAATGTGGTACTTGTTGGTTCCTGCCTGGCGTTCGGCATTAATGGGTACAACAAGGACTGGTCGGCTCGGAGTCAGTATAATGTGTCTGAGTAGGGTATCCATGCTTCACTGCGGCATGGTATCTCAGTGGGCTAGCACTATAAAACCAGCTTAAGTCTGGGCTAGTACAAGCAGCCGCACATACACATACACACGCTTGCACGTCATGATATGAGCGAAATATTCTCAAGCACGACGTTAAACCCCATTTCACCTCACCTCACTCCATGGAATAGTCACTATGTATACAAGATGAAATGCCTTTATTTCCTTCTTTTCAGAGAAGGAATCCAGGTGAAATAGTGGTTAGACGTAGCTCTTGTATCTAGAATATGTAGAATTAGAGGCTTCAAGTGAAGTCTGATAGTAACAAATTCATCAATGACGGGTAAGATTTGCTTGTTGACCTTCACAATAAGGGAGATAGCAACTCTGTAGCAGATCATTAGTTGGCTGAGAAGTACAACTACATCTCATCCTGATGGTTGTTATTCCAACCGTGTACAAATGTTTTGAAGACCAATGGTGGTGAAACTATTTTCATGATCTGACTTCTGTGATGTAGTGGATAAAGTGCTCGGAGAGTGGAAAGTTTTGAGGTCTTTGAATGGCATTTAGAAGTGATGGTGTATATGTATGGTATTATTCAATTTGGAAAATATAATTGGGGATTAAATGGCTAAATGTAAGTAAAGTCTCTAAAATATTAGGCGTGTCAAAAGGGCACGAGAACATTTTTTAGCCGTGCCATTTCAATATTTACTGTGCCTCGGCACCCTAATATATGGGGTATTTCGAACCCTGAATGAAGATGTGATTTTGTGTTGATGTGGGGAATGTTTTAAGGCAAACGATGTGTCCTGTAACAAGGTTTTGACAGTTCAGGAACAGTTGATGGATTAATTGAGTCATTTTTAAACATGTCAGCTTAAGCAAGATACACCTGGAGCAAGTAAGGCACTACCCTTTCTATATACCATATAAGGCAAGGATTTCATACCAAGAATTAGAGGGTTTTTGAAGTGGGGTAGCCTAGTAGTTACAGTGTTTGTCACGCTGAAAACTCGGGTTCAATTCTCGACATGGGTACAATGTCTGAAGCACATTTTTGGTGTCCCCGCCATGATATTGATGGAATATCACTGAAAGCAGCGTAAAACTAAACTTACTCTCTCACTTACTATTCCATGCTGTAGACAGATTTACTGCTGCACTATCATGACCACCTGTCTGCTGATCTGACTGATCAGACAGACCAGTACCGACATAGGCAGTGACATACAATCTGACATTGTTGAACATGCATTCATCATTCTAGACAGCACTGAGAAAAGACTGGGAGACACACCAACATGTTTACAATTATGATTGAACAGTCCTCCATAGAGATAATTTTAGAACACGGATGTCCTTGTGGTTTAGTAATTAGCTAGGCAGAGTTGCGTCACTTGGGCGGGCCAGGAAGTTTTGGTACGCCCTGATTATTTTTCCTGATCCTGGCATAGCCCAGTTGTTAATGTGTTTGCTCATCAGGCTGAAGACCTGTGTTCCATTACCCACATGGGTACAGTGTGTAAAGCCCATTTCTGGTGATACTGCTTAAATATTGCTAAAAGCGGCATAAGATCCAACTCACTCAATCACTTCTACATCCGGCACATGTGGTAAACATCAAGGATCTGCTCCCTTCAGGATTCCCTCCAACATCAAGCTGACAAAATGTTTGTTACTGAAATGCTATCCAGCCAAATAGACACAGTCACTCACTTAATGCGATATATTCCCAGTACGAGCATCTTTACCTTAGAATCATTTTGTAAAGAGATTGACTGGCCACACAGTAGCTGTGTAGTATGTATAGGAGAAAACATGCCCCCCTCGGGATTTCCCTCCTCCCAAGGTTTTACATTCTCTACCAAAACCGAGGGGAAGTGTTTTCCCTGACATATAAACTGTCAATGATGGATAATTATAATGTAGATGATCATTTAATGAAGTTACATAACAATAACAGAAGCACAAGTAAAATCAATTTAATGACAGTAACTATAAATAGATAATTCAACCCCAATGTCTTCATTGGCTCGGTAACTGTGAGGTGGAGCGTCTGCTTATTAACCTGATAGATGCGGTTCTAATCCTGCTTCGGAAAACATTTGCACTTTGAAATTGATCTTGGATGATATTTTTCAATTGATTTCAAACACTCATATATCATTTGAATGTTAATGTTCATATAAAGTTAGGAAAAAGTAAAACCTGGGAAGAGGTCTTACTTACAAAAAGTAAAACCTGAGAGCAAACAAAAACCTCAAATGCGGTTATTCCGGGAAAAGAAGAGATGCTTAATATATAGTGAGAAGCACCCTTCAGGTTTATATGGCCTGTTCTTGTCTCAGTGATCCGTTTGTTAGCTGTCGTACATTTATATATTTTTGTGGTATTTAAGAAGTTTGTGCTATTTCAGTGGATTATTTTTCAGTAGAGACATAATGGTCAGTATAACTGCACTATGCTATCACCCCAACTTGTGCCATGTGTCAGTGATAGTATATAGGTCATTTTCAGTATACATGATATTGTATAAATAAAACACAAAAGAGAACTATTCAAGTTGTTGGGTGTCCTTAACAAAGGGAGGTAACTCATTGTGGCAGTATCTACAGTAACGGACAAAGTTGTCCAATATGGACTGCTTTAAAATCCGGACAAATTAGTCGGTCCCTGTTCAGTCCGCAATTGACAGATTCCACTGTATATGTATATGGCTCAGGATCTTCTAATGTCTTTTTTGGGATGTATTTAATTTGATACGTGCATATCCAGCCATTGATCACTGGATTGTCTGGTCCAGAATCGATTATTTACAGACCATATAGATGGAATATTGCTCAGTGTGGCGTTAAACAACAAACCAACCAAATACCATGCCTTTTGGTTAAATATGGGTTCTTGTATTCAGGTTCTTTAACTTTGGAAGTCGTAAGAAGACTCTCACCCCCAGCCCCCAGCCAAAGAGACGAAGCAGTGCTGGTAGTGACTTCGCGGATGGCGCGGGATCGGTGGCACAGCACTCATACAGCACGGGGAACCTCCGGGAGCTGGATGACAAGGCCGTCATAATGAGGTGAGATACTGCTGATACTGTTCGTTTTATTTTGCACAAAATATCCCTTTTGGGTAGGTGGTGCTCATGATGTCAGTCACTGGATTGTCTGGTCCAGACTAGATTATTTACAGACCATGATCATATTGGTGGAATATTGCTGAAAGAAGTATTAAACAACAAATTAAACCAAACCAAATATTTTATTCCTGACCAGACAATCCAGTGATTTACATCATAGCATAGTTCAGATATGATGACATGCATAAAACAAGTCAACAAGCTGGACCACACAATCCTGTGAGTCACCTATTACGACAAGCATGGGTTTGTGAAGACGAGTTCTCTCCCAGCCTACTGAGGCACATGAAACATTTCAACACTGATACGATACCCATCCCTTTGACAGTATTGTGTCTTTTTTGTGTAGTTTACACTTTTGGTAACTGGGGCGGTGGGGTAGTCTAGTGGTTCAGGTGTTCGCTCATCACGCTGAAGACCCGGGTTCGATCCCCCACATGGGCACAAATTGTGTGAAGCCCATTTCTGGTGTCCCCTGCCGTGATATTGCTGGCATAGTGCTAAAAGTGGCATAAAACTGAACTCACTCACTCACCCACTGTCTGGATCCAAAGACAGGAATTCAGGTGAAATTATGTCTTGTGCAGTATTTATATTTCGTTTCATTTGAATATTGTGCAATAGGCAAGGTGGTGAGGTATCTGGGGTCCAGATAAGCAGGGTACCGCTGTATTAAGTAACATTGTTTCCAGTATGTGCAGTGAATTGGGATTGTCCGTGCAAACTTATAACTTATTTGTGCAAGTGAAGGTCAATGCAAATTACAGGTAATTATGCCAAATTGTAGAGAAATTCAGAATGTCATTATCCACATCAACCATAACATGGTTTAATCGGAGAAATCACTCAAATGTTTTGAATCCAGAAGTGGAATCAACTTGGTCTGAAGGTGCTCATTGATTCTCCTTTGTATTCAACCAACTCTGCCTGACATAATGTAAGGATCTATCCATGACATATTCTGTTTGCAGGAGAGAACAGAATTCTTCAGATTCCAGTCTTTCAAGGTGGTAAGTGCTATTAGTAGATTTAGCTGGAATGGATTCAATAGTCAGTAGCATGACATTGTCCGAACACTTCAGGAATGCACTCCTATTGTATTAATTATGCATTGGTTTCACATTCTATTTTTTAAAAAGCATGTAAGTAGTGCATAGTGGATGATTAATCCATCTTCACACCTCCTGCTTAATTGTATGCAGTGAAATTAATACCTAGTATATTAATGCTTAAAGTCAAGGGTCTTTGCTGTGACATTCATGTTAATAGTTAGGAGTCATTGATGTATGCAACTCAAAGGGGGACCACCAAATTCTTCCATATAACTATAGTAATATTTCATGCAAATTATGTCAAAGAATTGTATGGCCCTTAACCTTATTTGAGTAGAAAAGTACATTACAGAATTTCTTTAGTATATAAGAAAGAATCAAGTGATCCTTATATTCTTTGACTACTGTGTCATGACATTAGACCCAAGGACGCTGTGACCCTATGATTTTTAACACTGGTTTGCATGCATTTTCAATTTTATCCAATCTAATTATTTCAAAGAACACACTCATAGAAGCAAGCTTTTATTATTACACCAGCTTCCTAGTAATACATATTTACTTAGATCACAAGCAGATTTTGATAGAGTTATATCCCTTTGCTACTCACTATTAAATATGTTACAAGTAGGCTTGCCCGTTTCTTTGTCCAAGCATGCTGTTTCCTTGGTTTCTTGATTGGTTGACATAATGTGTGATGTTTTAGGTATATTTCCAGTGAGACGTCCCCTACCAGGAAGTCAGAGCTAGGTCTGCTAGACAGCCCACGCGGAGCAAGCAGTTGGAAGTGCCAAAACACCTCTCCCTTCACATGGGCGGCGAGCATTCGAGGGGGGAACCCTCGTCCTGTCTGGCGATTGCCGTCCCTAGCAAGACAAACATCGTGGCCCCATGGGAGGGTCCGCAATAGATACATCTAGCCCTGCTGTGTTGGCCCTCACAGTCAAAGCATTCAGCTTGTCAAGGTCAAGGTTATTCGCAGATATGTATGCAGTGTGCGAAATACTTTCCAGATTTTGCTAGCCTAACTATGCCTGAAAGTTACTAGCCCACAAAATAATTCACTAGCCCGAAATTTGAATTTATATACTAAGCAAAATATTACAAAAGATAAAATGCCATCATTAATCAGGCCATAATCTTGCATGATTTAAAAGTGTATTATAACTTAACAAGTCGGAGAGAGTGATATATTTAAAAAATGACCCCATGAAAAATCACCAGCCAGTCAGACTAGTGACTGTGGAGATTTACTGTCCCGACTGGATTTTTACTAGCCACAGGCTAGCGGGCCAGTGGCTATTTCGCACACTGTCTGTATGTGTTATACCTATTGCAGAACAAAGTCCTTCTTGAAAGTTTTCTGATGCTGTTTCTATATGTTATTATTGCTAGGATCCTAGATCTCATGTGACTAGATTGTGGTTGATTGTAAGACTTTATAAAGACTACTTGTCCTGTGATTGGTCAAAATAAAAAAGCATTGTTCAAAAAGAATATGTTGACAAGACTAGTAGCACCAGTCAGTACAGCGTCGTCATGGTTACATGATTGAGAAGTCTTTTAGACAGGTTCGTTTTGTTTATTTAGACTTATAGAAGACATGTTCGGACAATGTTTATCAATGATTCATGTTTCATAACAAATGAAGCAATGGTCAAGACATTCAAGATAGGAGCATTGTTCCATGGCAGGACGATATCATGGAAGGACATTTACTGTTATTGATCAGTGTAGGCAATAGCTGGAATATAGTCTAAAGTTTAAGACACTTGCGTAATTTGAAGTATTTGCTGTTGATTTGCTGCGTAGGCAGAAGGGTTCTTTCCAAGGGTCTTCTCCCATTGAGGTTTATGGCACTGAGTGGTTAGAGTACCGTTATTGTGCCATAATCGTATACTGGGAGTTGGCCCAGGGTGGTTCGGGAGCTAGATACAGTGAGACCCCGGATACCCGGACCCCAAATATCCAGAAGCCTCGATTTCCGGTCAGTTATCATAAAAAAACAATCTCTTACGTTATTAACGTGACTGTCTATAACGGATATGCGGTTTCACACAAACCAACCGGCTGAATCAGCACAAAATTTACTCACTTATCCGCATGAAGCTTTGATCTTCCGCTCACTGTGTGAAGTGAAGTGCGAGTGTCCCACGTGTCTTGACACGAGACAAGGTCTGCTAATCCGGATTAATGACCGATCAGCAGGGTATTGGTGGTGAATAGTAGGCCTATCTGATATAGAGTGAACTGTAATTGGCAAATCAAAACGACCATGCTGTTTTGGAAGTGATTCTAAACCAAAAGTGTATGCTCGCTACCGTTTCAACACCTAAACCTGGATGACAGAAATCCAGATATCCGGATATTCAGTTATCCGAACAAATTACGCAAAAACGAATGTGTCCGGATATCCGGGAGTCTCACTGTACATGAAGAAATTATTTCAGGATGGGGAAGATGAAGACCCACACATAAGCAAGATAACAGTATTGGGTTTTTTAAATGATCAGATAACCATTTCAATATTTGTTGAAAAGAAGGACTGTCTTACCAACATACGGAAGAATGACCTTTACGATATATACTCGGGTCATGTCACGTTTTGTATCAGTATAAACAGGCTGAATTATGGGGAGTGTTGTTAAAATAACATGACATTTGACATTTCAGTTTGTCAATTTCTTGTCACCTTAATTTACTTGTTCACATGAAGTGTTAAACAGATGTCGACTGAGATACAGCAACTGCTCTGGCTGAAAGGGTTAAAGCTAGTTCCTCTAGCTCCACAGGGGTTAGTAGAATGACCAGGACGATACCATGTGTGTTTGGTTCATTATGAAAGGAGTAGAACTAGCCTCTTTAATAAATTTGTTAATGCAAAATAATGTCTTTCAGACCGTGTCCATTTTCATATCATTGAAGAGGATGTGCAATTACTATTTTGTACACAGAATATTTCCATTTCTAAACTTGTACGCAAGTGATATTATCTCAAATTGAAGACCAACAGAATGACTTCTGGCTTATATTCCTGCCCTATTTTGTCAAATCAAGAATTCTCCCAATGATACGTGACCAACTGATGAAACTGACCATAGCGAGAGCTTGTTTAGTAGCGATTGTTATTGTTATTATGTATTAATTATCACCATTATATCAATTTTTGCATATTATACATGTACATATTCACTGACAAGAGCATTTTCTTTGTCTAAGCATTCCTGTTTCTGCGTGCAGAATTCCAGTGTTTCTTTGAGGAATTTGCTACTTTATGATAACTGTTAATGGGTTAACCGGCTTCTGTTTCCATTGATCATTAAAGGGACTGCTTGTTCCCGATCACGTTAATAACCAGGAAATGTTTGTGTGTCACCAGTTTTCATTGTATTAAATAGCATATCGAGAGAAGCAAGATGTCATTATAAACATCATTTTATGCATTTGCGCTGTAGGTTTTAGGAAATTATTTTTTGTATTATTCTAGAGAAACATTTTAGGGTGTGAATGAGTCATATCTGTTATACAGACATAACTCAGTGCACTGTTTTTAATTTTTAATGTTTGAGTTTCTCAGTTTTTGCTGATGAAGTTTTTTTCCAACCAGCAAAAAGTGGAAACAGTTGTATATTTTGCTACTGTTTTGAGCTTGTCCCATCTGACCCAGAAAAAAATACATTCAGGGAAGATTTAGCCATCAAATAAGAGTTATATCTTTATATGAGGACATCTGCTTCTGCAAGAAAGTATATATTTTTCACTGCTTTGAGCAATTTTCAGAATCACAGTAGTGACACAGAAATAGGCTTCACACATTGTTTCCATGTGGGGAATCAAACCAAGTCCTTTGGTGTGTCAAGCAAATACTTTAACCTCTAGGCTAACCCGCTTTCCCTTGCTTCTGTTTACAGTCTTACCAATAACAATGTGAAAAAAAAATGTTGATAAACTTACTTTTTCTTCTTCTTTTTTAATCTTTTTTTATTATTTAAATGTGTCTTTATAAAGCAAAACACAGTAACGAAATAATGCTGCTCCATAATAATTGATGAACAAGTTTATTCACGGTGTAGGACTGTTTCATGTTGATCAACAATATAAAAATGTTGACTTACTTTAAAAATTTGGAATGTGTTTGATGACAATTAAGATATTGTACAAATCAGACATGGGCGTAGTGTACCTGTCGCTATTTTGTTGAACCTTTTTAATCATTAATTCCACCATTTTTGTTATTGTAAATATTTCATCTTGTATATGAAATAGTATCTCAAAGACACTTGTAAAGTAGTCAGTATTCAGTTTGCAAGTCATTACGTTGTGATGAAAAATTAGTTTTAATGGGCATAATTTAAAAAAACCCAGGAAATCTTAAAATCTATCTTATTATAACTTATACATTATAGTCAAAAGTAGTTTCGATATTCTGCATGTCATGCAGTTCAAAGAAGCATAATAATTCATAATAGTAATTCTTACAAACATATCAGTTGCTTATTTTCAGTGACTTTTAAAGCAGAGAACATCGCAGAAAATGTTTGCAAACTATATTTCGGTGTATACAGGGTATTCTACGGAATCTTGTACTCAGAATGTACTCAAAGATCAAGGAACATTCCTTAGAAGATGGCATTCGATTCCACGTCTTCAAATAATATTGTTGCTGTACTTGTAACATATCAGCCATAAGATATACCTACTACTCCAATAACATATTTCATCTCAAATATTGAACAATGGATAGAAATATTGTAAATCCAAATTAGTAGATTATTGATAAAATCATTAGTGTTCATGTCTTAGACATATTTGCCTTCAAATGTTTATCATTTTGTCAAAACAAGAAGTTAAACTTTTAATTTAAGTTCCTTGAAAACCAGATAGTGAGTATATTATAACAAAGCAATAAATGTATATAAGCATATCAAAATGTTTCAGTTTTGCAATTAATCCATTAAATAATTGATATACAATATTGTACATTTCTTTTAAAAAATGTACTTTCAAAATGTGTTATGAAGACAATGCATGTGTATATAGATGCATGCTCAATTAATGATATATTGAATTCAAATAAAATCAAATGTTATGATATTTTTTAAATAAAAAAACCCTGACATATCTAAAATGGAGGAAGTTCCAGGGGAGGCAACTGTAGTGGGTCTCGATACAACCAACGAAACTGACAGTGAACCTGTCATTTGTAGTTTCTTAACAAGAAATATTGACTAGCCATAAGTTTGCTACTTCTGTTTCATAAATGTATGCTTATTAGTCAGAATCATAAAAGGACCTTCTTTGTGCACAGGTTTTGTATGATTATGGAAATGGTTTTGTCACTTTTATTTAACTGTTGTTCATATTTAAGCTTGAAAGGCAAGACGTACTGTCTCAATGTTTGTCTTACGTTTACTGAAGGGTTAATAAATTTTGACACTGTAAAAAAAGAAAACGTCAGGACCATGAACCTCAGTTTCTAACACTATTCGTGTTTTTTTACTATCCATGTTAGACTATCTGTTAAAATTCATTGGTAGATGTTGTAGTTCATATTTACATTCAGATATTCTGTTGACCAACCATTGACAGATGTTGGTAATATACATTGAAAGACCTACAGTCAATTTTACAACATTATCCATTGAACATTTCCTGCTGTTCTTCAAAGAATACCTTTGAAATAGATTGACAACTGCTGAATTATACATTAAAAAATGTAGGGTATAAACTGATAAATTATAACTTCTTTGAGTGGCATTTTAGAAGTTGGGAAGTACAATATAGAACAAGCTTTATGGATGACAACGGTACAAGAATCTGTAACGAAATCGCACTCACGAATAAAAAGAAGTTGTTATCCATAAAGTTTGTTCTATATTGATAAATTATACATGAAGAGCTTATGCTTTTTAACAATACATGTTAAGGACACCATGGAAAGTCGGGAATTATAACCATTAATAGGGGATGGAATTATCCATTAAAGTAAGTTGACTAGCTATTCATAGATATTGGAAATTTACAAATGATCTTGAGTGTCCTTTGATATAGAAGAAGAAAAAAGGATGTTTCTGTCAAACAGTAAGCAGAGCTTAACTTAAACATTTAGACATTGCACTGGTGTAACATAAACTGCAAAATGAAACTACATATTTATACCAACTTGAACCAGGGCATGCTCCAAGAACACAGACCAGCTGGGAAACAGAATGATGTGGAACTGTCCTGGGGCAGTGACTCTGATGACCGTTGCTGTTCGTGTCAAGACATGTTATAAAGTGAGATGAACTGGCCCAGATATTGAGCAGCAGGTGCAACCTGTTTTTGTCTGGTGCAACAAGGTTATTGTCAAGGTTACACCAGGTGCAAGTAGGTTTCCTTAAATTACGCCCTGTTACGAACCCTTTTCAAGATGTCTTAAATATATGTAAATCTTAAAACTATCTATTGATACATGTTGATCTCTGAATGATCAAGAATAGATTTTGAATTAACATAATATAAAATGCTAGTGCAAAGGAATAGTCTCGAATATCTTCAGAAACATACCTTTTCATTTTAAAGGAAAAAAGCTGTGAAAATCTTACAAATGAATCCCTGAAAAGTACAGCTATCACAAGTAATATTCAACAGATGTTAAGATAAACTATTCATGTACTGTTCCTGTCTCCTGTCATCTTAGTGCTAGTTCTCAGAATATGTCCCTTGTTTCGGCCAGTCTCGTGGCCCGGTAGTTGTACAGGATTCAATTATTGACATGTATTTCTAGTAGCTTTACGACTGCCTCCTAGATTGTTAGTACTGAGTGCCAAAATGTCCTCGTTTTCTGTGTTGGACCTGTGCAATGTCTATATTGCGTGGTCATCAGTGTCAGACTGACTATACCGTTACTTGTTGGAAACATTGTTATTTATTTGATGGAATTGCTGTTATCTTCTCACAAGTGATCTGTAGTGGTGTCATTTTCAGTTAAAGATTCAATCTAATATTTATTAGATTAAATACATATACCGCTCAAAAAAAGTTAAGGATCACCTGAATCTTTCACAATACTAGTTAATCTGTGTCGGCACCTGATTCCTTCAGTCTTGAATCTTTCATGTTACTATAGTTAATCTGATGATTCCTTCAGTCTTGAATCTTTCATGTTTCTATAGTTAATCTGTGTTGATTCCTTCAGTCTTGAATCTTTCATGTTACTATAGTTAATCTGTGTCGGCACGTGATTCCTTCAGTCTTGAATCTTTCATGTTACTATAGTTAATCTGTGTCGGCACGTGATTCCTTCAGTCTTGAATCTTTCATGTTACTATAGTTAATCTGTGTCGGCACGTGATTCCTTCAGTCTTGAATCTTTCATGTTACTATAGTTAATCTGTGTCGGCACGTGATTCCTTCAGTCTTGAATCTTTCATGTTACTATAGTTAATCTGTGTCGGCACGTGATTCCTTCAGTCTTGAATCTTTCATGTTACTATAGTTAATCTGTGTCGGCACGTGATTCCTTCAGTCTTGAATCTTTCATGTTACTGTAGTTAATCTGTGTCGGCACGTGATTCCTTCAGTCTTGAATCTTTCATGTTACTGTAGTTAATCCTTCACATCTTGATGGATTAATTATAGTAATCAGACAGAATCGGGTGATCCTTAGCATTGGTTGAGTACTATACATTAGTCAGTAGATGCTGGATCTTATTTAGCCCTTCCCGGCTGCTTTCAGTGAATTATGTGTGTCTGTGAGTAGGAAATTTGTTAGGGATACGAAATTAAGGACTGAAAATGATTCCTGAGAATGTCAAGGAAATATGAATCAAGATTTGAACAAAAATACCTTCCTCACGGTGGATAGTTCACATTAGTTTCATGGTTTCATGGATTCATACCAGGATCTATGAGATATATGTAACGCTTTACACTGATGAAGACGTGGGTTTATTCTGTATCATTGTTTGATGAGATTCAATAATTTTCAATTGATAATAAATCACTGTATATGTCAATTCACATTTAGAATTAATTGACGTACATGTATGAGAATTTATAGAATTAACTTGCTGAGACTGGTAGAGTTGTTTTCTTCATGAACGGTAATTGTTATTTATTACCGGGAAATGCTTAGCTTTCTTACTCTCAAATATGCTGTGTTTGTGTGTATCCTAAGCATCTTATGTTTTATTTTCTTGAGGTTAAGGAAGAAATGCTGTTGTTTTGTTCTTACCTTTCCTGTTCTGACAGAAACAGATGTTTTTGTTTCCCTACAGTGTGTGGTTCAATTGGTCAAAGCCAGTTGACTAACTGTCATGCTCAAGGGTAGGACTAATCTCATGTTGCTATCTATTTAGGTGTTCATATGTAAGACATCTGATTTTACTTCTTCAAGGCTATGTCATAAAATATTACTAGTTGAAGTCCATGACATAGTGTTCAAAACTGGAAATTCATTGGTTAAGTGTCATTTTGTTTCTAACTGTACAAGGTGAAATATATAACTAAATGTTTCATCTGATCAAGACTAAACTCATTGTTTTAAGTGTTTAAGACTGAAACATCTAAGATTTACCATTCAAGCATAAGTTATAACGTTTCAAGTGAATTTGTATTGGTTATACCCACAAGATTATTTGACGTGTTTTCATGACTTTGACATCCACACAGTAGCAGTACATAAGTATCATGTGTTTCACATCTACTGTATGTTCAGTTAACTATCTAATCCATGTATGCCACATACCTGTATGGTACTTGGAATTTTACTCTAGTCAAATTAATCTAAGTCAATTTAAATAGATTTTACAGCTATTCAGGTTTATTTGTTGAAGTTTCCTGACGATCTGATCTCGCCATTATCTGCCAATGTTTCTGTAGTCACATAATCCACGCTTAAGGCCGTTTAGGTGTTATAACTAGGTCATTTGTTTGTACAAACAGAGACCATATGATAGAGGGTCTATTATATGCTCTCTGGTACAAACAAGGCTTTCTTGATGTACAAACTTGACCATTTGGGTATACACGCAAGGACATTTATATTTGCAATATGGTAATTTGGGTATACCAACACGGCCATATTTTCAGGATTCTAGTCAACGTTAACTGAAAAAATCAAAGGCTCATTTCACACACACAAAAAATCTTCTTTGAATTGAGCCAGATATACATATATCTATTTTAAGCCCAATCAATTCTATTTGATTTTTGTATTTCGTTTTCATTTAGTTAGTTTATATTTTGTCTAGTCACATGTGCATGATATATTGATTGTAAAACCATTTTCTTCTTCGCTCATGTTTATGCCTATATTGTAGAGGATTTAGGGTTTTCTATGCTCACATTCCACATCAAAAATATTTTTGTGGTCTGTAATTGTTCATATTTTTTATGCATTTTTGCAGTTTATTTGCTTTTATTCTGTTTATATGCCTTGGTTTCAATTTTATTTCTTTTTCTCTATATCTTTTGATATATCAGTGCTTATTTTTGTACTTGTTTTACTTCTAGAGATTGCAGCATTTATTTATGGTATTGTCATTACCATTCTTTGTCCAAATCAAATTTTGATTCACTGACTGAAGTCAATTTTACTTAAGTCCCATGCATGTAAAATCAGAAATTGCCCTAGTTTATATTTTCTTCTTTCTAAACATGTTCCACTTCCTAAATCAAATGACACATTTTTTAAATGATCAATATTTGAAACAATGTCTTTTATCATCAAATGTCTACATTTCTTAAACGTATTCTTGTCTATACTACATGTGTTAAACAATCATAATTTTTAAAGCAGAGTTTTAATAAATGTATATGTATTTTATGATTCTTATATTCTGACTGTGTCCACATAAAAACACTGGATTTTGAATTCATAATTTGCTATGAATCATACTTAGTTACAGATCATCCTTAAAAACAGGAGCATTTTCCGCTCATGTGCATGAATCAGACATACTCCTGCTTTTCAAGATGTTCCCAAACCAACATTTTAATTGCTGAGCACCTAATTCTGCTTACCTGTTATTGGCAAGGTCGTTAGTCAACAGACTTTCAGGTAAAGGTTTTCCTTAAATGTTTTTTCAGTATTTCAAGTCATGCTTGTCTTTCTCTCCACCGTCTGTGTTCTACGCATGTTCATTTGAAGTAGTGTATCGGTAGTAAGTTCATCGGTACATTCTGTGTGTATTGGATGTCCTATAGAGATGTGCTGTTTCTATACTGTGTGTACATACATGTTTTAATATCCTGGCCTTGCAATTGCCTGTTGCACATCTGTGATGAGTTAACTGCTTCATGTATGCAACCATACCTCTGAAATTTGGTAACGTTGTACATCTAAATGATTAGGACGTGGGTAGTGGTTGGCACTTTCCTGTTTGGCATGAAACCCTGTTACCATTCATGACTGGGTTTGTTTCCTCCTTAGCGCCAGGGCTATGTTCCACACAGCAATCTTATCACTGTGGGAGAGGCGAGGTAACATCTTGGTTAAAGTGTCCGCTTGTCACGCCGAACACCAGGGTTCAATACCATGCATGGGTACAATGTGTGAAGCCCATTTCTGGTGTCCCCTGCTGTGATGTTGCTGGAATATTGCTAAAAGCAGCGTGCAACTAAATACTCACTAACGTATGATGAATGTATCTGTATATAAAACAACACCATCCGGAATAGCCAGTTTCAATTATCTAACACAATTACCATTTGATGTAAAAGGCAAAATAACAGTGAAAATGTACATGAATGGATAAGTGATAATCAGTGGGGACACCAGATGTTTGTAAAGGGTGTTCATAGACGTAACAGTTGTAGTATTAAGACTGCTTTGTGGAGACAGGCTTAAGGCTGTTGAGAACATAGGGGGATTCAGAGTTAACCTCTCACACGAACTCAAAATTAAACTGAACATTAACAAGCAGAAAAATGAATCTGAAAATACTCATGTAAATATTTCCTCGTCCTTGTCCTGGGACAAAAGGTGTTTCGTATAAACCGTCAGCTCACTGATGACCTGTCTTCATATCCTGTCAAAACTTTCAGTTTGGCAAAGTGATGTTGAATATTTTATTAAGCGATTAGAATTTGATTAGGTATAATATTACTTATATAAATGGCATGTTTGAACAATTAAGCTCCAGGTTTTTGTCTATGTTAAAGTGTAGACGTTTGACTTCAGCCCTTGTCATACAGCTGGAATGAGGCTGACATCAGAATAAAACTCACTCACTCACTCCACCAGACAGTTGGAGCAGTGAGCCTATCATGGAGTACTAGCTTCACCTGTTTGGTTGTCTGTGTTTAACATAAAACATACACTCTTTCTTTAGAGCCAATCAAACTTTGTTTAATGTTTTCTTCAAATTTAACTAGTACCACAACATTGGTACTTTTCATTCACCTTAACTCCCCCAAAATGAATGGTCAAAAGAAGATGAAAGCATACAAAACTATGTCTCTTTTTCACTGAACATTTACAAAGATAGATCTTATAGAAACATCTTATTCTGCAGCTATATTTGACAGTGTGTGGATTTTTTCCAATTTATATGGTTTGTGTATCTGTAAACAAGAAGTAAATACTGGTCCCAGCAATACCTATTCTAGACGAGAGTTTGGTGGTTGTGTCTTTCATAACGTAATAATTTGAAAATAATTTTGTCAGAGGGGTGGTTGTATATTGCTAGAATTTTAGAAATTTGACGATTTTTGATATTTTGCATGGTGTTTTGCAAAACAATGTTTGTTTATCCTAGACAGACCCTAGTGCATCTCATATTGTGTCACATGTCATTTAGAAGTGTGATGTTCACACCTGAACCATCAGTAATTTCATTTGAAATTTGACGGTAGAAACTCTGGGAAGGTGACGATTGGCTACGTTCATGTGCGATTATCCTTCAACAGAAGTTCCAAGTTTGATGTCACCAGTGATATCTGTGAAAGTAGCTGTTCACTTCCACGTGTTTCATCTACTCTATTACCCAGTCATTCTACGTGTACTATACGACATTATTCTGTTCTCATTAACTCTTTTGTTATGCAATGAAACAATAAAGATATTGTATGCATTGACGTGTTAAAGTCATTATTTGAAGCAGGTTTCACGAAACGCCAAATAACAAACATGACTTGCACGTATACATCATGGGAGGAAAGACCTGCCTGAAGTTGGGTGAATTATTTGTTGATAATGATTAATAACTTCCAGCTTGTTTTGGGATTGGAATTTTTTTCTTCTTTTTGCCCCACAAATATGGTTTGTGGTGTTTCTGAAAAATTAGGATATTTCTAGCAAAGTGTCTTGGCAAATTTGTGAATGATGAGATATTGGAAACGGTTTAAGGTCTGTTGAATGAAGTCTTGACATTCTCGGAGAGACTTTCCGGCTGAGACATTGTTTTTCTGTGGTAGAGTTACACAATATGAATCTTGTATTACAATGTGTCTTTTTGAAATTTGTGTCTATATCTACTGTTACTGCACTGACAAAAACACTATTAGTCCTAGTTACCAATCGTAAACTGTTAATACACATGTTTCATTTCTTTTGAATTTGATGATTCTTGATCATTGGATGGATGTTTTATTGAATAATGAAGGGAAGCTCTGTTGTAACCAAAGTGTTAATGTGAAGATTGCCCTTGGATGGTGTGTGCATGTTTGTGATGTGTTGATATTCACTCTAGCGATATGCAAGGATCCCACAAGCTAAGGGGAGCTAGGTTTATTAAACCACTATCCTGAAATTTATGTTGTCTTTCAAGTCAGCTGGAAAGGAATCTGTGCATGGAATATGTTATGAAAACCACAAATTCTTATCCTGTAGTATTTGAATGCCACTTTTGCTCCCTGAAATATTATCAATGCAATTTAACGTCATGGATTTTCACCATGTAACAGTTAATGAACTCATTACCATTTTAAGCCAACAAAGGAAGGTTTCATCCACTGTATAATCCAAACTATTTAATAATTCAACATGATATGATCTTTTGGGGGTTGTTTTACAAAATTGGGCCAGTCTAAGTGTTAAGGGAGCATAACAGTTTTGTGACAAAAAGTCAGGTTATATAAAGGTGAGCTTCTGTACCTGTGGTACTGTGTATGAAATTCTTTACCAAGAGTCTTTCATCCTGTTTTACAGATGACTAGGTGTGTGTTGTGCTGTAGGATCCTTGCATCTGTAGTTGTGACCTTGTCTCCCCTGATGTTGTGTGTGTTTGTGATGGTATGGGTGTGATTGTATATCAGCAGGTACCATGTGGCCCATAGGTTTGCAGTATTTCATTCATTTTACCCAGTCATTGTAACCAAGTGTTCTTGATAATTCTTCAGTATTTTCAAATTTAGATATCTTTGTATCACACAAATATGTTTAAATTGTCCCAGATTTTAGATTTTCCCCTTAAAAACCCAGCTATGATTCTCGATCCATTCTTGGTGACCCCTACTTCAGTCCTCTAACAGTATCATTCAGCGCCAAACATCAAACCTTCAGCAGTTCCTTTGACAAGGTATATAGTTCCAACACAAGTATTACCAAGGTCAGATTGTGGACCATGCCATATCACAGTTGCTTCAAACCAGGTTCACAAGTGCCCCAATGAAGTATGGTGTTTCATTCAGAATTGCAACCCTTAGCTCTACAAGGATCCACTGGTCATGGTTTAAATCCATGCTGATTATGATCCTTCGTCAGAACTGCTCGATACACATGCTCCTGGGTTTTAAGGAGATGCAACAAACATGTTGACTGAAATACTGCCCAATCTCACTCATTCACTCTTTTCAAACCTGTGAAGATCCAGGTTAAAATTGGTCTCCAGTAACTCATGCTTGTCGTAAGAGGTGACTGACAGAATTGGGTGGTCAGGCTCGCTGACTTGGTTGACACATGTCATCGTATCCCATTTGCATAGATCGATGCTCATGCTGTTGACCACTGGATTGTCTGGTCCAGACTATTTATTTACAGACTGACGCCTTATAGCTGGAATATTGCTGAGTTCAGCGTTAAACAACAAACCAACCAACTCTTTTTAAGCACCAGCCAATGGTAAGATTTCCATTCTGGAACTGTAACCCTTCACAAAGCAGGTTGCTAGTGTGGTTTAAATAACTAGACACAACTTTTTCATTTTATTGAGTCAGATAATCACTTGGTTATCAAGCCTATTGCAAGTATTGCTATCTATTTTCAATATAAATATTAATATTCAATATTCTGAAATCTGATACTGAATTAAAATTCTGACCTTTGTGAAAAGACGAACCTATTGCCCACATGGTAGCTTACAACTCTGTCATATACGCACAAAATACTCACGTCATACCGTTGCCTTCATGTTTTGTCAGAGTCACATATATTTTGATAATTTCCATGAAAGATAGGGTGATTGTGTCGCATTACACCATTTCTCATAAACACCAGGTGGAATAGGTCAATGGGGAGAGTGCTCACTTGCATCAACACAAGGTTCAGTTCCTCATATGTATTAAGCTGAGACCTTTGGGTTGGACAAAAGAAAAATGAAACAAAACTTTTCTTAACCACCGTACCGTGAAGATCAGGGTTAGAATTGGTCTTCAGTAACCCATGCTTGTAATAAGAGGCGACTAACGGGATCGGGTGGTCAGACTCGCTGACTGGGTTGACACACGTAGATCGATGTTCATGCTGTTGATCACTGGGTTGTCTGGTCCAGACTCAATTATTTACAGACCGCTGCCATATAGCTGGAATATTGCTGAGTGCAGCGTAAAACTCAACTCACTCACTCACTCACTCTTAACCACTGTTTCTACTGGTGGTTAAAGGGGCTCATTGACATTAAAGGAGCATCTTGTCATCCTCCAGGCCAAGGTATTTTTACAGGTTTGGGTAAAGTTGAGTGTCCATCCTGACAATATTCCACCATTGTCTGATGTTGACCCGATATTGTTAACAATGTAATGTACAAAACAGGAATATGCTTCTTAAAAGTTCTGACATGCAAATTGTTGCCGTCAGTTAAGAATGCAGCCATTACACACACCTCAATCTAGAAATGGTTGGTGGGGTAGCCTAGTGGTTAAAGCGTTAGCTCGTTATGCCGAAGATCCGGGTTTGATTCCCCACATGGGTACAATGTGTGAAGCCCATTTCTGGTGTCCCCCACCATGATATTGGTGGAAATTGCAAAAAGCAGCATAAAACTAAACTCACTCACTCACTACAAACCAAACCTTGGGATGCCAGACAATCTGACAGTTCATGGAACAGTACCACAATTACATGTTTCTGAGTAAACCAACCCAAATCCATGTATGTGAAATATTTAGGTTCACACAGTTCATGAGAAATGGTGTGAAGTTCACATTGAAAATATGTTCTATTTTTGCCTGGATTATTTGGCAGTGTCTTGAATGATCTCTATAAAAGATATTTAATAAAAATAATTTTTTGAAATATAATGCAATTTTTTTATGGGCAAAAAAAAGTGTAGCATATTGTATCCAGACTTCAGTGGCCATATTCACGTGTCGGGCGTAGCTAACATCAGGCGTAACACACTACGTCAGGCTTAGCAGCGGCCTGCTTTTACACGTCATGCACAACGTCGGTTAAGCCTAGGCGTTACTACGACCGACTTACTTAACGGATTTACGTCCTGGCACCGTTTGCTATTTTTGGATTTTCAAACATTTTTAAACCAACGGGAAGCGGTGCAAAACATCTTCGCAGCACGTCCGTTTCAGCCGTAATCACGGAAAGCCAAAGAAAACCGGGAAAAGCAAATTTAATTTATTAATTATTAATATGTGTATTCTAAACTGTAATGACTTTAATCTGATGTGTTTCAAGTGCATTTAAACCTTACTTTACAGTCACGTTTTGTGTGAAATGAGTATGAATTCAAGTTAATGGTGGAATTGCGGTTGGAGCCATAACCAATATCACCTCTGATTGTATTCACTATCTTGAAAATGTCAATTCTCCTGATTCTAAATCTTCTGTACAGATCAAGGTCGTTGGATATTTCTAAAGGGTTTGACCTTTCTCTAAATATACGGTTTCTGTAGAACTATCATCTGCGATATCGGTATACGACTGCCACCATTACAGGGTTACGCCTGGCTTATGCCTGCTGGGTAGGTGGCGTAAATATAGAGCGCTACACCTTGCGTAACTTTAGCTACGTTGAAGATCTGCATACCGGTTTAATGTTACACCCAGGCACAGATTTTACTTACGCCCGGACTAGAATTTACGTCCGACATATGCATATGGCCACAGATATTCAGCCATGTTCCTTTTTTCAATCAAATTTTGCATGAAACTTGCCCATGTATCTTAAAAAGTATTTTAACATTTCTTTTTCTGATATGCAGTACATAACTACAAACTGTTACCTTCTATAATTCTCATAATCCCTTACTAAAATATTTCTACTTATTGACCTGACATTCTTAGTCATGATAAAAATATTTACCACCATAGTCTAAGTGTTTTATCATGTGACCGGCCATTCTACCTTTAAGGGTAAATGGGGACACTGATTATCTTCTACACCAAAAACTATACCCATGGATAATTATATATCCCCTTTTTGTGCAAAAACAAATATTTAAAGTAAAATTCTGTCCCTTTTGTCATTTTGAAAATTATGATTGTTCAAAAGAATGGTGCAGGAATAATTAGTCTAAATCAATTACCCCAGCCCTTAAAGGTTTTAGAATTCAGATAAAGCAATGGTCGGTCTTTGTCGTTGTCTCTTGGAGTCATCAGTGGAATATTCTTGACATTATATTATGAGCCATGACATTATTATAATGTAAACAGTTTATTATTGGAGATGCGTGAAATGTTATGGTGTTGAAGATATGAATGATTTTGCAATAGTGAGTTTGCTTGTTATGCAATTTTGTTTCAAGACTATGCCAGTACAGAACTGAAATATATACTACTCAAACGAAGTTAAGAACACCCAATTCTTTCATGATACTATAGTTTATTCACCATGCCAAGACTGATTTAACTATCGTGATGTGAAAGAAGCAGCCTTTTTTGACTTCTTTTAAGTAGTAGACGCAGCAGTTTTAGCATGTAAATATGTTATAGCAGTTATTAATGCTTTGTTAAGCAAGCGCATGTTTGTTTTCACCAAATTTAATTAACTTTTATGAATATTTAATTAACAGAATATAGCACAACAAATTTCAAATATAGCTTTTGGATCTCTGTGTTTCTACACATTTGGAGGTCATATACTGCTCAAAAGAAGTTAAGGTTTGTGCCATGACCAATTATCTACTGTAATAGGATGGTCCTTAACTTCTTGAGAGCAGTATATGAATAAAATGGTACATAAAATATTTATTTTCCATTTCAGAGCAACACTATAAAGATTATTGTTTGATAATATTAAACAGATTTGAAGAAATAAATTTGTGTATTAGAAATGTTACTATTAATATTTAACTATATTTAAAATTGAATATGGTGTTTGAATTTATTAAAATCCTGTGTATATGAATATTTTCATATAATTAAAAGTCACATCCTCAATGAAAATAGCTCCTGAAATGCTTTTAAATGTATATGCACTCAAGTATAAGTACTGAGTATAATAAAAATAGTCATTTAGTTAGTACTAAGTTAGTACTAAGTACTAATTAAAGAGCTGGTTATTTTACATTATGTATACTACTCAAAAAGTGTTAAGAACACTATGTTTTCAAATGACTGTGAACCCAAGTCATGTGAAATTATCATTTATTCTTTTCTTAATTTTGAGTAATATATGTATAATGCTTAAGATTTCAGGGACAGTATAGTATTTCCTTTGTCATATATGTACACTGTAATGATTTATTTACAAGCGATGATCAACCTTCTAATATTATTTGATGGTATGAAATTGTTGTTCCAGAATATACACTTAATCAGAATATTCCATGATAATAAGTATTTGGGTCTCATGTAGGGTGTATGTACAATGAATCATGCTTGAAGTCCAGAAGGAATGTCTGTTTCCAGGAACAGGACTTAAACACCATTCCAACTGTGCTATGATTATTTGCATGGCACTAATGACTTCCTGGTAAAAGAAATAGAAACCAATTTGGTTTTCTTATATTTCCAGAGTCCCTGCAATTCTGTTACGGACATGTGTCCGGAAACACAATTCTGTTTTCAGCCAACCAGTGCTCAGTCCAGTGCTTAAATGAAATACTAAAATCAAATTTGGTATGTTCTAATTAGAAGGGCAGTATCAGATGTTTCTAAAGTGTTCCTAGAAATTGCTTACAGAATAGTCAGAACAAAGAGATTTTGAAACTTTCAGCATGTCATTTATCCATGAAGCTTTTCTTTCATGTCATTGGAACCTTCCAAGTGACAAATCAGCTTCTGTTATGTTATGATTATGAAGAAAAGACTCTCCTTGGTTGAGATATAATGAGAATATCATTTATATGAAGCAGTTCTCAGTGATTTTTGTCAAACCTTCTCAAGGTGTAGGAAATTTGACACACCAGTGACCAAAAATGATGCGTTGGAAACCCCTATTTTAACCTGTGCTGCATGTTTCCTTGGGTTTTTTTCAAAGGTAAATAACATGTCTTTGCATGTGTTTGTGACAGGTATCTCCATTGGGGTGGAATGCGCTCACCTATGTCCGAACACCTGGTGTCTTCACTCTGTTATAGTGATACATACACTCATGCTTATGATAAAGTTAGAATTGTGCCGTTGACTCTGATTTTGGCAGAATGTTCTCAGGATTATGGAAATTGACAATGGTCTTGTCACTATTATTGTACTGCATGTATATTGATGACCAAGAATATGGGAACACCTAACAAACACAGAAACTCATTTCAGACTAATGCTTCCTGTTGGTGTTGTTGCCTTATTTTTGACCATGATTATATTGTGAGTACAGGGTGCCCATCTTGAGTAGCTAAGGTTGTAACTCCCAAGTTAGTCTTAGCTAAGGTGACGGTAACTCCCAAGTTAGTCTTAGCTTAAGGTGATGGTAGCTCCCAAGTTAGTTAAGGTGTGTGGTAACTCCCAAGTTAGTCTTAGGTAACTCCCAAGTCCCAAGTTCGTCTTAGCGGTAACTCCCAAGTTAGTCTTAGTCTTAGCGCTAAGGTGACGGTAACTCCCAAGTTAGTCTTAGAGCTATGGTTGTTTTGTACAACGGCACCCAGTACAGTTAGTGCCATCCTCAGCTCTGGGTGTTTTAGGGCAGGTGTCGACACCTCCATGTGACTCACATACTTGAACATTATGGCTGCTGATTATGTAATCTGGTGTCAGGATGTTCTGTGTGTGTACGAGAGGTTAAAGGTACAACATCATATTTGCATTTTGTGCCAGTCCTTTGTGAGCTTTGAATGGTTGAATGGAATGTTTTGTATGGACATTCAACAAATATGTTTTATTTAGCAATAAACACAACCAACGTTCACTGAGGTGCACCACTCATCATGAGCTCATGATTCTTAGCACCAGTGGTACATGTAAATATGTTTCTCTTTGCTTTTATTTGATGAAGCTATTTTATCTGATAACCACATTAAGAGGTCCCCTAAATGATGGATATCTAGCACAGGTTTTTTAAAAGACTGAATATATTTTGTCATTTGCTGTCACTATTGTGTTGAAGTAAAACAAAATGGCAGTCTGATGTTGCATCTTTAAAATGGACAGAGTGGTAGGACCTTGTGTTTTATCTTTCATGTAGTCACTGACTTTCACATAGACTGGTGGTCCATGTACAACTATGTCACTGATTGAATAAACACATTATTAAGCGTTTTGCTATTGGTGTTGTGTGTTTATTTCAAATTCATGAAGTGTCAGGTTATCTTACTGGATACTACCCGCAAAGATCCAGGTTAGAATTGATCTTCAGTAACCCATGCTTGTCGTAAGAGACTAACGGGATCGGGTGGTCAGGGTGGTTGACTTGGTTGACCCATGTCATCGGTTCCCAATTGCGCAGATCGATGTCATGTTGTTGATCACTGGATTATCTGGTCCAGACTCGATTATTTACAGACTGCCGCCATATAGCTGGAATATTGCTGAGTGCCGCGTAAATCTCAACTCACGCAATTGGGTTGACATGTGTCAACCAAGTCAGCGAGCCTGACCACCCGATCCCTTTAGTCACCTCTTGCGACAAGCATGGGTTACAATATCAGGTCATGAGATGTATGAACCTTAAATAACAGACAAAGCAGGAATCATTATAATTTAGTTTTATATCACGGGCTGTGCTACAACTACTGTTTATTAACTGACTTGATTTTTTAACTGAGTGAGTGAGTGAGTGAATATAGTTTTACACCGCTTTTAGCAATATTCCAGCAATATCAAGGCGGGCGACACCAGAAATGGGCTTCACACATTGTACCCATGTGGGGAATCGAACCAGGCCTTCGGGCGCGACGAAGCGAGCAAACGCTTTAACCACTAGGCTACCCCACCGCACCCTTTTTAACTGAGTAATGTTGTTAGTTAAATTCGGGGCTTGGGCCGATGTAAAGATGCTTCACAGGATCGTGGTTGGGGGTGGGGGCTTGATGCTCGTTGACTTGGTTCCACTACAGCATAGCTTGTTGCTCATGATGTCAATCACTGGATTTATTGTGTTGATATGGAGCAATGTCATAATGGAATATTGGCTAGGATCAGGGTTGATTTTTACAAATAATATATATTTACAAATTCTATAATATTATTTGGTGTATATGTTTCTAACAAATTATCCTGTTCCTGGGAAATATTCCAGTATGACAGTATATGATAGACCGGTAACACCAAGGAGAGTAACACCAAGGAGACGTGTGTAAACAAGTCCCACGTCATTCATTACTAAGGTGTAAATATACAGTAGCTGAGTCACATGAATGGCATGTCCAAGTTCACAAAGATACCTGATAGCTGATAATGAACGACAGGTGACAAAGGTTGCCAGGGATATGTTTGCATGCATTGCGTTTAATCAGGATACACAAATCAACACGTTTATGACTCAGACCAACGTGTGTAGAAGAATTATGACAACAGGAAAGACAAATACAGTCTGTATTTACTTATTACTTCAGTTTACCTGGATGCTGTTGTAAAAAGCCATCTTAGCACTAAGATGATTGTATCTTCCGTTCCTTAACATAGTATCTTCCGTTACTTAAGACAGCCTTAGCACTAAGATGATTGTATCTTCCGTTCCTTAACATAGACTTAAGACAGCCTTAGTACTAAGATGATTTTATCTTCGGGTTCCTTAACATAGACTTAAGACAGCCTTAGTACTAAGATGATTGTATCTTCCGTTCCTTAACATAGACTTAAGACAGCCTTAGCACTAAGATGATTGTATCTTCCGTTCCTTAACATAGACTTAAGACAGCCTTAGTACTAAGATGATTGTATCTTCTGTTCCTTAACATAGACTTAAGACAGCCTTAGCACTAAGATGATTGTATCTTCCGTTCCTTAACATAGACTTAAGACAGCCTTAGTACTAAGATGATTGTATCTTCCGTTCCTTAAGATAGACTTAAGACAGCCTTAGCACTAAGATGATTGTATCTTCCGTTCCTTAAGATAGACTTAAGACAGCCTTAGCACTAGGATGATTGTATCTTCCGTTCCTTAAGATAGACTTAAGACAGCCTTAGCACTAAGATGATTGTATCTTCCGTTCCTTAAGATAGACTTAAGACAGCCTTAGCACTAAGATGATTGTATCTTCCGTTCCTTAACATAGACTTAAGACAGCCTTAGCACTAAGATGATTGTATCTTCCGTTCCTTAAGATAGACTTAAGACAGCCTTAGCACTAGGATGATTGTATCTTCCGTTCCTTAAGATAGACTTAAGACAGCCTTAGCACTAGGATGATTGTATCTTCCGTTCCTTAAGATAGACTTTAAGACAGCCTTAGCACTAAGATGATTGTATCTTCCGTTCCTTAACATAGACTTAAGACAGCCTTAGCACTAAGATGATTGTATCTTCCGTTCCTTAACATAGACTTAAGACAGCCTTAGCACTAGGATGATTTAGTATCTTCCGTTCCTTAAGATAGACTTAAGACAGCCTTAGCACTAAGATGATTGTATCTTCCGTTCCTTAACATAGACTTAAGACAGCCTTAGCACTAAGATGATTGTATCTTCCGTTCCTTAACATAGACTTAAGACAGCCTTAGCACTAAGATGATTGTATCTTCTGTTCCTTAACATAGACTTAAGACAGCCTTAGCACTAAGATGATTGTATCTTCCGTTCCTTAAGATAGACTTAAGACAGCCTTTAGCACTAGGATGATTGTATCTTCCGTTCCTTAACATAGACTTAAGACAGCCTTAGCACTAGGATGATTGTATGTTCCGTTCCTTAACATAGACTTAAGACAGCCTTAGCACTAGGATGATTGTATGTTCCGTTCCTTAACATAGACTTAAGACAGCCTTTTAGCACTAGGATGATTGTATCTTCCGTTCCTTAAGATAGACTTTAAGACAGCCTTAGCACTAGGATGATTGTATCTTCCGTTCCTTAACATAGACTTAAGACAGCCTTAGCACTAAGATGATTGTATGTTCCGTTCCTTAACATAGACTTAAGACAGCCTTAGCACTAAGATGATTGTATGTTCCGTTCCTTAACATAGACTTAAGACAGCCTTTAGCACTAGGATGATTTGTATCTTCCGTTCCTTAAGATAGACTTAAGACAGCCTTAGCACTAGGATGATTGTATCTTCCGTTCCTTAACATAGACTTAAGACAGCCTTAGCACTAAGATGATTGTATGTTCCGTTCCTTAACATAGACTTAAGACAGCCTTAGCACTAGGATGATTGTATCTTCCGTTCCTTAACATAGACTTAAGACAGCCTTAGCACTAGGATGATTGTATGTTCCGTTCCTTAACATAGACTTAAGACAGCCTTAGCACTAGGGGATGATTGTATCTTCCGTTCCTTAACATAGACTTAAGACAGCCTTAGCACTAGGATGATTGTATCTTCGTTCCTTCCTTTAACATAGACTTATAGACACAGCCTTAGCACTAGGATGATTGTATCTTCCGTTCCTTAACATAGACTTAAGACAGCCTTAGCACTAGGATGATTGTATCTTCCGTTCCTTAACATAGACTTTAAAGACAGCCTTAGCACTAAGATGATTGTATCTTCCGTTCCTTAACATAGACTTAAGACAGCCTTAGCACTAGGATGATTGTATCTTCCGTTCCCATAGACTTAAGACAGCCTTAGCACTAAGATGATTGTATCTTCCGTTCCTTAACATAGACTTAAGACAGCCTTAGCACTAGGATGATTGTATCTTCCGTTCCTTAACATAGACTTAAGACAGCCTTAGCACTAAGATGATTGTATGTTCCGTTCCTTAACATAGACTTAAGACAGCCTTAGCACTAGGATGATTGTATCTTCCGTTCCTTAACATAGACTTAAGACAGCCTTAGCACTAAGATGATTGTATCTTCCGTTCCTTAACATAGACTTAAGACAGCCCTTTAGCACTAGGATGATTGTATCTTCCGTTCCTTAACATAGACTTAAGACAGCCTTAGCACTAAGATGATTGTATGTTCCGTTCCTTAACATAGACTTAAGACAGCCTTAGCACTAAGATGATTGTATCTTCCGTTCCTTAACATAGACTTAAGACAGCCTTAGCACTAAGATGATTGTATCTTCCGTTCCTTAACATAGACTTAAGACAGCCTTAGCACTAAGATGATTGTATCTTCTGTTCCTTAACATAGACTTAAGACAGCCTTAGCACTAAGATGATTGTATCTTCCGTTCCTTAACATAGACTTAAGACTAGGATGATTGTATCTTCTGTTCCTTAACATAGACTTAAGACAGCCTTAGCACTAAGATGATTGTATCTTCTGTTCCTTAACATAGACTTAAGACAGCCTTAGTACTAAGGTTTTGTACAACGTCACCCTGGTCATGTTTTTCAGGTGCAATGTAACAACCGATATCACAGCTGTTGACACGTGCAACTACTTGACAGGATTTGTCGTTTCATCCTGATGTAGGTATCACTGAACAGAATAGTATAGACCTTGACTGTCCTGTCATTTGTACCTACAACCCACTTTATACTTGTACTGTAGAGTATGTGTACAAGGGCGTTCAAAAAGTACTCAGCCTAACTATAAGTATATTCATGCCTAACTATGTCCAATGTTTCAAAAGCTTCCATTTTATTTTGAAGGAATCATTAGCAAAGCTATATCCAAAATTTCACATTTGTGGGTAATGTGGTTTAACAAGTTATTAGTCATCACAACACATTGGGGCATAATATTTCTTTAAAAAATTGCAGAAAGTAAAAACTGATCTGTCATTTAGTACCTCTTGGATAATGGTATGCCCTCAGATAATATATTCTAAAATATGTTCAGTATAGTTTTGGTTGACTTCCCGTCATAATCAACATTCAAAGATTTGGATTGCTTTATTTATATTTAATAATAATAATAATGAGAAGTCTTATAATGCGCTAATCTCCACACAACAAAGCATGCTCAAAGCGCTAACACCCTGATTATTATTACCCCGGATAACCCAAGCTGCCTGTTAGGCGCTAGAAGGTTATAGTCACATGACTTTATCCAACCGGGTACCCATTTTCTGCTGGGTGAACAGAGGCAATTTTGAACAAACTCACTTGCCTAAGGTGAGACCACATGTATCACATGTGCTTCGTTGTGGGGCAGGACGGAAGTCCTAGAAACTCTCAGGAGTCAAGCTGTCAAACACGGACACCCATCCAAGGACGACGTGCTCGACGTTGCTTAACTTCAACTGATTGGTGACCTGCGCTCTGTGCACAGGACCACACGCCACCACATCCCCGGACGGGGGCTGTTTTTAAGGACACCCCCATTTTAATCTTTCTGAACCATTGTGTCCAGATATTCAAGCTGGCACTGTTTACAATATATTGAGAGCGAACACTTACGTGACAATTCAGTATTTAGTTTGAACCCTTGGCATCATGTATTAATCAGTGAACACATAATATGTCCTTATGATTACGTCATATGAAAGTCGGGTGGGTAGTGTCTCAAAACAAGCGTTTTCAGTAAACATGAGACCCGTGAAGGTCCTGGTTAGAATTGGCCTTCAGTAACCCATGCTTGTCGTAAGAGGCGACTAACGGGATCGGGTGGTCAGACTCGCTGGCTTGGTTGACACATGTCATCGGTTCCCAATTGCGCAAATCGATGCTCATGCTGCTGATCACTGGATTGTCTGGTCCAGACTCGATTATTTGCAGACCGCCGCCATATAGCTGGAATATTGCTGAGTGCTGCGTAAAACTAAACTCACTCACTCAGTAAACATGAAGGGGGAGTCACTTTAACAAGTGATTGTAGTTTCAAATTGCTTGTCTAGATCGATGCTCGTGATGTTGATCACTGGATTGTCTGGTCCAGACACGATTATTCACAGCCCAAAGACTCGGAATATTGCTGAGTGCGGCGTCAAACAACAAACCAACACTGTGGAGTAAGTGTAGCCGATGACAGGAATACTTGTTCAGAGGACGATACAAGTACATACTTTTGCTTGGGCAGCCGACTTACAGTAACTGAGAAGCCGAATAATGCTATCCTCCAAAGGTTTAAAGTACACTTTTTGCTTCTGAATTTATAATTATCTCTGCTCTGTAACGCTCCTGATTATTCTGGGGCGGTGGAGTAGCTTAGTGGTTAAAGCGTTGGCTCGTGACGCCAAATACACGGGTTCGATTCCCCATAGGGATGCAATGTGGTATGCCCATTCCTGGTGACCCCGTCATGATACCCGTCGAACCCCCTGAACACCACTTCAAGATATCAGTAACTGACATTGCTGTCAAGCTACTCTATCAACATCACCAATAAAGGAAGATAATGGAAAAAAATGCTAATAAAATACCATTGGATCCAAAATGCAAATATCATGGAGATGCTTTTGGGATCAATCAGTAGGGTAGTCTGGTTGTTAAAGCGTTCGCTCGTCACGCTGAAAACCCGGGTTCGATTCCCCACATGGGTACTATGTGGAGCTCATTTCTGGTGTCCCCGCCGAGATATTGCTGGAATATTGCTAAAAGCGGCGTAAAACTAAACTCACTCACTCACTCCAATCAGTAAATGTTTCTTGACAACAGGTACTTGACTTGTGTTTGCATGGATATATTTGTGATTGGCGGCACAGGATACCATCTGTTCGCAAACACCTCGCATCATCACTGTTTGATCCTTCACGCAAACACCTGCTGACCATACAGTTATAATGGCACATTGCACTCTGCTTTTAACAGATACCCCTTACTAACAAGGAAAGCGTTTTGTCCCTTGTATGTAGACCCGAGAAGATCCGGGTTAGAATTGGTCTTCAGCAGCCCATGCTTGTCGTAAGAGGACCGGGTGGTCAGACTCGCTGACTTGGTTGACACATGTCTCCGTATCCCATATGCGTAGATGATGCCTTTGCTGTTAATCATTGGATTGTCTGGTCCAGACACGATTATTTACAGACCGCCGCCTTATAGCTGGACTGACTGACTGAGTTTTGGTTTTACACCGCTTTTAGCAATATTCCAGCAACATCACGGCGGGGGACACCAGAAATGGGCTTCACACATTGTACCCATGTGGGGATTCGAACCCGGGTCTTCGGCGTGACGAGCCAACGCTTTAACCATTAGGCTACCCCACCGCCCCCCATATATCTGGAATATTGCTGAGTGCGGCATTAAACAACAAAGCAACTAACCAACTGTTGTATTTATATTTATTCGAGACACTGTAATCACATTCGTTATATCTTTAATGAATGCATAATCTGATTGGTCTTTGAGAACCTGAGAGCATGTGTTACGTTTAGTCATTAAGTCAAATATTACACGGACATACATTAAAGGTTTTGGTTCAAAATCATTTCCCCTATATCTTACACATAATATGCAGCATTTGTTTCAAAATATTCTCCACAAACCATAACTTTCGAGATACGCCGTTTGGTTGAATGTCTTCGTAGTTTCTGGATGACAAGCATGGCCATGGGTTACTGAAGTATTCTAACCCGGACTTTCACGGGTACATTTATCATAATGAAATCCCTTATAAAAAGATTATGACCTATGGAACTATACTTCTTCCCATGTGAAGTACATTTCAACTTAGTTTTCCATATTTCTAGTAATTTACACCGGAAGGTCGCGGGTTCGATCCCCGACACCCGTCATATAAAGACGTTAAAATATGGACTTGTTGGTCCCTGCCTGGCGCTCGGCATTAATAGTACAAGGGCTGGTCGGCTTGGAGTCAGTATAATGTGTCTAGTGGGGTATTCATGCTTCACTGCGGCATGGTATCTCTCAGTGGGCTAGCACTATAAAACCAGCTTCAGTCTGGGCTAGTACAAGCAGCCGCACATAAGCACGTCGTCATATGAGCGAAATATTCTCAAGCACGACGTTAGTTCACCTCACCTCTTTATCGCAAATATTAAATACGTCATAACTATTTATTTCCATTTAAATATTCTTATCCTGGATTTGTTGCCTGACGAAATATTTGTCTTTGTTTACGAAATTTGAAAGAATGAAACCATAAGCGTTTAAGTAATGACACACTCAGTGGCCTTTCCTGTATTATTGTTTGAGGTTCGCTTTCTTGCTCTGCCTTTTCGCAACAGGAAATATGACCCGGTCGTTGGATCCATCTGGAGGATGTCTTCTGAAATATTCTGTGGTTTTTTCACAATCTAAGGTGTACTTGGTCATATTTGTAGATCGGTTCTGGGAAGTCTTTTCAGCATCCTGGAACGAAAGAACGTTTGAAAGTGGTTTACGAAATGCAAGCTCCTGGGATTACTGAAACATCTACCACCATTGGTCACCAGCAATTGTGTTGGTACCCAAGAAAAATGGAGAAACAAGACTTTGAATATTTGTCGCTGTTTGAGTGAGTGAGTGTGGTTTTACGCCGCTTTTAGCAATATTCCAGCAATATCACGACAGAGGACACCGGAAATGGGATTCACACATTGTACCAGCGTGGGAACCTCGAACCCGTGTCTTCTGTGTGACGAGCGAATGCTTTAACCACTAGGCTATCCCATCTCCCTTCGCTGTTGAAAGTTTCACTTTACAGCATGCCGATACCTCGGATTAGTTTTGCGACTGAGAGAACAGCTCTAACCTGTTAAGTTGCCTTGATTGTGCTTCCGGCAATTGGCAGATTAAGGTCAGTTTGAAGATAAGGAAAAACAGATATATTTTACACCATTTAGTTTACACCAATTGTATGTCATTTGCGGGCACGAATTGTCCTTACACATTTCTCTTGGCTTGATACGACAATAACACCTGGACTTTGTGACTCTTGTTTGAATATTGTAAGCGATCTGACTGTTCAGAACAAAGATTTCAGTAATCACCTTGATACTCTCTCACAATAACCCAGTCCTCTGACAAAGGCAGAGCGGACGTTTAAACCAAGGAAATATCAAGGGAAGTGAATTGCCTTACACCTTGGGTTTTCCTCAAGGTGTTTGAACAGACACTGCAAAGACGGAAGGTGTTCGGAGGGCAAGCTCCAAATATAACTGAGCTGAGATTATTTCTGGGATGTGCTCCTTCTCGACTGGTGAAGAATTTCGCTTCCACTGTGGCACCCTTATATAACCTTTCAAAAAGGAAGTTTGAATTGACTGCAGGGTGAGAGAAGTTTTCTCAAGATTAAAACAGTCACTCACTGAAGCTCCCACCATATCATATACCGAATTTGATAAGGTAAGATGTTCCTAATACAGATGAAAGCAGTGGTGGGATGGGTGGAGTTGGGTCAAATTTAAATGGAGGATGGAATTTTGTGTTACAGACGGGTAACGGGTAATGAAATAGTGCAAGAAACTAACCAAATGTTTAAGTTGGTAGGGTGTTTTTGTTTTTGTTGTTTCTGTTTGTTTGTTTGTTTGTTTAACGCCTGACTCAGCAATATTCCAGCTATATGGCGGCGAACTGTAAATAATCGAGACTGGACCAGACAATCCAGTGATTGGCAATCACACAGTTGGTATACAATGACATGTATCAACCAAGTCAGCGAGCCTGACCACCCGATCCCGTTAGTCGCCTCTTGCGACAAGCATTGGTTGGTGGAGACCAATTCTAACCCGGATCTTAACGGGCGATATATATCCTACAAGCACGTGCACGTCTGTCCGAACATACCCAAACAACCAACATCGACTGGAGACCTCGTTGCGACATCACTTGTCAGTATTCCAGCCTAACAGCTCTCATGTTCAGTTTTCATCAGGTACTGGTGGCGTGTTTGCCATTTAACAAAAAGACGCTATATAGTTCGCAATGTATGCAAATAGGGAAGGAATGGTGCTTAACTTGTTCAGGTTTATAGAAAATTACTCAAAATAAGTTAAAGTACATCCGCAATGGGCAAGCTGGAAACCAACCTGCCATAACAGGTTTATTATAATAATTTTTAAAATATTGAATTTCTAATGAGGTGAGGTGAATTTGGGTTTAACGTCGTGCTTGAGAATATTTCGCTCATATGACGACGTGCATGCGTGTGTATGTGTTTGTGCGGCTGCTTGTACTAGCCCAGAGAATTTCTAATGATTAATGTATGTATCGGAGTACAAATACGGCAGTATCCTAATGACACATTGAATCACATATACAGTGAAATTTGATCCAGCTGACTGTAAACCTCGAGTGGGTCGGAAATAATATCTAGGTTAGTTTGGAGGGACACTATGGCGAGGACAGATAGAATGAGAACATCCGTGCAGGAAATGAAAAGTGAAAATGACCGCGAAATAAGATGGCTTGACCTTCCTGGCCCCGCAGGTCTGGACGGAACAATACTTGTACATGCCGAGTCATTTCATAGAGAATACTACACTCGGTCTCATTACATACGAATTATACGAAACTCGTGACCTTCCTATGGTATCTGACCCGCGAGGTCAGATACCATAGGAAAGTCACGAGTTTCGTATAATTCGTATGTAATGAAGACCGAGTGTCAGTATTTATTTATTACCCACGTCTTACATGCATTAAATTGACAAATGGCGTATTTTTGATTATTTTTATGGTTTCAAACCAAAACCGGTTTCCACACAACACAACAATACTTGTACATGCCGAGTCATTTCAGTGATAAACACGCCACACAACACAACAATACTTGTACATGCCGAGTCATTTCAGTTCGAGTGTACATCATTTCAGAGACGTAAAACACGCCACACAACACAACAATACTTGTACATGCCTTGTACATGCATCATTTCCGGTGATAAACCGACACACAACACAACAATACTTGTACATGCCGAGAGTGATAAACACGCCACACAACACAACAATACTTGTACATGCCGAGTCATTTCAGTGATAAACACGCCACACAACACAACAATACATGCCGGAGTCATTTCAGTGATAAACACGCCACACAACACAACAATACTTGTACATGCCGAGTCATTTCAGTGATAAACACGCCACACACACACAACAATCATTTCTGATGTACAATGCTTGTACATGAGTCATTTCAGTGATAAACACGCCACACAACACAACAATACTTGTACATGCCGAGTCATTTCAGTGATAAACACGCCACACACACAACAATACTTGTACATGCCGAGTCATTTCAGTGATAAACACGCCACACAACACAACAATACTTGTACATGCCGAGTCATTTCAGTGATAAACACGCCACACAACACAACAATACTTGTACATGCCGAGTCATTTCAGTGATAAACACGCCACACAACACAACAATACTTGTACATGCCGAGTCATTTCAGTGATAAACACGCCACACAACACAACAATACTTGTACATGCCGAGTCATTTCAGTGATAAACACGCCACACAACACAACAATACTTGTACATGCCGAGTCATTTCAGTGATAAACACGCCACACAACACAATACTTGTACATGCCGAGTCATTTCAGTGATAAACACGCCACACAACACAACACTACTTGTACATGCCGAGTCATTTCAGTGATAAACACGCCACACAACACAACAATATGATTTTTTGTCCAGGTCATTTATCGTTACATGACTGACATAATATACGGCGGAAAATCGATAGTGGAGGCGTATGACATATATTGATATACGGCGGAAAATCGATGATATGACATATATTGATGTCTGTCTGAGAGTGTGCCTGTGTGAGTAAGTGAGTGAGTGAGTGAGTGTGAGTGAGTGTGAGTGAGTGAGTGTGAGCGAGTGTGTGAGTGAGTGAGTGTGTTATAGTGTGCGAGTGTGTGTCTAGGTATGAGCTTGTGTGTGCGAGTGTATGTGAGTGAGTGTGTATGTGTGTGTGTGAGTGAGAGAGACAGAGACACACAGAGAGAGAAGCGAGAATAACAGACAGAGAGAACATACGCACTCCATCTGAAATGTCAACTACCATTGCACCACGAGCAGTGTACAGTTGAGTATTTCACAATACTATCTAATCTGATAAACCGAAAGTAGATGGGACTTCTTTATCACATGACGATAACCTGATACATCGGTCCCATGACTGTGACCACGTGACAAGGAGACACCGTCACAACTGAGCGAGGTACAAAAGCCGACAAGAAAGAGACACGGTGATTGGTAACTTTTAACGGTTCCATTAATCAAAGGTAAGGCCTAAGAGAAAGGATTCCATATATCGATGTTTTTATTAACCACACGAAGCGTAGTTGTGTTTTGATTTTGAAAAGAAATGCAAAATATTGATTATTGATTATATTAATCCGATGTAACCCTGCTGTATATATGATTCAAGTTTGACATCTTTTCTGGTGACATTAACTTATATCCTTGTTCATTGTGTCGACAAATTATATTATTGATAAAGTAAATATTGTAATTTTCTACCGCTCTACCCAACTATCTATTTCCTCGATTGGGGGCGTTACCTGGGTGCATAACTCTTACGGGCTTAAATGTCACTATACAAATAGAGTTACTTCCCTTACACTGTTACTTGCATGTAGCCAGCCGTTTCTAAACACATTCAGCATGGTGTCAGAGACATGTATATTACATTTTCAAAGTAGTATATTGAAAACATACCCAAAAGAAATCAGGAAAAAAACATAACTCTTGAGTCCAATAGGTTTCGGGGCGCTGTGGTACCCCAGTGGTTAAAACGTTCGCTGGACATACTGAAGACATGATTTCGAATCACACACGCGCACACGCACACAAAACACGCGCGCGAACGCACAGACACTCGCACGCACACGCGCCGTGATGTTATTGCAATAGTGCTAAAAGCGCTGTAAATCAATACTCACTCACTCATTCCTAAATATACCCTCAGAGATTAGAGATATGATTTTTTTTCAGCATGAGCTACCAGAACCTCCCCAACAACTACGGCTCCGGAGGAGCACCTCCCCCTGGGGTCTACTACCAACAACCCCAGCCTCAAACTAACACTGTGTAAGTACATCTCTAGAAGTCAGCCTCTTTTGTTGGTGCCGTGATACAGGGACCTATGAACCTATGAAGACTGATACCTAGTCTGTCATACAGACCCTGAAACAAATATATCCAAGAAAGCCCATGCAAGTTGGTCAGTTTCTGAAAATGGAGAAGGCATCTGGGCTCCTTTTCGTTATAATTTTTTTTTTAAATTATGAACTGTTTTTCTGCAAAATATGTTCATTTCAGAGGGTAGTTGTTAGTCTAACTGAGACCGTGTCGCAATTGACAGTAGTTGTGGACAGTAGCACACAGCAGTATCAGAGAGTGTAGTCAATGACGAGAGTACATCACACATTGCATATATCAATTCAAGCAACTCTCTTTCTCTGGCCCTGTCTTTCTGTCTTTCGTTGTCCCTGTCTGTCTGTCTTTCTCTTCCCCTGTCTGTCTATCTTTGCCCCTGTCTGTCTATCTTTGCCCCTGTCTGTCTATCTTTGCCCCTGTCTGTCTTTCTCTTCCCCTGCCTGTCTTTCTCTTCCCCTGTCTGTCTTTCTCTGCCCCTGTCTGTCTTTCTCTGCTCCGGCGTGTCTGTCTTTCGTTGTCCCTGTTTGTCTGCCTTTCTGTCTGTCTCTTTGCCCCTGTCTGTTTGTCATTCTTTATCCCTGTCTTTCTCTTCCCCTGTCTGTCTGTGTGTCTCTGTCGGTCGGTCTTTCTGTTCCCCTACCTGTCTGTCTCTGTCTGTCTGTCTCTTTTTATCTGGGGTGTGGTGGGTTAGCCTAGTGGTAAAGCGTTCCCTCGTCACGCCGAAGACCCGGTTTCATTCTCCACATTGGTACAATGTGTGGAGCCCATTTCTGGTGTTCCCCGCCGTGATATTGTTGGAATAGTGCTAAAAGCGGCGTAAAACCATACTCACTCACTCACTTTTTCTCTGTCTCTGTCAGTCTGTCTTTCTGTGCCCTGTCTTTGTCTGTCTGTATGTCTATTTTTATCTTTTCTGTCTGACTGTCTCTGTCGGTCTGTCTGTCTTTCTCTTCCCATCTCTGTCTACCTGTCTGTCTCTGTCGCTCTTTCTTTCTTTATCCGCCTTTGTCTGGCTCCGCCTGTCTGTCTTCCCTGTCTGTCCCTGTCTGTCTGTCTGTCTGTCTGAGACCATTGTTTGGTCTGAATCCTGGTGACCCCATTAACGTTGGTTCGATGTTGCAAGAATAGTAACATAACGAGGTGTCATAAAATACATGTAGATACAGCTCCGAACATTACGAAAGATCATAGATATACCTCAAACTACGTTTAAAGTAGATCTTATTGATTGTATTTTAGGTACGTTGTGCGCGACGACCACCACCATCATCACCACGACCACCACGATCACCATCGTCATGAGGAAGAGGTTGCTGCCGATTGTTGCCTCTTGGCCTGCTGTTGGACGGTTCTGTGTTGTTGCCTAGCAGCTAACTGATCAGCTGGAAACACACGGTGACTGCCAGCCAATCATAAACTGTTCTGAAATTCATCATGCGCAGCGGACCTTATTCCGTCGCAATAGCTGGAAATGACGTTACCTAAATAGAGAGCTTGAGTACTGATCCATTCTCACACATGTGTTACATATGGGAAGTACATGTAATTATTTTGTGCTTTTACAATTAACTATTTCATGACAGAAAAATTGATGTATGTATATATATATTACTATATATATATTACAAAAAGTGTTTGGTTTTGAAAGTTTTGGTCAGTTTGTAAAGAAAAGAATTCAATTACAGTAAAAAGTCTGAACGATCCATTCAACGATGTTTTTCAACCAACCAGAATGTAGCATGCATTCCCATTCATTGTACAGTTTATGTTCATGTGTGTAACCCCTTGTATATACTTGATATGATCATGTAAATATTCTAATCTTCTCGTCACTTTGACTAGCTTGAGCTATTGCGTGGATACGATGTTAGGAACACCCTATATAAATCGTTTTCATACGAGATAATTTTGACTACGCATCTTCCCATAGTCTGTGTGGATCTAGACGGTGATACATTGTCATGTGTTACATTGTAGGACAGTAATTAACTTATAGATTCATACACATGATACAATATAAGCAAGCTGATAAAATATCTAAGATAACAGCTAGTTGGCCCAAACGAAGAAATACTTGTAATCGGATTTTTGATGAGCTTATCTAATTTCTAATTGTATATTACAACTGCCAAAGCTAAAAGGGAAATGATATATTCAGGTATGAGCTCTGCCTGTTGTTTCTATATTGTTTAGAGCCTCTGTTGGTAAACACACACCTCGTTATTACTTAATAAACACATTCAAGGTTGGTGGTGTTTAGTTTTCACTGCATAGAGGGGGCGGTTGTGCAAAACAACCTTAGCGCTAATACTGTCGTAAGTCTTTGTTAGGTGTGGGACTAACGATTACCTTAGCGCTAAGACTGTAGTAATTATAAGTCTTTGTTAGGTATGGGAGTAACGATTACCTTAGCGCTAAGACTGTAGTAATTATAAGTCTTTGTTAGGTATGGGAGTAACGATTACCTTAGCGCTAAGATCATTCTGTGCAACAGCACCGTGGACCTACATTTTCGAAGCTCTCTTAGCGCTAAGATAGTCGTAAGTGCCATACCTTAGCATTAACTTACGACTATGTTAGCGCTAAGAGAGCTTCGAAAACTTGGCCCAGGACTCTTTCGTTCGTCCGTCCGTCTCTTCATTCGTTGTTTTTTCGCTCGCTCGTTCTTGAGTGTATTGAGGTTCATATTCTTTTCTGCATAGCTGTAAACACAATTAACCACACTCGCCATGTGGCAATGGTTCCCATCACGTGATTTTTCTGATGGAACCGTCCTGATATTCAAAAAAAAAAAAAAGAAGAAGACATTCGAATAAGAAAAATCGGGATTTCAAAAACGATTGTCTGAAAACTTGTTTCACAAGATGGGCGTCATTCGCCACTGTTTTGTAACTTCAATGTGATTATAATCCACGAAAATGTAACACAGAGAATGTCGAAACTAACTCTGGATATACATGTACCTACGCTCTGGGATTGACTGCCTTTCGTGAAGCATTACCAGTGTGTTGTGCTAGTTTGCCCTTTAAAAGTAAACCCCAAAGACAAAGAGCCAAGTTTCATTTTGAATAGCTTAGTTCGATACAGACATGTTGTTTTTACACTCCTACATCGATCATCACCGATCGCGACTAGTGTTTTTTTTCAACGCTAAAACATCCAAACGCATTCCCCGATTGTCCTGCCCAAGCAGACTCCCCGTATAGTGAGATATATACCATGTACAACGCAATACACCTGCGTTCTCATCACATCCAGGCGATGGGGTAGTCCAGTGGTTAAAGCGTCCGCTCGTCACGCCGAAGACCCGGGTTCTATTCCCGACAAATGTGTGAAGTCCATTTCTTGCGTCCCTCGCTGTGATATTGCTGGAACTTTGCTAAAAGCCGTGTAAATCTAAACTCAATCATCCAACCAATCATCGGCGTTATTGCCGCTGCAACAAGAAGTTTTAAAAAATGTACAAGAACTAACTGCTGAAAACAGAGTCGATAGTCCGATTCTGATTATATCCTGAACATGTGTTTATGAATCCCTACCATTTAGTGAGGACACCGGGTGTTTTAAGCGGTACACGTATCCTCTCCCACTATGTCCACATAGAACATCTGTAATCAGTCTTAAAACTCCTGGCCACAAATACTAGAAACACCATAAAAAAGGCTTCACGGGATGCTGGCTTAAAGTAGGAGTCTGCACTTACATCGTGACGTCTGCCATACAGACCCTGCAACAAATATATCCAAGAAAGCTCGTGCACGTCAATAATATGTGCCAAGTCTAGATTTATCTTATCAACTATATTTAAGAACTGTTTCTCTGTAAAATATGCTCATTTCAGTGATTAGATGTTATTCTCACACTTACGTGACGCTAACCAAGATTGTGGCAAGGTAGGTGGGAGTTACACCCAGTATCAGGGCTTCCTGACCTTGGCATTAACCTCAGCCCTGTACTTCAAAATAGTCTCATTGAAATATATATACACCTGGAACTTAATTAAGCACCCCCCCCCTATTTTCTGGATGATGAGAAACAAAACTTGCTGTAACTTTCTCACTATTGCAAAGATAGTGGAACCTTAGCTATTGTGAAACATACGATCTATTGGCAAATGAAAAACAAGACAATGATTCCAATTCGTGTTGTTTTAATAGCGTAACCAATGTGATTTGGTCACTATTGATTTTTGATGAAAATAGTCACTGAACAAGTATGGCCGTAGCATTGTCAATGGCTGACTATTACAAGAAATGATGCACAAGGAATGTCACATGTTAACATCTGATGGGTCTGGCATCAATAGCAGGTGTGTCTCCCACGTGCTTGGATGACAGCTTGAATCCTTCTCCTCATGCTACTGGTAAACCTTCTGATACGATCAAGTGGCAATTGCCGCCATTCTTCATGCAAAGCAACTTCCAGCTGTGCAAGATTCTGGAGAGGGGGTTCTCTCAACCTCACACGGCGTCCAAGAAAGTCCCAGATGTGCTCCAAAGGATTCAAATCGAGGCTCATTGCTGGCCAAGGTAATGCCATGATAGCCTCATTCTGGAGATGTGCGGTCACAGCACGTGAACGATTCGGCCTGGCGTTGTCGTCCATGAATATCGGGTGAGTAGCCAACGGATGGTTGTCAAAGTGAGGCACGACAACTGGATGGAGAATATCCCGGATGTACTGCTGACCATTAAGATGTCCTCGGACAGTCACCATTTGAAGTTTACAGTAGTGTGAAAGACAAACCCAGATCATAACCGATCCTCCACCATGAGGAACAGTAGGGTGGATATTCCTGGGCACGTAAGCAGTGTTTTATGCCCCACACTCCCATTCGACCATCTGTAACATGGAGAAGGAACCTGCTCTCATCTGACCAGTGGACCCTCCTCCATGTCCTCAGGTTCCACTGCCGACGGGCCATACACCACTCCAGACGTCGTCTCTTAAGATCAGACAGAGCAGGACGTTTGATGACTGTTCTGAACCTCATACCAAGT
This sequence comes from Haliotis rubra, assembly GCF_003918875.1. Lineage (NCBI taxonomy): Eukaryota > Metazoa > Mollusca > Gastropoda > Lepetellida > Haliotidae > Haliotis > Haliotis rubra. Next base: position 265,811 of record NW_025766986.1, on the reverse strand, counting down.
GCCCTAAGGCGATTTCTGACGGTTCTGGTGAATAATTGTCTGTAGGGTAACCACAGGCGCTTCAAACCCGAACTTGTGGCAAAGGGTTCTCGCCTTACCAGACGTGCCAGGCTGCGATCATCACGGGCCGTTGTCTTCCTGGGTTGTCCAGGCCTTGAACGATCTCTCACATCTCCTGTCATCTGATGTTTCGGACAAGTCGGCTGATGACCGAGTGACTGAAGCCCAGTTGTCGTCCAATAGCTTTGAAGGACATGCTTGTTGCATGTATGCCTACAATTTGCCACCTGAGTGCTTCAGAAAGTCATCTCCTCGCCATTTCAGTATTTATTTATGGAGAGAGTTACAAATTTGTCTGCTTTTATACCCATAAATTGCATATCAGAGAAACTGAATTTTGGGAAAAGTGTGGGTTGTATGCTTCACGTGCACAAGGGATGCGTTGTGACGAGTGCAAAGGAACTGAAACACCTTTTTTAGACTACTAGAGATGTGTTGTAATACAGAGATATCATTCATGTTTAACGATGGTTAACAGTTGCTCTACTATCATGAAATATATCAGGGGGTGCTTAATTAAGTTCCAGGTGTATATATTCCGAGTTCACGCTTTAGCAAGGGGAATATCTTAATACATACTTACGGTACTTACACCCATAGGTGTGTGTGTGTGTGTGTGTGTGAAAGTGCTGCGATTTGTTGTGCACAGTGCGAGAAAGGATGGTGACAACACAGCACAGGTTCAATAACTGTGTCGGCACTTGTGCACGTTCTCCGCGTACACCTGGCTGTTCCTCTCTTTGCAGTCCTCCCTCATAACAAATAGTGAATTTTGTCAAAATGTTAATGATAGTTTGTTAAACAACTTTTTTTATTTGTGGGACATAAATTCTGCGATAAAATCACAGAGCTGATGTTTTGATCATGATCAGTGTTTCATCCAGTATTATATATTTTGTAGTCGGTCGGAGTTTGAGCCAAATGGACTATAATGACTGCTATATCATGCTGTCCCAGTGAGATACCATACCATTCATAAATGTAATCCTTGATCAGATATATTACTCCAGTTGTGTTAGGGACATCAGTCTCCATGATAAACAATGATTCTCATATATGAACCTTATGATTTTCTCTGTGGTGGGCATTGGGTATAGTCTAGTCATTAAAGTGTTTGCTTGTAATATTGTAGGCATGGGTGAGTGAGTGAGTGAGTATGGCTTTTCAACTGCTTTTAGCAAAATTCCAGCAATATCATGGCAGGAAAACACCAGAAATAGGCTTCACACACAGTACCCATGTGGGAACTCGAACCCGAGTCTTCAGCATGACAAACAAACACTGTAACCACTAGGCTACCCCACCGCCCCTGTAGGCATGGGTTCGATTGCCCACATGGGCACAATGTGTGAGTCCGATTACTGTGATATTACTGGAATATTGCTAAAAGCGGCGTAAAACAATACACACTATACAAACTAGAGTAGTATGCATGCTTATATATAATAATTATGATAAAATAGATAAAGAAAACATACAAACAAATGTTTTAAATTTTTAATAATTTACAAAAATACACTAACATGACAATACGGGTTCCTTGTTGATGCCAGACATAAAACTTTCACTCATCGACAGGGAATCCTTGAACCAGGGAATCCTTGAACCAGGCATGAATCATACTGACAGTCAAACTCAACAAAAAGTCTGTTTTACACAGGGCAAACCAGCAAGAAATAATTTATCTATAAACAGTTTTCCTTCAAGTCAAGATACTATCAACTTATTTATTCATTCATAAGATCCAACAATTTACTGTGCATAGAATCAAGATCAGAAGGAACTAAGGTCATGTTTTATAAATGAAATAAACATCATCTAAGATTTACAAAAATAACATCAAATTCTAATCGTCTTAAAATCTCTTAAATATTAAAATGAAAATCTATTTTGTAGACATAACAAACATGATTTCACTTCAGGTGAATTCATCTGAACACACTCTTGCTTCTGCTGCACCTGAACAAGTTGTCAAACCGCCAACATCATCTGTCATGTAATAAGTTGTAGTCAAGATAGTATCTGCTAAGTGAGATATTACACTTCATAAAACAGTCAAAAGACAAGCTTTCAATATTTTCTGTGATAATCAAAAGCTCAAAACAGACAGAATGAAGTACGCTTAAAAGACACTTCTCAAGGACTATTTAGGCAAATTGAGATAAAGTTACAAGAAATTGATTTAATGAAAGAAAGCAAGCACTTTTAACAATTATATATCATCTAGCATTAATACTAATTAACAAACATTAATCTATCATATAAAATTCATATGCAACAACAACATGTAATTTTTAAGCTGGTACTAAATGCATTTTGACATAGTCAACTAACACCTAATATAAAAGAACATATATCATTTGGGTCAATATATCTCTTAAACAGTGCATCAGAACAATGGCTTTCTAATAAAACACTATGCTTTAAAACTTAACAGATAAACTATATGGACTGAGGCACTTTTCAAACAAAGGCACTGCCCTCTTAAGTGCATCAGGGAAGGTAACTCGCCAAAGATTCTACCTTTTCAGAGTACAACATTAAAATACATAAACCTAATGTCTGCACATTAATTTACTGCTGCTGTAGCTTGCTGTGCCAGTATGCAAGAAATGCTCAATCATTTGGCAGAAATGCCAAATGTTAGAAAAACTGACATATCACAAATCTATTTTAGCCAATATGTTTCTCTTATCAGGTTTTCAAAGCACTTTATAGACACTATGAAACGGTTAATGTTATTTTTCCTATGGGAATGCATGGAATTTTAAATTTTAAAAATGTGATGTTACCACAGTTATAACTTTTCATTTTCTGGATAAAATCACACAAAGTATGAAGATGATTGAAATTTTTTTAATCCAAGATGAGAAAATGTCGAGACAACTTGATATTTGTCTGGATAATGTCGAGACAACTTGATATTTGTCTGGATATGAAATATCACTTTTTGGTTTTTATTCTAATTTAGGCAACACTCGTAGATAATGAATGATGTTTAAGGTGAAAAGGATTTGTTCGGAATAGTCAACATACATGATAAAAACTGGTATGCATTAATAACAAGCATAAAAAGACTTCAAGAAAAGACTTCAAATACCACAGAGCAAAGCAAGCATTCCATGAATCGGCCACAAACGTTTGTTCAGGAAAACAATTTCAGTGCAGAGAAGTACAATTGAAACTTTACAATCAAATCCTGTAAAATTAGCAATATGAGTTCTGCACGACTCTAATATTGTTAAGAATTTCAAACAATTGCATTTAGCTCACTTCAAGATAAATGCCCCGATGAAATATTATGCTGGATCAGAAGTATGCTTTGATATTATGTCTATTTTAACATGATGTCTGTACAATTCTATGACAGAGATTCAAACCAATACAACATTTCCATATCAATATCATTTGATGAAGAATATTATCTTATAATTTAAAGATCATATGGCACTTCAAATCTGACTTGCGAGGAATATGTCCACAGCCCAAATGAAATGAACTAACTTCCTTGTATACTGTTCCATACTTCTGTATTGGTTATCCAAGTCGTATAATTTCAAATAGAACCATTTTTACCTCATCTGAAAGTGATCAAGAAATCACATCTGAATCTGTTCAACAAATATCCAATTATTTCTTTACCTTAAGGGCAGTGTTAATGCATTTCAACATGATGTTATCTGATGTAAACAGGCTGGAATATTCTTGCAGTACCAGCTTTAAATAATATCTGACTATCATTCTATGTACAATAGTTCAGAGGTCACTACAGATAACAGTAACCAAACATCATTTAACAAGTCCAACAAACTACACCTACATCAGCCCTACAACTGAAATAATGTATACAATATCATTAAAATAGATTCCAGGTCATAAACTCTTCTAAAGACTTTGAATCTTTCATTGCTGTTATCTAAACATATGCGTAACATATCATAGTTCCACCAAGCTTCAGTTTCTTTAAGTGCTGGCTACTGAAATATGTGACTTTTCATGACATTTTCATCATTAATCAAAAACAACTATTAAGTCCTTATTTTTCAAAGCGGTCTACAATCACTACTACTGTTTTTTTTAATTCCTAGTATTTTTCTTTGACAATTAATATTCACAAATATAAAAGGTTTTCTTTGATAGTTAAAGGTAACTGGTGTGCATGTTCATCTCAAAATAACCATGCTGCTCTCCTACCTTGTTTTCTAAAATTCAAACATAAAATATATTGATGAGATTTAAAATATGCAGAATACCCTAATCAGACTCCAAAGGGAGATTCATCATAAATGTCAATCACATATTCTAAAAAATAATTGGTGTGCTTCTAAAAAGCAAAGCCATAGCATTTTACTCAAAGCATAAACTTCTAAATACCCCAATAAATGTTTTACTGTAATGGTTAAATTGTAAAATTCAGCGTGAAGATGTGAATATAAATAAAAATGTCTTTGGAATCTTTGCACAGCATCACCACGGTAACATTAACATAAAGTTTTGATGATTAGACAAAAACTCACTCCAATAAAAATGTGAATTGAACTTTAAAAATCTACACTACTTCCATCAATAGGAGATTGACACATCAGTGCTTGCATAAATTTACATAATCACTGTAAAATGCTGTAAGACCATTGTTGCTTCCTGGGAGTAGATTTGTCATGAAAAATACTTACAGTGTTAACCAAGACATCCGTCCATTCATGCCACCATCAATCAACCTTTTGAACACTGACAACTAGCACAAATACAACAAAGAGACAAAAATATACACTTTTATAAATAATAGGTTAACATATTTTGTTCTCCTAACAACAAAAACTTCCAGCTTTCTTCATCAGTGCATTTCTTTGACACATGTGTCATCGCTGATGACAGTTATCCATTCATATTATGTCCATCACCATTCTACCTTTCATGCCCCATGAAATATGTTTCAACAGATAATTGAAACTAAATATTGGTACTGATGTTCTTGAACTGAAATGTACATAATATGTTTCATTCTCATATTTTCACGGGCAATCTATTTGCTATTTCATTGTTAGTGAATACATGCAGCATTCAATCAGATATGTTTTATGTTCTTTAAGTCAAGCAATCTGAGTCTCACCGATTACCTTCTGTTCTTGTCCAATGCAAGCAGTCCCAACTCAATGAAGTGAGTTGGATTTTACACAGCTTTTAGCAATAATTCAGCAAAATCACGGAAGAGGAGACAAGAAATGGGCTTCACACATTGTACCCATATGGGGAATCGAACCTGGGTCAGTGGCATGACAAGTGAACACTAATCTACAAGGCTATCCCAACGTCATCCCCTGCCATGTCCTTGAAAACAGACTCATAAGAAAATCTCCTTTTTAAACTAAATTAAATTTGAGTTAGCATTGTCCCAACCAATAGAATAAGAGTTAGTAGTTTCACAATTTTGTCAAATGAACTTTTTCTTTGAAGAAACATCTTTCAGTCAGAACTCCAGATAAATAAATACACAAAACTCACCATTACCCAGTCAGTTTTGAGTTGCTTGTGTATAAAGGTGCATGCTGTGCAACTACATAATGTGTATCCCCGTCTATCAATGTTTCTCTACAGATCTTTATATACTGATTGAATGCTAGCATGATGCAATGTGAGCAGCTGTGAATACCTGTAATGCATAAACAAGGTGCTACATTTTACATATTTCTAATCTGACATGCATATAGATATCGTTATTGATTTTTGGTGACCTTTATCCACAACTTTTTTGGGGTGGTGGGGTAGCCCAGTGGTTAAGGCGCCCGCTCATCACGCTGAAGACCCGGGTTCGATTCCCCACGTGGGTACAATGTGTGAAGCCCATTTCTGGTGTCCCCTGCCGCGATATTGCTAGAATATTGCTACAAGCGACATAAAACCATACTCACTCACTCCTACAACTTTTACTGCTACTATTTTGCCCTTTTATCAGAGTGTTTCGACATATAATCAATATAATTATGATTATTCGATCATGTTGGCAGTTTATGCATGCATTAAATATTATTTAGGACTCAGTTAAGTTCTAATTTTTAAGTAATGATTACTTAAAAGTATTTCTACCTACGAATTATCTTATATTGTTAGGATGCATTTGTTGGTATTTGTACACACGTTTTGCTGAAGCATAACAACCAACTCCAATATTGTGTTAACTCTCATTGTGTTAATATGTATCATAGTTTAACTTTGTGAACTTGCAACAGTCCTATTTCAGTATATACACACTTGTACATATAAAGAACAATTTAAACTGTTTACAGAACATAAGATGAAATATACAACAAAATGATGTCATCAATTCAAATGATAATTTACAATGGCAAAAAAATAAACATATAGGTGCATTCAAGTATGTTGAATGAATCACAGTTGAGAATCATAACATTATATGGCATAACTTTATACAACACATGTCTATAAAAGGATTTAATTTAAATTGATTTCACACAACACAAGAAATTAAATAACACAGCATGAACATTATATACACAGAGATGAAACTGGAAATACGTTACTACGATGTATCAACGATGACTGCTATAGCATGGGTGCTTCAACAACAATGACAACAAATCATTGTTCAGTCTTCTCATTGGTCAATACCACTGACATTATTACCCTTGTCATTAAAAAATGGATCACAACAAGATACTGTTCACTAAGGCATAGTTGATACAAACTGTTTCCTGCAGCTTCATCAAGATATTCATATACTCAACAAACAAAGAAACAGATCATGAATATATTTTGGGAATTTTTTAAGTGAAGGCTAAGTACACAATTTAATAAAAATACACCTGAAAATATTCATGTTCCCTAACTTGTTTTGTTCAATATACATACAACGTTCTACAGATGTGCAATGCGTATAATTCCTTGAAGAATTTGACTAAATTTTGCATCAGTAAGGTTAATCACAAATCACAAATGAATATAAATAAGACGATACAGTTTTGTCAAAATGTGAACAATACAAAACAAAGAATTAATTAACATGAATTTCAATGACATCTAACTAAAAAAATAAATAAATAATACCAAATTAATCTTTGAATCATGAACTGTAAATGGCTTATGTAATTTTTACTTATGTAATTTATTCAGAAGCAGAATTAAATATTTATTTATATATAACCTGCAATTTACAAAACATTACACTTCAGTGTAAATGTCTGTTTTCACTGATTCTACAGATGCCTCCAATAACAGATAGCCTTCAAATAAAATGGTGCTTTATGTCAATTTGTTCAACTCTTATAGTGGATGGCAGTGGTGATGTCATTAAATGCTTAAGTACAGGGCACCATGTAAGGTCTTTCTAGAAGATGCTCACAGAATATACATAAAAGCAGTTGCCTAGTCACTCATCTTGGTCCTCGGGTTTGCCATGGAACAGTATCTTTCAATGCCATTATTTCTGTCCTCAAAGCACTGGGGCCAAGATAATGCACAGAGAGATATTCAACACTTGGGCCACACATATTCATTGTTGCATTGTTAGAACACAAAATGGTGCAGTTGTTCTTAGTCTCATGTTATTCATACAGTTCGGAGACCATATCAAGGGAGGTGGGAACACTTGTTTGACACTGAACTTACATGATGCATGAGCATATATACTGTCTCAAAACATGCAGAGGATTGAGAGAATCAAATCAGGAAAGATCCTAGGTCCTTGGATGTAAGAGCAGGATACTCTTCACAGTGGCTGAGGAAATGGACATTGAGGACCTATCTACAATGGCTCATAAATATCATCGTAGACCTAAAGAAGGTGGACACTGGTATCATGGCCCATCGTGTGTGGTCCACGTCTGTCATTATAGATCCAGACGGCAGGGTGTTGTTACTAAGAATCCACCCATCGTGGTCCAGCCACATCATCACAGATCCAGATGATGCGGATGTTGCAGAACATGATACTGTAGCCAATCCTTCATGGACGATCCAGATGATGTGGTTGTTTGATGTTGAGATCCATCTTTTGTGGTCCGTTCACATCATCATAGATATCGGAAAGAATATCAGGAACTGTCCAGGAAACACGGAGGAGAATTCTGTTGATACAAGACATTCATATAGGGATGGGATCCTGGTCTTCTCGAATGTCCTTCAGCAGCTTTTGATACACAGTACTGTTCTTGGTGGGGCTGAGAGGCAGCTCATTGGGTGGGTGTGGATGAATGAACTGGTCCTCCAGGTTCTGAGAGTCTGTGTTAGGAGGAGAATATGCATAGTGACCAGGAGACACAGGCATACCATGTTCATCCCATGACATTCCAGTCTCTGTCCCGTTCGGGAGGACAGGGAACTCAAAGTTTTCCATGGAGGAGCTGGGGTGGGTATCTGGACTGCCGGTGACGCTGCTGCTTAAGCTGTCAGGATTGTCTTTGTACAATGGCTCATTACTGGTTCTAGAATCCTGAGGACCACTGTCGAGCACAACACTTTCCACTGTTGGTTGTGAATCTGATTTATCAAGGTCCAGAGAGTCAAAACTCTTGTCCCGAGATGGTGTGCTCTTCCTCCTCCTCGCTGATATATAATCGTGTCAGTGGGCTTTCCTCTGTTGGTTCTTCTTCACTATCTGACTCAAAGTCCAAAGACTTACTTGGGGGATACATATAATGTCTTGGATGGCTTTGATCATCTGCTGGCATTTCCACATCATCAGGTTCATCCATAGGTCTGTGTCCATCCTCATTGTCAGGGGAAGGTTCAAGTGCAGGAGACTCTAAGTCAACCACTACAGGATCCTCAGCATTCAGGGGCTCTATACTGTCAAGTTCTCCTTCAGGAATGTCCATGTCATGCATAGTTATGGGCAGTCGTCTATTGGTAGGCCTGGTTCCACCCTTAATGTTACCATCAGAATAACAGTTGCGGGGCATCTTTTGCATCTGGATGCAGTCAGGTCGTTCATTCCAGGTTGATCAAAGTCTTCCTCATTATCACGACCTTCATCCAAAGATACAGCCTTCAGCCGTGTCCTTGACCCTCGTGATGATGCCCTTGACCTTCTGTCTGGTCCTTCAATACCGTGGTTAGAACCAGGGTTGGGTGCAGCTCCTAGGGGGTGAGCCTGACGTCTCATCTCTACTGGAGGGTCCTCGTGTCTGTTGTGTACCCCATAGGGGTTGATGACAGGGTAGATATTAGGGTCATTGTGCGGGGGCAAGTTGTCGTTATTCACGTAGTAATCTGTCTGTGTATGCTGAAAATGAGGCAAAGTCTCTTCAAAATGATATACAGTATATTATGTTTTTTCACAAACTGATAGATAGAACATATTTTTTACCCCTGTCAGTTGATGTATATTTCAGTAGAAATGATAACATAAGCATATGGCTATAACTATGTTCATAATGATCTAAAACTATGAGCTTACCCACCATCAAGGAGAAGGCCCTTTTGTGCTAATTATAACCGTAGATTACAGTACTTTTAAGAACAATTATCAAATGATAATGATATCTTATTTTTGATGGCATAACAAAACTATGTGACATTAAAAATTAAAAACTATGAAGTAACATAGTAACATATCCTGAACATAAGATCAAGGCTATTTCAAAACACCTGCACGGGAGGGAGGGGGGGTGGGGGTGGGGTGGGGAGAGAAGAGAGGGAGGGAAAAGAGATAAGCAATTTTGTACATAACATCATGCTTAGAAATTACGGGATGGGGGAGGGAGGGATTGTCATTGATATTGTACATGACATGCAAGGGGGGGAGGAAGAACTCAGTTTGTACATACAATTTAGGAGGGTCATTCACATTGTACATTCCTCCCTATAACAATTATCATCATTATCATATCACACACACACACAGAGTCCCTTAAGGTACAATGATGTATGCAAAAATTGATGTCAATGCAGAATATGGTTCTTCAACAGTCCACATACTATAGACTTGAATACTTACAGTCTCTTTTACCCTATTTACAGGTGGGTGTGGTGCATCTACATCATCAAGGAGAGGACGATATTGAGTTTCTACTGGAATGTTTCTTTTATTTTTTTTATCCCTCCTTTTTTCCCACTTTTTGCGTTGCCGTCTGAAAAGAAAATTTAACATTGTCATGAATGTGGATAAAAACAGTTTAAACACTTACATAAACGCACGAACGTTTACAGCTGAGAGAGAAACGGAGCCTGAGAATATGTCATCAACAGAAACATTAAAACTTTAAAATTATGGTTGTATACAACTGAAAATGTGATAAACTGGTAATCTATTGTAGATCGTATCTGAATGGCTGACACTATCTGAATACTAATTTCCAGCAGTGTAGTTCATCTGATATCAATTTTGCAAGTGTTAATATATAAGGGTAGGTAACTGTTGCAGAAACAGTTTTATCAGTAAAAATTATAGATGTATCACAGATCAGACCAAACACAGCCATTAGCTTCTTTGCTACATTCCTAGATACTATAATGAAGAGATATATCAGAAAGGGAGATAACTCTCACAAAGGGAAGTAACTTACCTGGCCATGAAGTATGACACAATGCATATTGCAATGAAGACCAAGGTTGCAATGACGATGCTAATGAAGATGATAGTACGATCATGTAAAAGTTTTGCTTGTCCTAAACAAAAGAAACAATATGTTAGTACCACAATTGAAAACAACTCTCTTGAATAATATTTGCTCTTATCAAGTACCATTTGCAGATTTAAGCATGTAACTCTGGGAACCTAAAACAGATGCATGAGCTGTTCAGGCTTCTTTAAGTAACCATGTGATTATCAGGATTGTGGGAAGGGATTTTTTCAAAACAAAATGTTAAAACCCTGTTTAAGCGAAAAGACATTGAAAATGCTGGGAATGCAGGAACAGAAATATTTGCTCTTTTCTTGCATATGGTGTGTGGTGAAATATGGAGCCATCTTTTGATTTCATAAAAGTAATAATAGTTTGTTAGAAAATAGATTTGAGCTCTTCAACATTAAGCACAAACGTTGATTTCACACCAAACTCAGCTACTTGAATTATCATAACCTCAGCATGTCACAAATATCCTTTTGCTTCAAATCCTATGATTATACAGAAACCAATGCCAATTCCAGAAAGAAAAATAACCTTTTCATGAAACAGATGTATTATAAAGTTTGTATATAACACAGAATATAAAATTGTTAGTCTAGATCCGCAGCAAATTAATGGCATGGACCTGATTGCACCAAATCTGATCAATGGTGGAAGGAAGGTTATAGCAATGCCTCCTAGAGGTCAGGGCAGAAGAAACTAGTTCACCACCTGGTGGAAAATAAACTAGATCTTATCCGATACCTACAGGTTAACAACAAATACCTGGCAGATATTCAGACACATTTGCAACATTCGAACCTGAACTGTAGGGCTAGGATTGAATGATGATTGAAAATGATTGAAAAAAAAATAGCAGAAAATTGAAAAAGTGAATGTCGCTTTACATCCATGCATCTGAAATTTCTTCTTTAGTAACAAAGTAAAATACTTGTAAATTTTCTTTGTAAATTTGTCAATAATCGCTAGTAAAATCTCAACATTATGTTCTTCTTCTTTCCAACGGATATTTTCTTGGAAAGCAATGAATATATTTAATGGCTTAGTTGCTACTCAAGACACATAAAGCCTCTGTGTCGTATCTATTGATAAAACCAATATTTAACCAACTTAAAATGCTAAGAGTTCTACTTCATTTGGTATTGTTGAGTGTTAAAGTCTCAGAACGGTTAACCTGGCCCAGTCTAATCTGACTGACACTTGCACACTCAGCACAAGGGTTAACAACATCTCAAGACAAAGTCACGTCTCAGTACACAGAAAGCTGATGCCTCAATAAGTTCAAATTTGACACTATCAGGATCCAACTGCCCACACTTATACAACGAAAACCACCCTAGTCACAAAGTCGGTACAAATCTCTCCGAAATTCAATTACCTCTTATTTCGTTTTGTCATCAAAAACCTCTTAACACTAGTCTGCATCAACTGCTTAGTGTCACTGGAGCCTAGACTGTCTCATGTGCGAGATGCAATTATCAAGTATGTCAGTCTTCAATCCTAGCTGACCATACACTGCAAATACTCATCACAGACAGCCTAATTTTCTTACTGCCACCTCTCTGAATGTACAATATTTTGGTTAAACACTACATATCAGATGAATGTCTAAAATGTTCAAATTAGTTGATAACAATCAGTGTTCGAGGAGCTTATTGTGTGAGGAAAAGTGGACCAGTAAATGAAGTACGACCGTTGGTCTTCAAGAGGACCTACTTCAATTTGAGGAAACACTCCAGAAGGTCATTCAAGGTCAAACACCAGTACTTCAGAAAACTTTCTTCTTCAATATACAAAGTATAACTGTTTTATATAACACTGAATATAACTGGGAAATATTGTTTTTTGTTTATATACATAGAAATGGTCAAGTTTAATGTTTGCAACCTTTGCAATAGAATAATGTATACTGAAACATTTTGGAATGCGGCCCAGTTTCTTACTCTGACTCTTGATATGGAGGAGTGTTCTCGGTGATGGCCATCATAAGTTCATATCTAGATCTTGTAATTACTGTCTTGAGTCCAAGTCTTTTTGTCATTGTCGTTTGTTCATTGTTTAATGCTACATCATTATTCCTGTTGTATGACAGTGATCAGAGTGAGTGAGTGACTTTAGCTTAACGCCGCACTCAGCAATATTCCAGCTTAATTGCGGCGTTCTGTACATAATCGAGTCTGGACCAGATAATCCAGTGATCAACAGCATGAGCATCCATCTACGCAATTGCGAACCGATGACAGCGAGCCTGACCACCCGATGCCGTGAGTTGCTTCTTCCAACAAGCATGGGTTACTGAAGGTCAATTCTAACCCGGATCTTCACGGGTGGAGACAAGCATGGGTTACTGAAGGCCAATTCTAACCTGGATCTTCACGGGTGGAGACATGCATGGGTTACTGAAGGCCAATTCTAACCCGGACCTTCACGGGTAGAAACAAGCATGGGTTACTGAAGGCCAATTCTAACCTGGACCTTCACGGGTGGAGACAAGCATGGGTTACTGAAGGCCAATTCTAACCCGGATCTTCACAGGTGGAGACAAGCTTGGGTTACTGAAGGCCAATTCTAACCTGGACCTTCATGGGTGGAGACAAGCATGAGTTACTGAAGGCCAATTCTAACCCGGATCTTCACAGGTGGAGACAAGCTTGGGTTACTGAAGGCCAATTCTAACCCGGATCTTCACGGGTAGAGATAAGCATGAGTTACTGAAGGCCAATTCTAACCCGGATCTTCACGGGTAGAGACAAGCATGGGTTACTGAAGGCCAATTCTAACCCAGATCTTCACGGGTGGAGACAAGCATGGGTTACTGAAGGCCAATTCTAACCCGGACCTTCACGGGTGGAGACAAGCATGGGTTACTGAAGGCCAATTCTAACCCAGATCTTCACGGGTGGAGACAAGCATGGGTTACTGAAGGCCAATTCTAACCTGGATCTTCACGGGTGGAGACAAGCATGGGTTACTGAAGGCCAATTCTAACCCAGATCTTCATGGGTGGAGACAAGCTTGGGTTACTGAAGGCCAATTCTAACCCGGACCTTCACGGGTGGAGACAAGCATGGGTTACTGAAGGCCAATTCTCACCCAGATCTTCACGGGTTACAGTGATCAGACAATCCTGTGATTGATATTGTGAACAACGCATTTTGGGTACAATGACATCAGTGAGGTCACTCAGCCTGACCACCATTTGATTAAATGTAACTTGCATATAACTGACCCAACCCTGGTCTTTTTAGACCCAAGCCATTTTGCCCCTTACGCCAAATGGATAATCAGGACAATTCCACAAGGTGATAAAGACTTCATAACTGAGCGATAAACATTTATAGATAATACCCAGGCAGGTATCACAGACATGCCAGACTGATTACTTGAGAACCCAAGAACCAAACGAGAAATGCCTCTCTACCCAAACATTAAAGGTCTCTCTAGCCAAATCTAGCCAAACATGAAATGCCTCTTTACCCAAATTTAGTCTAATACGAAATGCCTGTCTACCTCAATCTAGCCAAACATGAAATGACACCCATCCTGAATCTAGCCAGACATTAAATGCCTCTCTACCCAAATCTAGCCAAACATGAAATACATCTCTATCTGAATCTGGTGCAACCTGAAATGCCTCTTAACCCAAATCTAGCCAGACATTAAATGCCTCTCTACCTGAATGAAGCGAAACAAATGTATCAGTAATTCAAGACAACTCATTTTATCTAAACACCAGGTGTCAAACCAGGTCACTTGACATAAAACTATTGATATTTAGCTAACTAACTCAATTAGCTTTGGAATGGTATTAGTTGCTTTGCAAAACAATTAATCATATTTACACTTGAAAGGAATTGTCATTGTAAACACATTCCTCCATAGCGACAGCATGGTTACCATGGTGTAGGACACAGGGGAGATTACTCATGCAAATGGTACTTGTGGCAAACTTAATACAGTAATACAGGAATTAACAAAATATCCAAAATATTGATCCAGCACATTATCATTAACATTTCAATTACAAAAACACATATATCAAATTCATACTTAATGCTTATGTGCACATTCTTATTCAATTGCAACAAAATTATTCAGTTATCAGTTCTTGTATTCAGCTGACAAATTCAGTCAAGAAAACGTTACGCATAAATGTAATAACTATAATTGAATATTGAAAATGGCAAACACATGCATCGAAGAAAGCGTGACAAAGACACATGAAATGACTCTGTGTAAATGAAGTGAAGAAACGAGACAAGTAACAGTGCAAGCTTAAACCCCCGAAGCATGACCATGTGAAGTGAGAAAGTTTAAAGATGTGCAAGATTCAGCTTCAGTTCTATAACAGCCCTTCTACATTCTCCATACATTATTCCTATTTGGATACCAGTTTGCAGGCTAAGTGGCAGTCATATTTCAAGCTTCTAACTTTTCTATATCTTATAAGTGAAGAATATGCTAATTGCAAATATATATTTCATAAGCCGTGCATCCATGAGAAATGATTGAAAATGAAACAAGTTTAGAATAATTTTAAGTGACATTCCAGAATGTTTAGTGATTCATTGCAATTATGACGATTTGAAGACAGGTTTGTCATCATGCTGGAGAGGAGTTTTGAGATGGCAAAGATTCAGTTCATTCCTGAAAAATTCACCAACACCTTGAAATGTCTTCCTTATAGCAACTGATGTTTCATGGCCTTAAAAGCCAACTAGTTTGAATCCTGTATAATAAATAATTGATTAAAAATAACCAGCTGTTAATAGTGCAGAAAAAAGCTAGCTTATTAATATGAAAGTAATATTCCTGTAAGAACATCCCCTCTTATAAGGGAGAAGTCTTTGGACTGAGAACTCAAACATACCCGTTACAACTGAAATTTACAGAATGACACATTAATAAGTATATGGTGTCATATATCAAAAATAATTTGAAAGGTCATGCACAAAATTATTTACAATGACCCCAAAAAACAAAAATATTTGCAAAATGTCATGCAAAATAAAACAAAACACCTAATCAACAAATTGAAACTTAAACCAAAAAATTACTATTTCCAACCATGCAGCACAGTACATACAGAACTGAAATCTTCAAATAAAATTGAAACCAAAATGTTTGACATCATGCCTGTAGAACAAAATTGATCGTTGGCACAAAATGGTGCCAACCGATATCAAGCAAGAAGTTACATTTGAATACATACTGTTATAGTCTGGCCCTAAGCTGAAGATATCCTGGAGCTCACAGCGGCGCCCCGCCCAATTTTCTGGACACCTGATTTGTGAAAGCAGCAAGGGCAACAAAGTGAGTTTGGAGTGACAGGATGAACATATGGACAGATGGAGTGATGAATGCCATGTTACAGGAGAAAAAAATGAAACTGTCATTTTTCCAACAAGTAAGCAAAATCATGTTGAGAAACGTTCAAAACAAGTTTCTTGCCAACATAAGAGAATGTGTTTTAAAGCCGAGAAAATGAAGAATAATAAAATATACCTTACCCTTTCATATATATTTTTGATTTAAAAGAAGTTTTTATTTTTTATTTATATGAAAACAATTAATTTAAAAGTGTTCAAGTAAGATTTTGTGATTTTAGCAAATTGTTGAAATAATGACAGCATGGATGTGAAACCACAAGCAACACGGCACGCAAATGACCTTGACCTCTGGCTAAGTCACATGATCTGCTTGCAAGCTGGACACTGGTTGGATGAGTAAGCATGACGCCAACAGCCTGGCAATGCTATAAGGTTCCATAATATTGCCGGAAAGAATATTACACCAAATAACACCGTGAGACTGCTGAATGTAATGGTATATATAACAAAGTGTATCAAAACATTGTACCAGCTAAATCAATACTGACATATAATTCTTATTTACTAAAAAGTAAATTTACTTCTTGTTGTTTTTCAATAAAACAAACAACTCATTTATCATGAAGTATTGCTGATGAATCATAAAAGCGCATGCTCATTTCACAAACATTAAAAACATTTCACAATTTTGAAGCTCATGCAAGAACCTTTTCAGTTCAAATAAATTTGCATTCATCTGCAGGCCTAGGTTAGTTTCACATTTGGTCAACTTGAAACTCAACTTTAGAAGTACAGTTGTTGATCTACTTTGTTATGAACACCACATTGTCAGTGCTACAGCTGTTAGTAGTTGATTAAATACACATATATAAATGAGGAGTTCAAAACTAGGGGAGGTCATTCTTCCCGTCCAAGGTAAGTTGATCTTTAATCACAAATCTGCTCTGACAAAGTCAAATATTCAAAACAAAATCTTCACAAAATAATTTTGAAAATGAAACATTTCCATGCAGAATACAAAGTTTAGACTATTTCAGTATAATTAGTAAACAAATATTGTCACTTTTTCCATGCAATTAACTACAGGGAACCATGCAAAGTTTAAAAATTAAAGCAAAAGTAAACATTTATCATTATTTTTAGTTCAAATTATTTGAACTATGTCTATCACAGGCCATGCTAAAGATCAACTTGGCCTCCGAACCTGGTCCGTAGAAGTATTTGTCATGCCTACCAGTCCCAATAACACTGGATGATTCAAGTTCTTGACAGCGCTCACCCTTGTAAGACTCTGGGCATCTGTGTTAGAATTGGACATGTTAGAGGTGTCCACCATACACCAACACACCCACCTGTCTGCCCATTTGCTAACACCATAGGTTGGCACACCCACCTGTCTGCCCATTGGCTAACACCATAGGTTGGCACACCCACCTGTCTACCCATTGGCTGACACAACAGATTGACACACCCTCCTGTCTGCCCATTGGCTAACACCATAGGTTGGCACACCCACCTGTCTACCCATTGGCTGACACAACAGACTGACACACCCACCTGTCTGCCCATTGGCTAACACCATAGGTTGGCACACCCACCTGTCTGCCAATTGGCTAACACCATAGGTTGGCACACCCACCTGTCTGCCCATTGGCTAACACCATAGGTTGGCACACCCACCTGTCTACCCATTGGATGACACAACAGACTGACACACCCACCTGTCTGCCCATTGGATAACACCATAGGTTGGCACACCCACCTGTCTACCCATTGGCTGACACAACAGATTGACACACCCTCCTGTCTGCCCATTGGATAACACCGTAGTTTGCACACATACCTATCTTCCAGTTGCCTAACACTTAAGGTTGACACAGGAACCTTCTGTCCATTAGCTAACACCATAGGTTGGCACACCCATCTGTCTACCCATTGGATAACTCCACAGATTGACACATATACCTGTCTACCCATTGGTTAACACCATAAATTGTCCCACCCACCTGTATGCCCATTGGATAAAACCATAGATTGTCAACCCACCTATCTTCCAATTGGCTAACACTATAGATTGACATATCCCATACTCTGCCCATTGACTTATGCAACAGGTTGACACACCCACCTATCTGCCCATTGGATAATACTACAGTCTGTCAAGCCCACCTGTCTGCCCATTGGATGACATTATAGACTGACATACCCACCTATCTGCCCATTGGATAATACTATAGCCTGTCAAGCCCACATGTCTGCCCATTGGATGACATTATAGACTGACATATCCACCTATCTGCCCATTGGATAATACTATAGCCTGTCAAGCCCACCTGTCTGCCCATTGGATGACATTATAGACTGACATATCCACCTATCTGCCCATTGGATAATACATAGCCTGTCAAGCCCACATGTCTGCCCATTGGATGACATTATAGACTGACATACCCACCTATCTGCCCATTGGATAATACTATAGACTGACATACCCACATGTCTGCCCATTGGATGACATCATAGACTGACATATCCACCTATCTGCTCATTGGATAATACTACAGTCTGTCAAGCCCACCTGTCTGCCCATTGGATGACATTATAGACTGACATATCCACCTATCTGCCCATTGGATAATACTACAGTCTGTCAAGCCCACCTGTCTGCCCATTGGATGACATCATAGACTGACATATCCACCTATCTGCCCATTGGATAATACTACAGTCTGTCAAGCCCACCTGTCTGCCCATTGGATGACATTATAGACTGACATATCCACTATCTGCCCATAGCCTGTCAAGCCCACCTGTCTGCCCATTGGATGACATTATAGACTGACATATCCACCTATCTGCCCATTGGATAATACTACAGCCTGTCAAGCCCACCTGTCTGCCCATTGGATGACATTATAGACTGACATACCCACATGTCTGCCCATTGGATGACATTATAGACTGACATATCCACCTATCTGCTCATTGGATAATACTATAGCCTGTCAAGCCCACCTGTCTGCCCATTGGATGACATTATAGACTGACATATCCACCTATCTGCCCATTGGATAATACTATAGCCTGTCAAGCCCACATGTCTGCCCATTGGATGACATTATAGTCTGTCAAGCCCACCTATCTGCCCATTGGATAATACTATAGCCTGACAAGCCCACATGTCTGCCCATTGGATGACATTATAGACTGACATACCCACCTATCTGCCCATTGGATAATACTATAGACTGACATACCCACATGTCTGCCCATTGGATGACATCATAGACTGACAACCCCACCAGTCAGTCTAAACTATCAAAGATGGGAGTTCTGACTTTGCAAGAGATTCCAAGAGATTCCAATCAGTTTTGTTTTCTGTTTACAAGAGGTCAATGTGTGACCACTTCACACAACATGTCAGCTCGATCCACCAACTTGAGTAGAGATGGCAATCCAGACATAACTGGGATTCAAACCCATGACCAGACAATCCAGACCAGACTATGGGTTACCAATCAGCAGAGCAAAATGTGGCTGCTCAGATTTGTCACCTGTGCCCCCTTGCTTTGTCCAGATGAACTCAACCAGTAAATTGTTCATAGATACAAGTATGAAAATGCATTCTTAAATTAAAACATACATAACTCATATCCACTAAAAGAACTAAAATTATGAAGAAAAGGAAATATAATACTCATATTACACTAAGATAGCTGAAGTTGAAGAAAGTATTTTAACATGCACAGGGAAGAGAGTTCATGAAAAAGTCTAAAAAAGTTACTGAAATAGATGATTAGAGTACACTAATACACCTGCGTACATTAACACCCGTAGACAACTTTATGTAGTATCTATTTTACATAACAAAGACTGGTTAAAGAAGAAAATACATTACAACAGGTTCAAAATTATAATCTTACATTTTGAATCACTAAATGTGAAAATGTGCAGCATTTTGAAAAACACACATGTTGTTAGTTTGTCCCTTCACCCAATATTAATCTAACCAGTCTATCATGAAGGTTAATAAACCCTGGAATACCATGTACAAGGCAGAATGAATCTGAATTAATGAAACCGCGATGGCAAATCATCATCATCAATAAATTGTATTGACAAAATACATGTATTTTTCAATTAAAAAAACAACTGTGTATATCAATTTATATTTTCTTCCAAAGTAGTGAACATCATAATTAAAATCAAATTTAAACAGTTATAACATTTGATGCACATTGAAACAACACATCTGAGGAAATATACACTTAAGTTCATGAGAATAAATGGTCAACAAAGAAAAGAAGTATACATTATCTCTTCATCGTTGGCCCACACCTCTATTAATTTACTTACTCGCAAAATTCTTTCTGCAAGCTCTCCATGTATCTGCAAGTGCCTCCATTAAGGCAATATGTCTGCCGTGGACATCGCTGATGCTTGTATGTTGAAGCCTTAACTGAAAAACATAAACAATCACTTTAGAAAACAGCATTATTCTCCAGAAGAATAGTATCCCCAAATCAAAAGTATTTCTGCAGATGTGTATATCTTTCTGTCTATCATCTATCTTTCCATTCATCAGTCCATTCTTTCATCTGCAACTTACCATCCCAAACAAATAGGCTTCCAGTGAATATTATTTTGCTGGGATTGGTTGGTTGGTTGTTGTTTACGCCACACTCAACAATGTTCCAGCTACTGGCAAACAAGAAGTTGAGCATTACCTGACAATTGACCCGTATTAGCATGTACGAGTGCCGCCCACTGGCGCTTGCCATTGTTAGCGAAGGGGCCCCAGGTTGTCCTTGATCAAGTGTAGTGCGACTTGCTACACCGACGTGAGAGTCTTACGAGCAAGGCGTGTGCAGCTACGTGCGGAAACAATTTCATCGTCATGCAATGCACGTGCACTAGCCTACATCTGCTCTACCTTTCACAAACAAATGGGTTTGCTCATTGCCCTGCACCGCCTACTTTTGTAAACGAGTTTTCTGCGCCCGTCCAACATATCCTTGTTTGCCAGTATATAGAGGCAGTCCATAAATAATCCAGTGATCAACAGCATGAGCATCAGTCCATGAAATTGGGATATGATCACATGTGTCAACCAAGTCAGCACGCCTGACCACCAGATCCTGTTAGTCGCCTCATACGACAAGCATGGGTTACTGAAGACCAGTTTTAACCCAGAGATAACAAGCATCCAGTGTCACTTGGGTGAGATCCGGCAAATAGATATCAGTAAGGTCACCATCAGCAGTATCTCTTTGGTTATGTCACAGTGATGACATTGCATGACAATGCTTGGGGGCAGACCATTGTGATGACATCATTGATCACAGTGCAATCACAATCAGATGACATCATTCTACTCTTTGTGACTGAAGCCAGATAGTGGTATTTTTTACACTCAAGACACAAGTTAACACTATCTACAGACTGAAAAGGATGGAAGCATGAATTTGTATGGCACAAATCTATCACCTGCATATATCACACATTTTTTCAATAGCATCTTTATTGTCTGTAACAGTGATTCATGGCTACAAGTTGTCCTGTCATCAGATAACTGTTGAGAAAGTGTATATGAGCTACATCCATCACAAGTGCTGAGTCTTCATGTTCTTGTAACTGCCTATGAAAGATGTCAGCATTCACCTGATTAGAAACATGGAATGTAAACTGTGCATTTTCGTCTAAAAAGAACTAAAATTCTTCTCAGATGCATATCTGGAACCAAAGAGAAATTGCACCCTATGAGTCTTTCTAATGTAAAAAGATCTAACAGATATATTGATAATCTGTTTTTAGTGTGAAATACTTGCCGAGTCAAAAAACAATACCTACTTAGTAACACATCATCGTCAGATGATGACTTCCAAATGGTGTACCTGCTTACAAACACTCAATCACATAAAGAAAACTCTAGTTTTAAACAAGTTATGAGGTTTTCTCATTCACTGAGGGAATGTGTTTACACGGTGTTACTGTTAGTTAAACTCAGTAGAACCACTGTGCCATTCATCCACATCTTTTCAGAGGACTCCTTTGATACAGAGTGAGTGAGTTTGGTTCAACCCAAGGTACGATAAGTAAACTTAGACAACATCACACCTTACTACCAACCAACCCACTAGAAGGCTTGCCCACTCTGCCCTCAAAATCCTGCCCCACTGAAGGCTGTCACAAACACATGCAAAGGCAAATCAACTGTTCACACCCATGGGCAGTTAATGCTGTGGTAAGGTGTCTGCCTATCAAGGCCCGGGTTCGATCCCCAGTGGAGGCACCTAGATTCAGGTCCCGAGGTGGGCACATTTGCGTAGTACTCTTGGACAAGATACTTAGATCAACATTGTCTCAGTTCACCCAGCTGTAAAATGGGTACCTGTGAGGATGTGCTGGCAATGTGAGTGTTTAATTCATTGCGCCTAATAGGCAGCATTGCTGTATGATCACCAGGGAGTTGAAAAAGTATCGGAAAATATGATTGTGTCCTATGACCAGGGATAGTAATGTACGTAGCGCAGTGAGCAGGCAATGGATATGAGCACCATATAAGCGGACTATTACTATTACTGATGCCTTGGGAAGCTTGCTTATTCAAGATTTTCTTGCATCAGTGACTGTATCAGATAAAGCCAAAAACACATAAAACTATTTTCGCCTGTCTGTGTAGCATCAATTTTGAAGCTATAGGTGGTCTTTAAGTAATCAATCTGGACCAGACAATCCAGTGATTGACATCAGGAGCAACGATCTATGCGAATATGACCACCAACTCACGTCTGTTACCTCTCACAGCAAGCCTGGTTTGCTGAAGATCAATTCCAACCCAGATCTTCACTGGTCATATCAGGAACTTAAACAACAGTGGTAGGAAAACAGTACTCTGCTTTCCTTACAACTAATATTGTCTCAGCTGGACTGTCCAGCATACATAAGATAATAGCCATCAACATTAATGCCCATGGACACAGCTGGTGTTTCAGGCTGTTTCCACATCAACACACAAGCCATACCTAGCCATGTTTGCTGTACACAGAAGACAAACTTGTCCCATAGTGCATTGCAAACACGAGCATTGATTGGGTATCAATCTGCAGTACAAATCCCATCTCCTTTCTGTAGTAAGTGACTTAAATTCATTGTCAGGCATCTCAACTTAATGCCTATTCTTGTCTTGATCAATATACCACATTTTGTTCTTCCATATTCATGTATGGATCAAACCAAGTCAAAAGTTGTGTCCTTTTTCAGCAGGCATATTACATGCTGGTTTCAATCATTAAAAACATTATATAGATCCTTATGTTTCTAAGAAAATCAATTTGGTATTTTAAGTAAACAGGTGATGTAGAATGTTTTTACATCTGAGAAGAATCCATTTGCTGATGTTTTGCAATATATGAAGCACTTGCTGCCTTATTCTGCCCATTAAGTTCAGATCAATGGTACTTAAGGAGTTCATTTACATACATGCTGCTCATATTAATTGAGTCTACTGTGATAATTCTGACAAATAACGGTTGGTCTTCATCAACCAATGCTTGTTAAAAAAGAGACTGATGGCATTGGATGGTCAGGCATGCTAATTTGATTGATGCATGTTGTATCCTATCTGCACATAATGATGTTCATGGTATCAATCACTTGATTATCTGAAGGAGACTCCATTATTTACTGATTTAGTTTAGTTTTACACTGCACTCAGCAATATTCCAGCTATATGGCAGTGTTCTGTAGACAATCGAGTCTGGACCAGACAATACAGTGATCAACAACATGAGCATCGATCTACGCAATTGGGATATGACATGTGTCAACCAAGTCAGCAACCCTGACCACCTGGTCCCGTTAGTCACCTTCTACGACAAGCATGGGTTACTGATGATCAATTCTAACCCGGATCTTCACAGATCCAATTATTTACTGTGTTAGAATCAAATATTCTGGTATGGGA
The DNA here is from genome assembly GCF_003918875.1 of Haliotis rubra. Classification (NCBI taxonomy): domain Eukaryota; kingdom Metazoa; phylum Mollusca; class Gastropoda; order Lepetellida; family Haliotidae; genus Haliotis; species Haliotis rubra. The sequence continues at coordinate 241,872 of NW_025766986.1, read as the reverse complement.
AGGGACATAACCCTGCATATCATCATAGACCATGGTGCTACTCGTACATCAGTGAGTGAGTCAGTATGGTTTTACTCCGCTTTTAGCAATATTCCAGCAATATCACGGCAGGGGACACCAGAAATGGGCTTCAGACATTGTACCCATGATGTGGGAAATCGAACCTGGGTATTCGATGTGACAAGCAAATGCTTTAACCACTAGGCTACCCCACCACCCAACCCATACATCAAAGAATATGATAAAATTAGTGGTAATATACATCAGCAAAAATTAATATATCTCAAACTGATACATACTACTCAAAACATGTTAAAGAACACTAAGGGGGCGGTGGGGTAGCCTAGTGGTTAAAGCATTGGCTTGTCACGCTGAAGACCCAGGTTCGATTCCCTACATGGGTACAATGTGTGAAACGCATTTCTGGTGTCCCATGCTGTGATATTGCTGGAATATTGCTAAAAGCGGAGTAAAAGTCAACTTACTCACTCATTACCCATGTATCATTTTTTAAAGCAAGGCTGGGCTTATTGAGTCAAAAACTAAACTCATTCACACACTCATATCACTAAGATACATCTGTAATTCATATTACTACATCAATCTGTCCTGACAGGATCTGGTGTTCTTAACTCTTTTGAGTAGCATATAAATCACTTTCAGTCTTGCCAGCACATAGTTTAATGTCTATGAAGAGCTCATAGTCAACAGATATTTTTTTTTTTCATGAAAAACACTTCTGTATACTCTTTTGAAGTTTAATAGGTTAATTGCTAACACTGGGACTCAGTCATAACATTCACTTTAACAGAAACAAGAAAAAGATGTGTGGGGCAGACCCACGGTTTTCAAAAAGGTGCAGTGCTCAGTGCACGTAACATCCAAGTCATAAAGTGACTAGGACAAAGGTGCAGCTAACATGTAATGTGTCTAAAAAATAGAGTATGCACCTCCCACCCCCCTCCAGGTTCGAGAAAATACAATCAGACTGGAGGCATCAGTCTCTACGGAACACAACTCTACCAATCCCAAACCTCGTGTAACACTAGGGGGCTCGCTCACAGCTTTGAATTTTAAAAAAATAAATCTTTGGAGATAAAAGTATGAGTGAAGGAACTGCCGTTATGCTCATCCAAGAGTGATGCACAGATACATTAATGATGCTAGCTTGCACCAACAACATAACATGATGGCTGACGTTCAACATGCCATTCCATTCTCAGAACACATGGCTCTCTTGACGAGATATTTACAGCAGATAATCTGAATGATGACATAACATAAAGACTCGAGGCGGGAACCAATCTGAATGTTGATTAAAACATGACTTGATCTGAACTATGTGTAAGACATGCTGAGATCTGTATATACCACACACTCTACAGTGTCCAATACTGACAACACTTCTTGAAGTCTACAACTCCACCATCAGTGAACTATGTGTAAGACATGCTGAGATCTGTATATTGAACTATGTGTAAGACATGCTGAGATCTGTATATACCACACATTCTACAGTGTCCAATACTGACAACACTTCTTGAAGTCTACAACTCCACCATCAGTGAACTATGTGTAAGACATGCTGAGATCTGTATATACCACACATTCTACAGTGTCCAATACTGACAACACTTCTTGAAGTCTACAACTCCATGTTCACCATCAGTGAACTATGTGTAAGACATGCTGAGATCTGTATATACCACACATTCTACAGTGTCCAATACTGACAACACTTCTTGAAGTCTACAACTCCACCATCAGTGAACTATGTGTAAGACATGCTGAGATCTGTATATACCACACATTCTACAGTGTCCAATACTGACAACACTTCTTGAAGTCTACAACTCCACCATCAGTGAACTATGTGTAAGACATGCTGAGATCTGTATATACCACACATTCTACAGTGTCCAATACTGACAACACTTCTTGATGTCTACAACTCCTCCACCATCAGTGAACTATGTGTAAGACATGCTGAGATCTGTATATACCACACATTCTACAGTGTCCAATACTGACAACACTTCTTGAAGTCTACAACTCCACCATCAGTCCTTGTCCCTAGACCAGATGTACATAAACAAAGACTTGCTGTAGTAAATTTGGAAAAACTAGGGCTGATACACACCAAACTTCAATATGAGGCTTTTCTACAACACAAGTGTCACTTGTGTCTGGTTGTTCCATTGGAAACGGCTGCCGGCTGTAAAGAATGTATTTACAAGCACCAAGTCAATAAGCTTCAGACATCAGATATGCCTTGGAAGTGGCAGGCTTGCCTCGTGACGCAGTTTGGGCTTTTTATGTTTTTAGCACTTTGTGAGAATGAGTGGTGAGCAAGTGGTTGTATGACTGGGTGGTAGGATAATTGAATAAGTGGTTGAGCGAGTGAATTTTGGCTGTTTGAATGGTTGAATGAGTGGATGGGTGGTTAGTTGTTGATGAGTGTGTTGGAGTGGGTGGTTGAAGGGGGTGAATGGGTGGCTGGTTTGAATTGATGAATGGTGGGAAGGTGGCTGGTTGAATCGATGAGTGGCTGGTGAATCAATGAGTGTGTGAGTGGGTGGTTGAATGGGTGGCTGGATAATTGAATATATGGTTGAGTGAGTAGCTGGTTGGTTGGTTGAATAGTAGAGTGAGTGGCAGGATAGTTAAATGATTGAGTTGGTGGGCAGCTGGTTGAATGGATGAGTGGGTTGGTGGACAGTTGAATGCTTGAGTGAGTGAGCGGGTGGATGGTTGAATGTTGAGTGAGTAGATGGATGGGTGGTTGAATGGGTAAATGGGTGGGCGGTTAGCTCAATAATTGAATAAGTGGTTGAGTGAGTGAGTGGGTGTATTAACACTGAGCGGATCATGGAGGTTCAAACCATTTTATACAGGAAAAGGGAACACCACTCAAGATCTATATCAAATCTATTCACCTTCAACACATGCCAGAAATAAGGTGTTAGAATAAAAGCAAAATTTATGGATGTCAACGTATGCAATATGAGGGAACACAATGTTTGAATAAGATTTGATGGATGTGCATACGCTCATATATGCAATATGAGGTAAGCCCAGACTGAAGGTGGTTTTAATGTTGAGATACCACGCCGCAGTGAAGCAGAATATCAGACACATTATATGAAGGACCAGTCCTTGAGAATATGGCACCAACAAGTACCATATTTTAAAGGTTATCGAACATGTATTAGGCGGTCGATGAAGAGTGAGAATATACTCCAAAACGTTATATTACAGTAGTTCACATCCATAAATTTCCCCCTCATGACCATCACTTCTGAATGCTATTCGGGCGGTGGGGTAGCCTAGTGGTTAAAGTGTTTGCTCATCATGCCAAAAACCCGGGTTCGATTCCCCACATGGGTACAATGTGTGAAGCCCATGTTTGGTGTCCCCTGCCGTGATATTGCTGGAATATTGCTAAAAGCCGCATAAAACTAATCTCACTCACCCTGAATGCTATTCATACACGTCAAGGTGTTTAAAGTCCTTACTTTGTACACATAACTAGCCATGTTTCAACATAATCCTATATTCACGACAAACCAGAGTCAATTCAATCACCATTGGACACAGCGACATGCCAAAGAGAAGCCCGTCATGCATACAAACCTGGACATTACTGACCTGGAAGTGAAACCATGCTACATGAATCACGATAATAGCGGGCCGAGTACGTACTTTGGAATCTGGTTACAACATTCACACCATATTTAGTACGTTAATTACCCAGACAACCATTTAACAAATCCCACATCATCCTGTTTTCATCAGCTGGACATCGATATTAAGACTGGACATTGGCACTAAGACAGAGGGGACATTTCATGATTGTAATAGACCCCTATGAAGACTATGGAAAAACTATAAGAAGTGAGAGTGACAGTGCTTGTGTTCCTTACCAGTTCTTGTTGGGTAGGGTGAAAAAGGCTTCAAAGCAAAGATTACTGCATTTGCATAATCCATTAGACTAAGGTGGTGGTCCTTGATGAACTTATATGAAAGAGATATTGCCACCTGAACATAATAATTTTGAGACGTGCCCTGATTTCACACCCTTGCCGTGCTCCCTGGCCAACATTGACCCTCTCACACCACAACGAGATTATGTCTACATTGTCGCGCGTCTCGGACATACACTTAGCCATAAATCGGTGAACTGACTTCACATAGCACCATCACAGAATTTAATTGCAGGAGTACCCTGTTCAAATGATGGAAGCAAGGGTCCAATTAGCATACTGGCATTCGTTCCTGGCTATTACAGAACAAACGTGGTCTGCGATACTGCAAGCTGGTGCCAAATTGATTCCAATGTATATTTCAAGCTTACAAATTGCGCAAAACTATTTCCAACAAAAGTCTTTTTGTACATTAATGTAAATCAAGCATGTATTAATTCCATCACATCCCAACAGATTAAATTCTATTTTTGTGATATATTTCAATAGCTCCTTTATAAACAACTACCGATGGCTATTTGACATTTGCCTTGCTTTCATGCTGCCAAGTACCCTGATGTGAGCTCAGCCAATCACTGTCAAGTATAAGGAATAAACAGGTTGTAAATCCTTCAAGAACGACGATAATGGCCTACCTGGAGTATTGTGACCCTAATTCTAAGATCTGCTGGTTGTGCCACAGAGATTTAAGTTTTGCTTAAAATCTTGTTTGTTGATAATGGAAACGGTACATGCAGGTAATGGAATGACCAAAACACACCCCATCTTGCTAACACTTGTTTGTTTGTTGTGTAACTCAAACTCATCAACATGTATGATGGACCAGTGAGTTAGTGAGTTTGGTTTTATGCCACTTTCAGCAATATTCCAGCAATATCACAGAGGGTACACCAGAAATGGGCTTCACACATTGTACCCATGTGGGGAATCAAACCTGGGTCTTCGGCATGACGAGCCAATGCTTTAACCACTAGGTTACCCTACCACCCCGTATGATGGACCAGACAATCCAGTGATTGACATCATGAGCATCAATCAACTCAATTAGGATACAATGACACCTGGTGCTAGGATCACAATCTCGAGAATCGCTTGTGAAGTTAACATCTTGAACATGTCAAGCATTCTTAAACTCAATGCTTTCCAGTCAAGCTTACACTGACAAAAGCAAGATCACAGTGTGAGTGAGTACAGTTTAGCGCTGCTGCCAATATTAGTGCCAAGACTCCAGCTATGTCATAGCATGGCAGCTGAAGATGGAAGAAAAGCCCATTATGAAGCAGACCGTACCACTTCGGAGGTTTTTGACATACCCAAGGGAGCCAACTCTGCACAGCGAACTGCAGCATCTGCGCCACCCCTGTCCCCCTGGCAGAAGCCTTCTTTATGCATAAGGCAGCTCAAACTATACAAATGATTTTTTCCACAAGTACCAATGCCATTTGTAAGGTCATAGGCACCAAAGATACAGTGCATTAACACTGCAAGTATTTTTTGTTCAATACTCGATTGTGTGAATTTGATACTTGTTTAATATTTTCCGCAAATGTTTACTTTTTACTGATTTACTTTCTTTCTACAGTTACAGACTTGGAGGCTGATTATTTTGTATTATGTATACACTGGTTCTCAGTGGTTTCATATGAAAGAATAATGTCTCTTCACCTTGCACAAAAAACGTCTCCGTGATTTATTTATACATGAGTGAGTGAGTGAGTGAGTGTAGTTTAGCGGGGGACACCAGAAATAGGCTTCAGACATTGAACCCATATGAGGAATCTAACCCAGGTCTTCGGCGTGACTAGCGAACGCTTTAACCACTGGGCTACCACACCGCCCCTTATTTATACATGGGTTTCTAGACCAACTGACATAATTATCAGTTTTACCTTGATATTATTAAATATCTGTGTATATAGGGAAAACATCTTCAAACATATATGGCATTTTCCCTGGTTAGGGTGACATTACATAAAATATGGGTCTATTTCCAGATAAAAAGAAAACATTGATCAGGTTCAGCCTTTTCTACTCAGAAAATGACACAAAATGAACAAATATTTTTGATAAATTTATCAGTTGAGTTATGATGAAGCAAGCCTCGCCCTGAAATCTATCAGTAGATGTCTTGAAAATATCAGGTGCTTGTTCAGGAAAGCAATAAATCATGGACCATTTACGTTCCTGCAAAGAAATCATGCAGTGCTGAGTGTTCCAGAGACTTTTTGTCCATGAACACTTTGAGTATTTCCCAGAACCATGTGCAGAATGTGCAGCATCTTAGCTTTTATTGTCTTTAGCTGGATGCTATGTTATATTGTTGTCATTCTGCAACAGCCATATAATTACTTTGCAAAAACATCCCTGCTTTCATCAGTATGAACTGGCTCAGGTGGGCTGAAGCTTTATCTTGAAAGGAAATAAAAGTTATCTCCCTTTACCTGGCTGTGCAAGGCATAAAATCACTGTTTTATATGTTTTGATGAACCGAGTATCTTACTTTTTACCTGAAGACTGACTGAGCATGTGATGGGTGGAGTGAGTGAGTGAGTGAGTGAGTGACATTAGGCAGTAAAGGTTCCTTCATGCAGTTCAATACTGTCTACTTAGCTCTGGTACAGTGGAACGTCATCAGCCTGGACAGCTCATTAGTGCTGACATAGTTCGATATTGTGTATGACTATATCAGACACTGCTGAAAAATTTATCACCTGCTCTGATTACCCAGACAATTAGTCTGGAAACCATCAATTACGTCTGGAATAACTTGGTTTTAATGGTATATTTAGTCAATCATATCCAGTTTTAGACTATGGTCTGGACTGTTCTAAAGAGTGAGTGAGTGAGTGAGTGAGTGAGTGAGTGAGTGAGTGAGTGAGTGAGTGAGTGAGTGAGTGAGTGAGTGAGTGAGTGAGTGAGTGAGTGAGTGAGTGAGTGAGTGAGTAAGTTTTCTCTGTCATTTTAAGTAATATGCCATTGAGTATCACTGCTCCGGACAACACACTGTACATGACTTGGGAATCAAACCCAGCTGTTTGGTGTGATGAGCAAGTGCCCTACTGCTAGGCTATCCCACTATCCAGCCCCAGCATTAAGACTTTAATGGTATGGGAGTAACCATAGTGTATGGAAGGGTTCCCACAACAATGATGACTTAGTGTTTGGGGGCCAAGTGAGGGAGAGAATCTCTACATGACTTGTAGCACACTTGCACCCTGATACCAGGACAGTACTTCACATGGTCCCTCCGTGAAGTTAACAATCTCCTACGACCACCAGCCCTCACCTCTCACCATCTGAACAATAACTGACGCTATGGCGCAGAATGGCTTTAAATACAAATATCAAAATACAAGGGCTTCAGAATAACACATTTCCCTTCAGGAGACGATACAGAAAACAATTAGGCTATTGAAGTGGAAGGCTTTCAAGTACTTGTATGTTTTGTCTGGGAATGGTGCGTAGTGTCCAACAGGTGGCAGTGCTGACGTTGGACTTGCCGCTCTGTTTACAGGTTTAGGATGGCGGCTCAAAGGGAATCTGAACAAGCTTGACATCATGAGGCACTGTGGAACTGGATTGGCTTACAAACTGGAGCTACATGATGACTGACATCTCCACAAATTTGATACCTCCTGCAACCTTCACTCACATTTGCTGTTTGTAGAGGATGGAGAGATGGACAAGGTGTGGAGACTCGAGATCAACATCGGGGTCTGTCTGCAGGTGATTGGATAGAGAGAAGGAAGGAGAATGACTGGCTTTGCAGGTGGTTGTGGCTTTGCGAGAGGTTGGATAGAGAGAAGAAAAAATGTATGAATGGCACTGCAGGTGGGTGATAGAGAGAAGACAAAAGTATGACTGGCTCTGTAGGTGGTTGGATAGAGAGAAGGAAGGAGAACTATGTCAACAGGTGGTTGAATTGAGAGAAGAAAGAAGAATCCTTGGTTCTGCTGGACTGTGTGAAGGAGGGAGAGGTACAAGTTTCAAGTATCAGAAGAGCCTAAAACATTGTATGCTTATCATATTGCAATGCAGCATTGGTGTAGCACCGACAGACCAAGGATTAAAGTGTCGCCGTGACCTTGACAGTTAAGTGAAGGTCACCAAAATCAGCTGGGCCCTGCGCCTTCCCTCAATGAAGCTTGATGTCGAATATGAAGAAAATCCAGAGAACGCTTCTTGAGGTATCTCACTGACAAGCTTAACATGCTGAAATCTTCAAAGTGTCGCCATGACCTTGAAAATTAGGTGAAGGTCATCAAAATCGACTGGGCCCTGCGCCTTTCCTATATAAAGCTTGGTGTTGAATATGAAGAAAATCCAATGAACGGTTCTTGAGATATCTCGCTGACAAGGCTAACACGTTAAAGTCCCCTTGTGACCTTGAAATCAAGGTCAAGGTCACCAAACCTGACTGGGACCTTTCACTTACTGTGATGAACCTAGGTACCAAATATGAAAAGAATCCAGTCAACGGCTCTTAAGATATTCCAATTCGTATGTATGTACAGACAGACGGATGGAGCCTAATACTATATCCCCCACTTCGCGCTAAACGCACGGCGGGGGATAATGACATAACGTTCCTTGGACCGTCTACAAGCTTTCCAGAATAAAGTTATGAACAAATGAAAAGGGACCATGAAGATTTCCTGTTATCTGTGACTCTTCAGGAACTGCTTTTAATTTCAAATCTCCATTTTATGAATGTGTGCTGAAGAAGTAAAAACGTAATTACATTCATCTGTGAGTGTTCCTGTTACAGATGTAGAAATATCAATTTTAACTTTGCGTAACCAATTACAAAATTACATATTACACATGACTGCAAAAAAAGTAAATTGAATGACAAGTTCATTAGTTGATGGAAAATGTTATAACGATTGAAACATTCATTAATTATATCTAATCACATTGCAATGATGATGAAAAGATTCAAGATGATAGATAAGCATTAAATCTCTCAGAATTTGTAAACAGTGTCCAGTTGAAGTATCCAAGCCATAACCTTTACATCCTAAATGAATCATTAATCAATTATTTTCTAATAAAACCTAATTGACTTGTTAGAGGAAAAAACATAAGTGTAAGAGAACATCTCTCGGAAAACATGTGTAGTCTATCAAAATCTAGAATTATGACATAATTTCAAACTTAACCTATGATTCCTGTAAAATGATATGCTTGCTGTAATTAGAAAGAAAATAAATAACATGTTTCCATTAGTTACCAGTTTTCTTCATAGATATACATAAATTACAAATTGATGTTTTGCTTCTGAAGCTGCGCCCAAAGAAGTGTAATAGAAGTTATGAAATAAATCACGTTTTTGTCATTCGTCTCATTTACAAAAGCAAAATGAAAGTATTAAAATAATCCCTTCTCACCTTATAATTACACATACACTAAACCTGCATCACATACTTAACAAGCATAGGGGACTTATATACTCAGATAGCAGTATCTCTTTAGATCAGCCTGGCTATGCAGTTATTAAACGTTCATGTGTATAAGGCAACACTGAACGGTAACACATATGGTATGTAACGATGAATAGATAATCAAATCTAATTAAACAGCAGTTCTACATGCAAAACTCTCATAATCCTTCATAACATACTTCCAAGCCCACCCAGTACCATCATCCTGCTTTTGTCTAGACCTTTATGCCAGATCTGTACTTGATAACGTTCTCCTAACCACAAATTGGCCATTACCCATCTTAGTCATCTCCAAACAAACTCAGTCAATAACACTGTAACTTGATGCATGTCTTTACAAATTGGTTAATATAAACACCGTGTTAATAGCCACCCTCCTTACCCTTGTCTTAACTTCTACACCATCTGTGAGACTTAATCATAATAATTGATAATAAGTTGTCCGGTAATACTCATCCTTGTATACCACAGGCAGCCATAGCAAACATGGTGGCCTTGTGTTTGCATGGGGTAAAGAGTTCATCTTATTCAGTTTGTTCAGGTAAATTGTGTTATTGTTGTTATGAAGACAACACAAACAGTGGAAATATAAAACCTATTTGGCAAAGATGTAAAAGATATGGACACTATAACCTTGGAAAATGTAGTGCATTTAATATGTTTCGGCAATACATAATATGATGAAGTGATGATACTTTAGTTTCTTCTTTTGTTAATAATTCGAATCTGTAAATACTTATGAAAGATTAAAAAAGTATGTTTTTTATATACCTCATTCTGATCCACACAGTCATAATAACTCTGTTTCATCTTTAAGTGATCAAGGTTTGATATGCATAAAGAACTTCAATTAAACATTCCAAATGCTATTTTCTTACAGCAACATAATACTTGACTTGCTCTACAGGGTCCCAATCCACAAAGCCTTCGTAATGTTACGTAACTGTTGTAACTTTACAGTTCATCATAGGCTTACGAATGCCATAGCAATATGAACGCTTTGAGGATTGGGACCCAGTAAATTAACCAACTTAACAGAAACTGTGGACTGTTTACCCTCTAAGTCAATAACACCTGAAGCAGTATCAAAATGTTCCAGCGACTTCAGCATATACTACTTCCCTGACTACTGCGTATAAGCAGAAAATGGAACCGAGCTGTCTGTCACGACATATCAAGCAGGATTAAGAGCCCTTGTAGGTAGATATAGCGAGCTCAACACCACTGGCGGCAACTGTCAAGGTATATGATGCTGTAGACTGTGTGTAATCTCATCAGAAGGGAACATATGTTGGGTGGTGAGTCAAGGTCTGTTTGTAGGAGAACTTCTGGAAGTAGCTGGCACCGCATAACCTCACCACTCTCACATCTTCATTGGGGCCAACATGGTGGCCTAATATGCTTGTCACTTCATCTTATTTGTTTTACCTTCAAACTGTCCATCCCAATCTTTAACAACTGCTTCCAGAGGTGTTATGCTTGGTCCATCGACCTACACGGACCATTAATTCTGCTTGATATATCCAGCTGACAGCTCAGTACCTTTTTCTGGTTATACACAGTGCCCAGGAAAGCATTACATGTTGAATCTTTGGGACACTTTTGATCATGCTATTGGTGTCATTTGACATAATCTCCATAAAAATGTTTTCATGTTTTTTTATTTTGTAATAACATTCTAAAGGGTTGATTTTATTGCTAAATACTCTTATGCTATTATTCTCAATAAAAGAACTAGCAATAAAAGTGTCATTTTGGATCTATAAAAAATCAAAATAAATTGATTTAATATTATTCAGCTACAGGATATTTTTGTTGTTCTGATCATCGTCTTGATACTCCTAAATCTATAAACCAGAAAAATATAGGGAAACACTGTGCAAGTTCTGAAAAGGTATTAAAGACGTAATTAATCAGGAGCTGTACAAACATCAATATGAATACACCTCATCAAAAATCTGTTTGAAAAGGGTTTGGGCTAAATTGGTTCTATAACATAGAGATAGGAGCCTCAATTTCCTTTGAGAACATACCCACGATGATCCAGATTGACTGAAATTGGGTCAAGCCCTAGGAATAATAAACTCATCCCATGTCTGGAAGAGTCTGGTGGATGTAGGCAGTGTTTCATCTTACCCTGCTGTGTGCTTGGATAGCTTGAAGCACCATAGTTGACTGCCACCAGAAGACAACCTTGAGCCAGTTTCAACTATGTGGCAACTAGCAATGTGGTTGGATATAACACACAGTATATCTACTCACTTACAAGGACTACTGACTAGTGTTGGGAATTGGTTGAAATCTCACAATTGATGATTGCTTCATTACCAACGAACAATCATCGAAAAAAATTGGTTAGCGTCATTTTTCAGATTTTTCTATCCGGGTTGTTATTGCAGATATGTATAACATGATGCAACTTGCTACTTTAAAGTGATGACTGATATATCATGAACATAAACTTCCTGGAGTCTTAGAGAAATATTTTCAGATAGTGAAGTGAATGAAACACGTTTTCAGGCCCTGACAACTTCTAAGATACGTTCCATTGTCAAGTACAAAATGTATTTCAAAGACTAAAACAGTAGTTCCAAAATCGTTTATGTTCGATTATGAGAAAATGTGATCGATTGCTTGGTCGTTTGGTCACTGCGACCAATCTTCGATTATTTCAATTAATCGGAACACCACTACTACTGACTGACTGACTGACTGACTGACTGACTGAGTTTGGTTTTACGCCGCTTTTAGCAATATTCCAGCAACATCACACGGGGACACCAGAAATGGGTTTCACACATTGTACCAATGTGGGGAATCAAACCCGGGTCTTCAGTGTGACAAGCAAATGCTTTAACCACTAGACTACCCCACTTCTGGCAGAGCAGAACATGCTTCAACCTTTGGTGAACACCTGGTGTCAACACCAAGTTTCAGTGATCAGTATTTTTCACCTATTATACCAATTGAATCTGTTTGGAGGATGATTGAGACTGTTTATTCATGGCATTGGCATTAGTTAAAGATTTGATTAAACATGTTTGTGACAGCCAGTTAATCATAAAACATGAACTTGAAATACTGCCTCAGCAGAGATTTCTAATGATCTCTGAGACCTTTTCAGCACTTTTATTTATCTTTCATAAGCAATTTAAAAATCACTTCAAGTTAATACACAAAAGAGAGTTAAACCTAGAGTTTTGATGAAGAATAATAGGTGTATTTACCTCTAAATGTGAAAGAACATCATTTTTACTGGATCGTACGTAACCTTCGGCAACAACTTTTCAACTAATTAGAAAATATCTGTCACTAGGTGACGATATCGCTGACATACAGCATCAGTTAGACCATATGGTTTAATTTGGGTGGCTGTGTTGAGAGCATTAATCATCTAAGGTTATCCAATTCTGATCTTTGTTTCATTATAATGAGGATATATATCAGCACGAGGAGCTATCGCATGACAGCAGTTTCCAAAATGTCTTTAAGAAAACCATGAACCTGAAACAAAATTGTCATTTTTCTCACCCATGGTAATTTTAGGGCTTGTTTTTGAAGATTATTTTCAAAGGTGACATTAATACTGGAATGGTTTTTATTTCATTAATCGTATACGGTACCATGAAAAGTATTGATGGACATTAAATTGTAGACTATGAGATTTCAAATTAAGAGTTCTTGGCAGGAAAGTTGTAAAAAATCTTTACTTTGTTCAAAACAGGGATTTTTATATAATGCTATTATTTTAATAAATTCTAACATTTTACATGTAATAACATTGAATTTTTAATATTGCTTTCAATGCAATTACAATAATGGTTAAGGCATTACAGTAAGGGATAAGGCATTATAGTATGGGATAAGGCATTACAGTAAGGGATAAGGCATTACAGTATGGGATAAGGCATTACAGTAATGGATAAGGCATTACAGTAATGGATAAGGCATTACAGTAAGGGATAAGGTATTACAGTAATGGATAAGGCATTACAGTAAGGGATAAGGCATTACAGTAATGGATAAGGCATTACAGTATGGGATAAGGCATTACAGTAAGGGATAAGGCATTACAGTAATGGATAAGGCATTACAGTAATGGATAAGGCATTACAGTAAGGGATAAGGCATTACAGTAAGGGATAAGGCATTACAGGGATACACTACATGGTAAGGTATTACATAAGGCATTACAGTAATTGATAAGGCATTACAGTAAGGGATAAGGTACTACAGTAATGGATAAGGCATTACAGTAATGGATAAGGCATTACAGTAATCACTAAGGCATTACTGTAAGGGATAAGGCATTACAGCACTAGGTAGAAAGAACATAATATGAATCAAAGCTTGTAGAATAACATGTTTCTTAACTTATGAAGACATGACGAATGTGTTGACAGCAAAGGAAAGCTGAAGACCTAATCTTATCTTGTATAAGCATTCTGTGCTTAATAGATTCAGTTCCTGTTTTGAAAAAATAAGTAATTTTGTTTCTAAATCCAGTCTGCTTGCAAAGTAGGCCTGTCTCGACTAATGAGGTTTGCCAGCGCTGGAAGCTGTATTCATCACAAGAAAGCACTGTAAACATATATTTTACACACAAGTGAAAAAAACTTCAACCTAAAAATAACATTTTCCAGACTATATGAATGCAACAAGTCAGGTTAAGATTGTTTACAAGCTATCAATGTAATAGTGTACAAGAGTTAGAAATAATAATGTCAGGCCAAAAACACATGGGTATGGATATTAAATAAATTTCATCTATTTATTTGTTTATTCATTTTTTTATTCCAGATAAAGACCTGTTACATTTAGAGGTCTGTGCCCAGGTTTCCAAAGGACGCCTCATAGCATAATGTCTCATTATATTGATCCGGAATTTTTAAAAGAATTAAGAAAACACACAGACATCCACTAATACATGACTAAACATTGTTTGTAGTTTTGAATAATCTATTATTCTGGAAAAATATTCTGTTGATCCCTTTCAAGAAAATTAGGGATATTAAATAATTAACATGATGGTGTTGTCTTGTTGAGGGACAAAATAAACCTATAAATAATTGTTTGTTATTACTTATTACCTTTGAATGAATGACTGACTGAGTTTTGGTTTTACGCCGCTTTTAGCAATATTCCAGCAACATCACGGCGGGGGACACCAGAAATGGGCTTCACACATTGTGCCCATGTGGGGATTCGAACCTGGGTCTTTGGCGTGACGAGCCAACGCTTTAACCATTAGGCTACCCCACCGCCCCTATTACCTTTGAATCGATAGAATAAGTTTAAATATAATTAAACTATCAACCATATTATAGAGCTAGGATGACATTGTGAAGAGTTTGTACTTGGTGCTTCTTTTCAAATCTAAGCAGATCTGTAAACCCAAAAATAGAAACCTAAGGCCTGAAGTGCCAACATGTGTTCACACATTGAGCCTCATGCTTGCACCAATATTTTCTCAGATCCTTAGCTTTAAATCAAAAGGTCACTTGGTGTAAAATAACCCATTATGCCAATCCTTTTCAAATGACCTTTCATAACATATATCCAATGTCAATTTTTTTGGAGAGCCTTTTTCCCTGAATCTGAACTTGTGACATAATTACACAAGTTATCCAAATGAGTTCTCATATTTAGCATCCTTTCTATAAATAACAAACTATATGTTCGTTAACCCTGACCCTAACTTTGCAATCTTCTCCTCACATGAAATGTTATAAGTTCATGGTGTGTCATTAGTTGTCAATTTAACTTTCAGTGTAATTAACAAGCAAAATGTCAATAACACTGGGGATACTGCTTTTCTATAGTCTAATTCAATTTGTACAATGTAACAGCACTTAGACTCAGCCATCAGGGTAATTCCCATACTGGCAAATTTAAGTGCATCAGTGTTTTTTCAAACATTTTTTTGATGACAAATTGATTTGTAGGCTAAAACCCCTGAGTTTGAAGAGTACATTAATTAAAGAGATGTTCTTGCTCTTACTTGTTCTGGACTTAACATGAAAGTGACACTGAAATATATTTTACATCAACATGAAATTGACAAGTAAAAGCATGTCATGTAATGTCAACCAATTGTTGGGATAAAATACATCTAGTGAACTGTTTCAAAGAGTTCAATGACAGGGAACATGGGTAAAGGCTATGAAACAATGAAGCACTTAAAACGCTGGTTCTGGAACTACCACAGCAAAGTGCATGGTTGCCACTGCACTGAATGATCCAAGATTACAAAACCAATTCATCATAGAGAAATCAGAAATTTAAAACATGATCACTTTTACTTGCTTCAAAGCATTCAATAATTGTTTTCCATTTCATCATTATTAAGGGGCAGTGGGGTGGCCTAGTGGTTAAGCATTTGCTTGTCATGCTGAAGATCCGAGTTCTATTCCCCACATAGGTACATTGTGTGAAGCCCTTTTCTCTTATTCCTGTGTCGTGATATTGCTGGAATATTGCTGGAATATTGCTAAATGTGGCGTTAAAACTAAACTCACTGTTTTCTTTGAACTCTGAGGGACATAATTTGTTTACACTTTTTCGAAGACATCTTTGCAATGCCAAGATATGTTTCATATGATGAAAGACACTCATATAGCTTTTGCTTACCTACATGAAGGGACACCTGATGCCCTGCCAACACAATCTGAAACTAAATAAAGTAAATCCTCAACTGAACTTCCTTACAGTATTTGCATTGTGGCACGTGTATAGTGTGTAAACCAGAACCATATCATGTCCTAACAATAAGACAAAGTCATCAATATCCCCCGCAATGGCAAAATGCTCTTCATGATTATGTCTACGAGTTATGATTATGTCAAATATTTAGTTGTGTATATAGAAAAGTGGAAGGAGAGTATTGAAAGGTTTTTAAAGTTCTGCTCCAGAAAATAGCACTATAACCAATTTCAGTCAAAGTGAAACTTGTTGCAATGGAAATGCCAAAAAAATGTATTCAGAATTCCAAAACTACCAAAAGGCACCAGTACACCACCAGATCTATGTATGTGCCAAGTTTGGTAAAGAAACATTGAACGGTTTTAGAGTTCTGCTCCGGAAAAGAGCACTACCACCAATTTCAGTTTTAGTCAAGCTTGTTGCCATGGAAATGCCCAAAATGTATTATTCAGAATTCCAAAACTACCAAAAGGCACCAGTACACCACCAGATCTATCTATGTGCCAGGTTTGGTGAAGAAATAGTTAACGGTTTTAGAGTTGTGCTCCGGAAAAGACAAAAGTGCACGGATGGACGGACGGACGCACGCATGGACGGAGTCCATTTTCATACCCCCTGCAAAACGCGTTGCAGGGGAAAATATGCTGTTGTTCAAAGCTGCACTCAGCAATATCCCATCCACATAACGGCACATGGATATAATCAAACCTTGAACAATCCAGTGGTTGACATTCTGAGCATCGATCTACACAAGAGGGATAAGATGACATGCTTCAACCAAGTTTGCAAGCCAGACCACCAGGTCTTATTTCATAGCTTACTGAAGACCAACTCTAACCAATTTCTTCGACCGGCACCTGTGAACAATCTGTTGAAACAAATTAGTGGCTCATGGCTTTCTTTTGTTATACAATGTATAAAGTAATATTGAAAACTAATATTATGGTCATCTTGTGTGATAACCAAGCATAGCATGACAATACAGGTGCAGCTGTCCACACATCGAAGAGACATACAAAATATGCAAAAATCAGTTTTTAACTCTTAAACAGAAAAAAAACCTGAATTATTGACAAAGAATATTCTATTCCAGTAACACCTACATCAAGCATCTACATCCCACAACATAAAAAAATCAAAAAGGTAAAATCTTTACGCAATTTCCGGAGTTTCTTCCCGATATTGGCAACGGTTCCATCACAAACAGGCAGCTGCCACAGAATAACACCCTTTCACAATCAAGTCTAATTTCCATGATAACTTCCTGATTAGACAGGACCCACAAATTAGAACGCATGTTACGCTATTTTATGTGGCAGGTTTATCTGCTTTCAAGCCTTCAATGCGTTAATTTGTGCATTTGCACCAAACGTTGGACATGGATTGCGGCTGACCATCTAGAACAGAAACCTTGACATTTGCGCAGCCATCTTGTGAACAACATGTGTAATGGTGACAGTTTAAGGAGAATATGTCAAACCAAACAGAACTCTACCAAATAAAGTCAAGTCTGTCCTGCCTTCAATATATTTGGAGTAATACGACATGCTTGCAAGTGCTTTGCTGCTTGTAATAGTCTAGACATACACTGGATCTATAGTGCTACCCTGCCTGTAATAGTCTAGACATACACTGGATCTATAGTGCTACCCTGCCTGTAATAGTCTAGACATACACTGGATCTATAGTGCTACCCTGCCTGTAATAGTCTAGACATACACTGGATCTATAGTGCTACCCTGCCTGTAATAGTCTAGACATACACTGGATCTATAGTGCTACCCTGCCTGTAATAGTCTAGACATACACTGGATCTATAGTGCTACCCTGCCTGTAATAGTCTAGACATACACTGGATCTATAGTGCTACCCTGCTGTGATGTCATGTTGCAAGTAGATATACACAGTCAGGCAAATAATATATCTGAGTCGAACAGTGTTTACATCTTGCTCTGCAATGAACACATTTCACAGAATAGTAACTGTTGTCAAATTAGCTCCATGAAGTGTAACAAAAAGTAGCCAAGAGACGTTCTTCAAATTAAGACTACTCTGCCAAATTTTGTAGATTTACATGGGCTGTACATTGGCTAGATAGACTGTTTGGACGGTGTTGTTTGATCCCATAATGCCTAGTACCATGCAGGGGAACAAGAAGTAACATCTTGTAATGTGAACTGGAAGATGAGCATTAGGTAGGAATTCTGATGAAGAGTGAAGTATGGCTAGATAGACATAACATACTGCTCAGTATCCATGGGAAGACAAGCATGTTGGCAATAACTCTTTGGAAGACAAACATGTTGGCAATACCCCTTTGGAAGACAAGCATGTTGGCAATACTCCCCTTTGAAGACAAACATGTTGGCAATACCCCTTTGGAAGACATGCATGTTGGCAATACCCTTTGGAAGACAAGCATGTTGGCAATACCCCTTTGGAAGACAAGCATGTTGGCAATACCCCTTTGGAAGACAAACATGTTGGCAATAACTCTTTGGAAGACAAGCATGTTGGCAATACCCCTTTGGAAGACAAGCAAAATTACTCCACAGTACCCATGGAAAGACAAACATGTTGGCAATACCCCTTTGGAAGACAAGCATGTTGGCAATAACCATTTTGGAAGACAAGCATGTTGGCAATACCCCTTTGGAAGACAAGCATGTTGGCAAAAACTCTTTGGAAGACAAGCATGTTGGCAATACCCCTTTGGAAGACAAGCATGTTGGCAATACCCTTTGGAAGACAAGCATGTTGTTGACAAGCACGCTATGACAATACCCTTTGGAAGACAAACATGTTGGCAATACCCCTTTGGAAAACAAGCATGTTGGCAATAACTCTTTGGAAGACAAGCATGTTGGCAATACCCCTTTGGAAGACAAAAGTGTTGGCAATAACTCTTTGGAAGACAAGCATAAGTACTTGGCAGTACCTATGGGAAGACAGGCATGAGCCACGTATCGATACCTATGTGAAAAAAAAATATGATAGCTGCACTGTGTTATTTGAATATAATGAAGATGTTTCTTAAAAGGACCACTTAGTTAATTCCTACAAGTTATGGTAATTGATCGTCAAGTAAATGGTAGCTTATCACTTCTCACTCTTCGATTTAATCATCATTATCAACTACACCACACATTTAAGAAACGGTTATACAAATTCCAACCCTGATATTAAACATAAATAACACACTTACCATTCACCAATCTCTTGCTTTAATATATGTCCTTTTAAGATTTGCTTGATTGGTCACAATCTGCAGTTAACTGGTGGCTTAGCTGTTGAATTTCACATAAAAGTTATATATAATCAGTGATGATGGACAGATTTTTTTTTACAAAACTATTAAATCACATGTAAGTGGAGAAATGGCATGGAATACCAGAGTGAATAACCTCAGTTGATAAATGTTCTGGAAAAACTTCATGAGCACTGAGTACACAGATATCAGTGATACACTCACATGATGAAACAGAGAAGTTCAAACTGTGCAAGCAACTGGTTTAAACATGTTGACAGTCCATACTGAAACAACATACTGGCCAGCCAATCCCCATTTATTGACTGTTTATTGTGTGGTCATCTGATCTTATTTATTCATCCGATTGTCATGTGACATAATTAGTTTGTCTGATGTGTAATGCCTCACTATGCAGTATTAATGCTATATGACAGCAGCCTATAAATAAAAAAGTCTGACCAGACAATCCAGTGATCAACAGCATGAACATCGTTCTCTGCAACTGGGATACAATGACATTTTTCAACTAAGTCAGCAAACCTCACCACCCAATCCCGTTAGATGCCTCTTATGACAAGCATGGGTTTGTAACGACCAATTCTAACCCGGATCTTCACTAGTCCCAGAAACATCAAGAGAAACAGCTTGATGAAGGTCATCTTCCAATAAGCAATCAGTCCCACAGTACTTTTCATGTATTGTCGTAGTGCTAAGATCAGTCAGTGGAACTGGGTCTCGGAACTAATTACGACAACAGTCAAAAACCGAATATAAAAGCTCCTGCAGTTAATTTTTGACAGACCGTTTGCCTAATCCGATATTGATGACAATTTCAATGTCAAGACTGTTATGGTGCCAACTTATTCATGTCAATAGTTGTTCACGAAACTCTGTGAACAGACTGCAACATTTCTAGGTAGGTGATACCATAAAAAGTATTGAAGCAGTATCCAAATGGCTAATTTGTTTGAGTAAAATAAACAATATCATAGCCTAATATTTACACTACACTTCATTCATTGGGGACTTGCCCTTTGCAGCTATGTAAAACCGATTTTGATATTTTCACTGCTGATCAAACATATCTGTCTTTTTCCTAAATAACATTTGAAGAGGATTTGACACACAAAGCGCAACCATAAAATAAACAGAATATAATCTGTATAATCTGGCATTAAAGACAACTGAGGTGAAGAAATATAGTTTGCATATCTTAAAATATTTAAATCGTGTGAAATTATTTCAATTTAGATGACCAATGTACTTGGTGACCTTCTCAGCATCACACGAATCAGCCTAAATTCATTCCAGATTTACCAAGATTCCGTAATCAAATCACAGGCTTCACAGAAGCCCTTGAAAATCCCCCACCAGCTTCTAAGAGTGGGGACCACTCTTCCAGAAAGGTTGAATTTCATGCTCAATTACTTGAACACTGGAGATCAAGCATTAAGCAGTAATGCCAGGATCATCTTGTCCTCGGGTCACTTCGGCCAGGTGACCTTGACAGGGGCAAACAAACGCATTACATTATATGATCTTCCACAATACCTCTGAATCCAGCTACCAGCATTCCCTCTCCTTCCCTCCTCATTCAGAAGTCATATATTCTGTTTGCAGTGAAAATGTACCGATGAATTTCACTTTAACGATCATCGTTTCAAATCGCTATTATTGGTTTGTATTACAAGGGGGTATGCACATTAAATGAAACACTGAGAACAAGTAGGGTTGGTCTAAGTTAACACTCATCACGTACAGCACATGCATTTGTTCCACTGTTCCAACTACTACACTTACCCCCTTGTAATACAAACCAATAATAGCGATTTGAATCTATGATCGTTTGTTAAACAACTTTTATTCTAAGTTGAATAAAATTCTGAGATTTAAATGTTTAGTTGACAAAGTAAAATCATGAGGATTCACAATCATAATTTCACTTTATTTTATTTACTTTTGTGTTTAAAGTGAAATTCATAAGTATGTTTTCACTGCAAATAGACTATAGTCTGTCTTGTAGATATTTTCCCTTCCACCCAACCCTCATGCAATGCAAATGCCCTGAATTTTCTGAAATGGCTTAGATTTTCTTCAGGTTCATGAATCTCCCAGCTGGCTGGGACCCCTTTTAAATTAAAATGGAGTAATTTTTTTCAAAACTAGATATATTCAGATATATTTATGATTGTAAATGTAAAGAGTTTTATTGAAGAATTTAGGGTTTAATGGTCTTAAAGATTTGATGGATGGTTGTCATAGGTATCACCTCTTTTGATCAGATCCACGTACACCATCACAGAGTTACATAAATCAGTACCAATTTCGTAGATCAATGCTCATGCTGTTGACCACTGGATTGTCTTGTCCAGACTTGATTATTTACAGACCACCATCATATAGCTGAGATATTGTTGAGTGCAGCGTTAAACACCAGCCAACCATCCAACCAGCCAGCCAGCCAGCCAGCCAACCAACCAACCAACAAAAACATAAATCAGCACTTAGTCAGTTAGACCAACAACGGAATCCCAGTAATACATTTTCTACTACTTATGAAGAGACATATTCCCTGAGATTTATTACAGCACTTGCTGAATACCTGGACTGACCATATGGTTTTCAGATAATACTTTCCACACAACTGCTCAGGGTTAACATAAGGCAAACCTTGAGAGTTCTTGGTGTGGATAAGTGAATTGACCTGTTTCAGGTTCTCCAAATCATTAATCTAAACAAAACTTGGCATATTAATTACCGGAAATCTAACTGCGATTATCCAGCCAATAAGAATCCAAATTGAAGCAGGTTTCTCCGCCAATGACTATGGTGGTGCTGCAGATGAAATCAGTGTCATCGTAAGAAAAATTTATGACAAGTTTTAATAGATCTTGCAGACATACGCACTTGAAACTAAGGTCACTAAGTACAGTCTCAATGTGACAATCCTATTCTCAATTCAACTTGCCTATCAAATCCAAATTATCATGAATTTGTTTTCCATCAGCCATTGGTAGACAAGCCGTCTAGCGTCAGTAATTAGGGAAAGTCTCAAACCATCTTATGAGCATGTTGTAACCAGAACTGGACTACTACTAAAACAGTTTCTGAATTGGATGCAAAGAAGCAGTTCTTACAAAGGACACAAGTCTAAATGTTTGATATTTTGTTTATGATTAATTAATTGATAATGAAACAAAAATTGGTAAAACATAATGTACTAAATGAGTGTAGAGTTTATGAGATGACCCCCAATTCTCAAGCAGTGTGGAGATGTACAGTATGGTGATCAAAGGCTCAGAGAGTGTGAAACTTCTACGATCAAGTAGCCTCACTTACCCAACCAGATGTCGGCACAGCGAAATGCATGTACCAGTTGTCTAAACACATGAAATTGCAATTTTGTCTACCGTCTCCTTCACCTTCCCAGCCCTGCAAGCTCCCATCATGCATTTCAACTCTGATCAAAGACTTGGATACTTGTAAACCATTCTGCCGCCCACCAGGGTAACCGTCTCTACATTTCACTTCAGATGTCCTGACGAGAGATTGGTTCTCCTTCATAGATGTAACCAGACTAGTAAAATCCAATTTGACTTGGCTTCACTCATTTGACTGTCTGCTTTAAAGTAAAATATATTAACATTCAGCCTCTGTGGCAAATAAAGACATATTAACACTCAGCCTCAATGCCAAATAAAGACATATTAAAATTCAAGCATTCTGAAAATAATCAGACTTCTTTTTTAGCAGTGCTACAAGTTTTAGTGAACAAGGGTTTGTACTTTAAGGGATCAAAATACTGTTGTCAATACGTTTCCAGTATATCCTTCCTAATATCAGCATTGAGTTCACGAGCCAACTCTTAGCTTTAACTTATTACTGCATCAATAGTCATCTCACTGATTATAAGAGATACTTGTTTTCTCTGCTGATAAAAAAGTGACCACAAATAAACACCCTCATTCCGTGTCCCTTTGGAAGATACAATAAAATTCAATCCCGCTAAAGTTTGGAATTATTTGGCAAGTCTTGACTGCCTCAGTTCTACAGTTCCAGAAATGACACATTGGTCTAAGATCTTATTGGACTGTATTTTTCAGTGTGTAGATTCATCAAAGTAAGATAACAATATTTCTCTGACTAAACGCTGTATAAAACTCTTTGTTTGCCTCCCAGGGCCTAATATGAATTAGAATACAACTGAAGTTTGGAATAGTTGTCAGGACTGCCTCATCACTAAGACAGTATCATAATGATCTGGTATCCTTTTGAATGTTACCTTTTCTTGTGTAGATTCATTTTATAAATTAACATAACTTCATTTCTAGAAATAAAAGTTTGTCTCCTCAAGCCCCAAAATCTTCAATATCATTTTACAGCATTAGCAGTTAATCCTTATCTCGTTGTCAATGTCAGGGTTTCAACCACTTTCAAAATATGACACACCATCACAACATATTTTGGTTCTTATCTACAAAGACATTTCCGGTCATTCTCATTCCGTTTCCAAAAATATAAAACATACACAACTTTAAAGCAGAAATGACGCATGTCCACTTCTATTTTTGGTACTCCCATAACAATTTCACGTTTGTCATCAGTTACACATATCGTGTTAAGCACAAAACAGCTACAATAGCGTTGTGATGGTATCTTTTCCTGAACACACAAGACATAATCAGGAGACTCATCACAACATGCAGGAAACAGACTCCGTGCTTGCCTTCATCAGCGGATCAAGTGCATGGTGTAGATGGCACTGTTACACCCACCTCCCTCCAAGACTCGCAGACAGGTGGAGTCAGAACCAATTACAACATGTGTACTGATCCTGTTTAGCGTTACCGACGGCAGACATGACTGGTGGCACTATCTGGGTTTAGCGCCTCTTTGAACAATATTTCTGTATGCCACTGTATGTCTGCTCAATGCGGTGGAGTGAGTGAGTTTGGTTTTACACAGCTTTTAGCAATATTCCAGCAATATCATGGTGGGGCACCAGAAATGGGCTTCACAAATTGTACCCATGTGGGGAATCAAACCCGGGTCTTCAGTGTGATGAGCGACCGTTTTAACTACTAGGCTACCCCAATGCCCCACAGTGCAGTGGACTGCCTCCGTGGTGTAGTGGTTAGAGTGTCCGAGAGAGCCGGAAGGTAGTGGTTCGATCCCCGACCGCGTCATACCAAAAGACGTTAAAATATGGTACTTGTTGGTCCCCGCCTGGCGCTCGGCAATAATGGGTACAACAAGGACTGGTCGGCTCGGAGTCAGTATAATGTGTCTGAGTGGGGTATTCATGCTTCACTGTGGCATGGTATCTCAGTGGGCTAGCACTATAAAACCAGCTTCAGTCTGGGCTAGTACAAGCAGCCTGTACATACACATACACACGCATGCACGTCTTCATATGAGCGAAATATTCTCAAGCACGATGTTAAACCCAATTTCACCGCACCCACAGTGCAGTGGAACAATTAAAGTGAAACATACACATGTAAAACATGAACATGAAGGACCTGAAAGACTGTAATCAGTGGGATGAAAAACAATGATCAGTGGATCCTGATAGAGCTAAGGGAAGCAACTCCGACATAACTTTATAACCATTTCCTAAAACACTGTGTTAAAGGGGCCAGTCTATTTGTTTCAATATGGAGACAAAACCATCAACTCATATGGGGATATGACTAAAATGTTTGAACTTTACTTCATTTACAGAAAATGGTTTGAATTTCTGGGTAGAGTTCTTAGAAGGTATATTTTCTTTGTGACACTTCTAGTGAAATTTGGAAAGAATATGTGAAAATGCACGATACACACAAATAGCATCATTGA
The DNA here is from genome assembly GCF_003918875.1 of Haliotis rubra. Lineage (NCBI taxonomy): Eukaryota > Metazoa > Mollusca > Gastropoda > Lepetellida > Haliotidae > Haliotis > Haliotis rubra. Next base: position 216,652 of record NW_025766986.1, on the reverse strand, counting down.
ATGTGAATAACATCAGCCTTTTTCAGTGAAAAACAAACTAGCGGACAAATTGTCAAGTTGAATCTAAAATCTGAAATTACATTTATGTGAATGTGGATAATCAATCTGTGTGAAAACATTTGGACAAGTGTTCAGCTTTTGTTCATGACGGTAAATGCAAATATCAAACAATAACAGGTCTTGCATGGCTGTTAGATCTAGTGATAAACTTTTATGAGATTTTAGCACAAGTTTAATAAAGTTATTATGTATACTTAACAGTTACTTTTTTGACATTATACATTTTTTTCACACAACTATTTCAAGTACAATTATTTTTCATTTTTCACTTTCGATGGATTTTTCAAAAAATTGTTTTATGGAAAATAGTACACCCATCAGCACCCTCCAAACACATGCTCTTCATGCCATGAGGAAGGTGTAACAACTGCAGCATCTACCACTACAACTACAGCGATACGGTCTAGTTCCAACGTAGATACAGTCAAAGGCTTAGTTCTGAGGAGATGACACTCTCAATTTTTGTAGCTGCCAATTACCCAGCTATTAGTCTTCTGAACAATGTATACATAGACTACAGATACTATCACCGACTATTCTAAGACCTTGCTTATCCTTGAGATTCAAATGAGTCTGACGTGACGCCATGCTCCAGGAGTGCCGAGGCAAATTGGACGAGATGCGAAGTGTGTCAACATCGTTTCGGCATTGATGTCAGGAGGGTCTAATATGTTGTAGAACAGCTCAGACAAATAGGACTTAGCGCTGAGTAGCAAGTCATCAATAAGATGAGCTTACAGTCCCACCCCCAAGACTGATACCACCTGGTACCGTCAGCCCTCGGTCCCGTCATGAACATAACGCATGGACCACCACCACATGATCCAGTCTAGCATATATATCTGTCAATATATATCTGTTGGCTGCCAGTGACTGATAAACTTCGATCAAAGTGAGATAGTGAGTTTAGTTTTATGCAGCTTTCAGCAATATTCCAATATCACGGCACCAGAAATGGGTTTCACACATTGTACCCATGTTGGGAATCTAACCCGGGTATTTGCATGATGAGTGAATGCTTTAACCACTAGGCTACCCCACGGCACCTTAGATCTGGATGTTGTTTGTTGTTTACCTCTGCACTGTGGTGCATTTGCCTATCACACCGAAGACCCGGGTTCGATTCCCCAGATGGGTACAATGCGTGAAGCCATTTCTGGTGTCCCCGCCGCGATACTGCTGCAATATTGGTTTTGGTTTGGTTTGTTGTTTAACACCGCACTCAGCAATATTCCAGCTATATGGCAGTGGTCTGTAAATAATCGAGTCTGGACCAGGCAATCCAGTGATCAACAGCATGAGCATCGATCTACACAATGGGGATATGATGATAAGAAAGTCAGTGAGCCTGACCACCGGATCCCGTTAGTCGCCTCTGCTGGAATACTGCCAAAAGTGGCATAAAGCCATAATCCCTCTCAATCTATATGGTCTGTGTATAATCAAGACTTGACCAGACAGACCCCTGAAGGTGCGGGTTAGAATTGATCTTCAGTAACCCATGCTTGTCGTAAAAGGCAACGCACGGGATCGGGTGGTCAGGCTCGCTGACTTGGTTGACACATGTCATCAGTTCCCAATTGCGCAGATCTATGCTCATATTTTTGCTCACTGGATTGTCTGGTTCAGACTCGATTATTTACAGACCGACGCCATATAGCTGGAATATTGCTGAGTGCAGCATAAAACTAAACTCACTCACTCACTCTTGACCAGACAAACAAATGATTGATGTCATGAACCAACATCAACAGGGCATGATGACATGTAATGTACCAAGTCAGTCAGCTTGTCAACACGGTCCATTTAGCACAGTGGACATTTTGGACATTTGTTGATGTACCATTCAACAGGGTTCAGGGGCATTCAACCAAACAAACTGGAAATGACTGCACAGAGTAACATCCTTAGATGTGCTAGGATCAGCTGATGTGGGTTGGAATTAGGGCTGGGACGGGTCCAAAGTTTCTACCCAGGTACCCCACCCCCTATTACCCTACCCTACCTGGAAACCCGTTATGACATCAAATTTGTAAGAGATGGCAATATATTCTTCAGAGGAGGCTAAAATTTTTAGTTTTTCAATATCTTAATCATGTATTATATTCAAAAGAGGTGACTGTAATTATGTCTAAATCTTCCAAGACAATACAACCTTTTAATCATGAAATAACATATTAAATTGTTTAATCTATTAGTCACATGATCATAACAGGCCTGGGTATTGAAACAGGTACCCGGGTCCAACTCAATACCCACCCGTCCTGGGTATCCGGGTTACCCGTCCCAGCCCTAGTTGGAGTCCCAGGTGATAATCCTTGGTTTGTCCCAGGTTTCAAATGGTGATTTTCTTCCACATTGAACTGAGACATTGTGATACATCATTCTAGTTCTCTAAAGATGCAAGGCCTTTAAATTTGTTGAGATTTCAGTTTTATCTATAGCTAGAAATTGAATCCCATGATATGGCTCTTACCTTAATAACACTATGTATTAAACAAACACAAATTCCAACACAGTATCATTTTGAAACGGGTTCGGGAGGAGGCAACACGAAGATACTAGAATCTCTTGTAGGTCATAATATTCCTAGTATCCAATTACAAAGTGGTTGCTAAGGTTCCACAAACATATACAAGAAACATAAAAACTAGATAATGGCACCTTGTCATGTTAAGTGCAGGAGATTGGGTTCACCTTGAACAAACAGACTGCAAACTGAAGTACATTATATATATATAAAACCAGACATGGTATTTCTGGAACAAGTATTTTTGAAAGCTGCTAAATGAATAAAATGTCATGATTTCATTCAAGTCCAACACATTGGTAAATCAAAATAATCATTTTATTGCAGCAATCCAATTTTTTACCAGTAAACCATATAATGCAAGATCAGTCAAGCGAACGTGGCTGAAAAAAGCCTGAAAAGAAAAATGTAACACAGAGCTTCGGCAGTGTCTCCAGAGACAGCATGACTTTTATGTCATTATCTTCAAACAACCACTCACATCATGCAACCCTGCAGGGAACTGGCCTGCTTCCTCACCCTAACCGAGTGCCTCCCTCCCCTTCTAATCCTGCACTCTGCTGATGGGGTGCCGCCAACCAACATGAATGTTGCATCATGTACAGAGTCCGTTCATTCATTGCCACAATTCAAATCATTCATTTCCCTAAATTAAGTTTAGAGAAGAACTTTCAATATGATGAAAGGAAAAGAACATCAATATACAGTTTTCCAGTTTTTTGTTTTTCTCAAAACTTAGTTCAATTTTAATTAAATAATTCTCTTAATGGAACATGAAGATCTAGAATTTCTTGGACAAATATCCTAAAACTGTTTAATATGATGACATGTTTATTAGACATGCTCCTTATCTGAATCACTAACTTAAATTTTTGTGTGAAGGTACTCTTTGTAAATAAGTGAATGTTATTTTTAATCAGAATCATCAGCTTCAGAGATATATTAAGCCTTACATGTTTTTGCTTGGTATAAAAACATGCTGACCGTAAAAATTCTAGTATTCAGAAAAACAGATACGAAAAAAAAAAAAAGGCCTTCGGATAGTGAAGATGACATTGAAGCTCACTTGGGCAATAAATAATTTTAACACATTTTTAAGTGATTTGACAAAAACTACACAGATTATTCATTATTTTAATATCCAAAATATTAACATTCAAATAAGGTAAAATAATTTTTTAACTCCATATTTTTTCCAAATCAAACATATATAAGGCAATTAAAATCCTGTAAAATTCATCCATTTTTCCATTGTACCAAGCAAATTTTCTACTTTCAAAATCTATAAACCAACAAAAAATAGATTCCCCAACAATATCGTGTCTGGGTACAGTACATCACAGTCAGACTAGCTATGCATTGCGATAACAATCACGTCTTGCAACAAGCAGCGGGTGTCTGCTATCTGTCCTAGTCTGGAATCCCAACATGCTTGTGTTCGTTTGTTTGTGTTATGCTTCAGCCAGCTATATTCCAGATACATCAAGGTGGTTTGTAAATAATCAAATCTTGGTCTGAAAAGACGGTCATTGACAGTTTGATCCCCCTCAGGGTACAATGGAGATACACAAGCATCTGACCGAATCATCAGATCCATATTAGTTGTCCCTTGATATAATATAATACTACGGACCAATTCTACGTTGGTTTAACGACTCTTTAAATGTTATTTCAACACTTCAGCGCATATCTGTCTCATGTAGGAGGAGTGAGTGAGTGAGTTGGGTTTAACGCCGCTATCAGCAATATTCCAGCAATATCACAACTGGGGACACCAGAAATGGGCTTCACACACTGTACCCATGTGGGGAATCAAACCCGGGTCTTCAGCGTGACAAGCGTGCGAACGCTTTAACAACTAGGCTACCCCCACCGCTTCGTAGGAGGAAAGCCCCACATGATGAATGTCTGAGACATTTACCAATTATGGAAACCAAAAGCTCATGTGTGGTGTCGAGACACCAAGAACCATTACCAGTACAAATCTGGCATCATGGGTTTGAAACCCATCAGCATCGGTATAGTGCTAACAAACAGGTCCTTCTCAGGTTCTGTCTGGTCGAGTATAACGGAAACACTTTTGAAAGACAAATACATACGATTATGTGTTTAATGTTATGAGGGGAACTTACCTTCAACCCGCACTGTAATATTATGAGAACCCTTTGCATTGGAAGCCTGACAGACATAGTTTCCTTGGTCTTTCTCTGATGCTTTGAAAATTTGTAAGCGTGATGATCTCCTGAGAACAAATTCAGAAGGTGTTACATGATAAAACAACAGATAATTCAGATGGGTGGACACACTTTGATGTAGAATCATGTTTAACTAAAACTTTATATAAATCTATTACAAAAAATACCAGCTTAAAAAATACATGAATTTAAGTAAAGAACCTTTGGGTATTTTGTAAAAATACATTTAACATAATTTAGATCTTTCAAAGATATACTTTGGCATTTTCAGGAACAAAAGTATATGCTGTTAGGAATTTTTTTTTCTTTTTAATAGATAAAGCATACACTCTTTATAGCTTACTTAAGATACGTACATACAAACATTCTTAAATATACTATCGTACCTAAATAGTAAATGTAAAGGAGCCGTTTCAAAACTCAACTCCCATTTGCTGCTATCCTACAACCAAGATATTTCCACCGTTTGAAAATATATACCCCCAGCGAATGCCATGACATAAACTTTGGAACTTGAAGCGCAATTTATTGCAACGACCATATTACTATTCAACACAAAACAACATGCTCTTCCCCTTCGCCATGTGCGAGCAACATTGTATCATGTCAATTGACCATGTGTGTTTAGACTACAGACCTTGCTCTTTCCCAGTGTGCCTTCCCCTTTACGCATATGCAAGACATATCATTCATCCTTACGTGATTTGTCTGAACCATCAGAGCTTGATTCTGGCTGTATTCCAATGTGGAAAAAATACACTTGTGATAAGATCTTATCTGTAGAGCTTTCACCACTGTTGGAACACATGATTTTATTGCCTTTGATTTTATCTTCACAACAGACTGGAATTTGTTATTTGTAAATATCCTCTTAAAAATTTCAACACGATGCAAGTTGCATGCAAAAGAACAATAAAGTAAACGCTGTTTTAATGTATCTTGGACAAACTCCATCACCACCGGGACAATTCCCTCAAGGGATGCTTGTCTTCAACGTTGTATAATTACTTGCGCTCTAGGCTGACATTTTTTGTAAAATTTACATTGATTCTCTTGATATAATCTAACAATGGCCGTATAAACTTCAAAGGTATCACTTTATATCTAAGAATCTCTTTTAACAAAGTAGTCATCACATATGCAACTTTGATTTGTTTTACAACAGCCCCAGGAAGTTAAGTTTATCCACATGGATTAATCTGACAAGAAAACGGGGATATTATTCATGGATATCAGCCCTATCACTTCTAAATACTATTCTGTAATCATGCATCTTGGAAGCAAAAAACAAACAGCAAACAGAGAAAAATGATCAAACAAAAAACACAGAGATACATAAAACACTTATGTATTCCATACTGGAATTTTATTATTCAATTGGTTTGAAATTTGGAAATGTAACAGTTTTGAGGACAATTTTTAGATTTCAAATAAGATTGTGTCTGTATACGATGCAGGCTCTCTCAAATTGTTACTGAATTTTAATTTCTGGTGTCCCGCGCCATGATATTGCCGGAATATTGCTAAAAGTTATGTAAAACCATACTCACTCACTACTGAATTGTATTCTGACTGACTGACTGAGTTTGGTTCTAATGCGCTTTTAGCAATATTCCAGCAACATCATCAAGGGGGACACCAGAAATGGGCATCACACATTGTACCCATGTGGGGATTCGAACCCGGGTCTTCGGCGTGACGAGCCAACGCTTTAACCACTAGGCTACCCCACCGCCCGAATTTTATTCTGAACTGCTTGGGACTAGTTTATCACTAAGACAAATTTATTTCTTGTTCGTTCTGGTCAAGAGTAATCTTGTAGACAAATTCATCCTTAAAAACATAAAGGGGTATAGGGTTCCATCGGTTACCTTCATTTTTCTGTTTTATATTAGCAAAAAACGAAATTATTTGAAATAAGTATATTACACCTCTAATCTTTTGCTGCAACCAAATATTGCATCTAAATTCATCAGCAATTACTTGAGACTTTAGTAGCATACAATATGTCCGATTTATCTACATTGTTGCTTCGATAAAGAACACAGTATAAGTAGAGTTTGGGGGATTATACAAGGGTAGAAAAGAGATTAGGATTGGGGTAAAAAGCTGTACCTGATGACAATCAACACATTAGTTGGAGTGTACAACATATTCATTGGTTATCAAGCATGAAAATAGGACAAAGAGATCTGACAGATTAGGGCCTTGTCTTCATGTGACAGGTGGTATGAAGTCTAACCTGTCAGTCAGGTCAACTAGCAGCATAAAAAACAATTTGTACCTTGTGATAAAATCATGAAGTTGAAGAACACCTGATTTCCTAGTACGATGACATAGTGAAGAACAGGCCAACTGATGGATTTACCATAGTGATATGAATGAAGCAGATGTTGGTTACAGACATCTATATGGACTTTGCATTAGAATTATCAATTTCTTATAATTCTTATCAATGAATAAACATTATCAATTTCTTATAATCTAAATATGATGTTTTGTCAAAGAATTCAAAGCATGAACAAAGTTGTCATGTCAATTGGATAACCCTAAGGACCCAGTGGCGCTATGGTTTAATACCAGCACTCCCCTTGTCTCCAACCTGGATAACCTAAAGTAACAGGCACTATGGTCTAATACTGGCACTCCCCTTGTCTCTGGATAACCCAACCTGGATAATACTGGCACTCCCCTTGTCTGGATAACCCAAACTGGGATAGGCACTGGATACAGGCACCAAATGGTCTAATACTGGCACCCCCCTTGTCTCCAACCTGGATAACCCAAAGTAACAGGCACTATGGTCTAATACTGGCACTCCCCTTGTCTCCAACCTGGATAACCCAAAGTAACAGGCACTATGGTCTAATACTGGCACTCCCCTTGTCTCCAACCTGGATAGCAGAACTCCTCACTTCTACAAACCTTGATAACCTGATATATTTTGTTTTACATAACACCTGAATACATTTGGTTCTACATTAATATAAAAGGAAACATATCCAGAAAGGTTTTAATAAAACTTACCTTTTATCCTGTATTCGTAACGTTCCTGATTTTTCTTTTAAAGGATGTCCATCTTTGAACCACTGAAATTTGGGGTTTGGCTTTGCTTTTGCTGAACATTTTAACCGTAATGTGTCTCCTTCTTCAATACGTCGATTTCTTATTTTTCTTATTGCAGGTGCTTTTGCTGCAAATAAAGAGACATAGAATTAATGAAAATTGTAAAATATATATCTATCAAATATTTAATAATGATGGTCATTGTCTCAAACAAAAGGTCATAATTTTCTTGCCTAAAATGTCAGAAGATCTTTAGAGGGCCATAACTCTGATGGAGTGAGGAGTGAGTGAGTATGGTATTACACTGCTTTTAGCAATAATCCAGCAACATCACGGCGGGGGACACCACAAATGGGCTTCACACATTATACCCATGTGGGGAATCGAACCCGGGCCTTCGGCGTGACGAGAGAACACTTTAACCACTGGGCTACTCCACCGCTCCTAACTCTGATGGAGTCAACCTGAGTTGAACAAAGTAAGTTGCTACTGGTTGTTGACATACAGGTATTAGAGTAAATCTAAGTGACCCAGAAATTCTTTCGTAGCAGGCATATAATGTTCATGGGTAAATCAGTCCCCAGCAATCTGTTTTTGTTGAAAAGACAGCTTGGAGGAGAATGGGTGAGATTGCATTGCGTGACCTGGTTGTGTGTCAATGCATCCCAGTGGCAGAGATAATTGCATATCATATCAACCATGGGTTAAGGTAGCCTCCGTTGATAACCTACAAGTTGTAGCAACAGTTGGCAATATTGCTGAATACACAGAAGCAGTGTCAAGGGTCTACAGGTTACTCTGAATATATATAATTATTTAATTTGAAACAAGAATATTTCTTGATTGAATGGCATTCTAGAAGTTAGTAAGTGGATTGGAAAACATAAAAGTTTACAGCTAATAAACTGTTTATGGCAGCGGATACATTTCCGTGGAGATTCTTACACCATTCTCGAGGTGGAACAAACTCTTGCATCAGAACAGCCCGAAAACCTTTACCAAAATGTTACCAATTCAATCAAATAGTTGTTTAGCTGTATCTTTACACAAGAAAATTTGATATTACTCTTTTTCCTTTTTGCATAGATCATTGGAGCGGTGGGGTGGACTAATGGTTAAAAGTGTCAATGTCTGAAGCCCATTTTTGGTGTCCCTTGCTGTGATATTGCTGGAATATTGTTAAAAGCGGTGTAAAAACATATTTGCCCGCTTGATGCATAGCTGACTGCACATTATAGAAATGGCCATCTGCAGACACCTGTGACAAGATTGCTAAGTAGTATTACACACTATACACAGCACTAACACATGCAGTTCACAGCATGAAAAACCAAACAGGTGCTTTACGTATAACACCCTTGTGTGGATAGAGTCCCATTGTTCTGATTTACAAACTACCACACTAACTGTTAAGCTACTTATATATCACATTATATATATATATATATATATAAGATGTAATTTTTAAGAATGAAGTACATTGTACTAACATATAATTCTGCTGTACATAGTTAATCGGCAACATCCATGTGTTCTATAATTGAAACTGACAACCATTGTTACAAGTGATAATACATTTCTCTGGCTCATCATCCGACTCAAATTGACACCATTTTTTACCAAAGGAGAAGCATTTGCAAATAATCGATAAAAACCTTTTGCTGGCTTCCAGTGTCACTCATGCAATAAGAAACGCCAAGCCAACAATCAGGTCACAGGCTAAATCAATATCAGTTATGATACATTCTTTGGGTGGCATTGACTGTTCACCCTTCTGCACTGTTCTCTATGAGATCAATGTCTACTAACAGACCTGAATCTCCAGGAATCATAAGGAACAAATGAGCAACTGTTCTTCAAGGAGGTGATTGATCTCCTAACAGATCTCAAACCCTGGGATTCCTATATTCTTCATGGAGGTCATTGATCTCCTAACAGATCTCAAACCCTGGGATTTCTATATTCTTCAAGGAGGTTATTGATCTCCTAACAGATCTCAAACCCTGGGATTCCTATATTCTTCAAGTAGGTCATTGATCTCCTAACAGATCTCAAACCCTGGGATTCCTATAAAAGAAGAGGCAAGCTGTTCTTCAAGGAGGTCATTGATCTCTTAAAAGATCTCAAACCCTGGGATTCCTATAGAAGAAGAGGCAAGCTGTTCTTCAAGGAGGTTATTGATCTTCTAAAAGATCTCAAACCCTGGGATTCCTATAGACAAAGAGGCCAGCTGTTCTTCAAGTAGGTTATTGATCTCATAACAGATCTCAAACCCTGGGATTCCTACAGAAGAAGAGGCCAGCTGTTCTTCAAGGAGGTTATTGATCTCCTAACAGATCTCAAACCCTGGGATTCCTATAGAAGAAGAGGCAAGCTGTTCTTCAAGGGGGTTATTGATCTTCTAAAAGATCTCAAAACCCTGGGATTCCTATAGAAGAAGAGGTCGGCTGTTCTTCAAGGAGGCCATTGATCTCCTAACAGATCTCAAACCCTGGGATTCCTACAGAAGAAGAGGCCAGCTGTTCTTCAAGGAGGTTATTGATCTTCTAACAGATCTCAAACCCTGGGATTCCTATAGAAGAAGAGGCAAGCTGTTCTTCAAGGAGGTTATTGATCTCCTAACAGATCTCAAACCCTGGGATTCCTATAGCCAAAGAGGCCAGCTTTCTTCAAGGAGGTTATTGATCTCCTAAAAGATCTCAAACCCTGGGATTCCTATAGACAAAGAGGCCAGCTGTTCTTCAAGGAGGTTATTGATCTCCTAACAGATCTCAAACCCTGGGATTCCTATAGACAAAGAGGCCAGCTTTTCTTCAAGGAGGTTATTGATCTTCTAACAGATCTCAAACCCTGGGATTCCTATAGACAAAGAGGACAGCTGTTCTTCAAGGAGGTCACCGGTATCCTAACACAGATCTCAAACCTTGCAACTCCAACAAAAAAGCCAACTGTTCTTTAAGGAGGTCATCAATCTCCTAACACAGATCTCAATCCCACAGATTCTAATGGAAGCAGACAGCAACTGTCCTTCAAGGAGGTCACTGGTCTCCTAACACTGAGCTCAATATCAAGGATTCTTATGCAAGAAGCGAGGAAAAAATGTGTTGACAGTCCAATTACCAAATCACGTCTTTAATGATTTATCGGGACTTAGGAGTCAACCAAATTCAGAGAACAAATACAATTACAAAAACAGCTTGCCTAATGACAGGAAATGTACAGCCATGTTATTAGATCAATATAACCATTTCAAGTCTAATCCTAGAAATAAATCCTTACAAGGTCAGCAGGGTTTTTTATTTCGCAATCTGATATGAAGACATTTCTTAACATTTTGTTGAAAGGAACATTAATCTTTCAGCATTGTTATCCTGGCTTATCAAGAGCTCAAGCCATATGTCATACACGATTACAGTATTGATGTACAATCTGACTGGATCAAGACGTAACTGTATCCATATTCTGATCACTACTGGAACTCTTGGCAGATAACATGTGTAGACATTTGCTATCAGAGACTTGCCACAGGAGATGTGTTCATACTGAGTGCTTGATTTCATGCACCATGTCTCAATTCTCTGAGTGGGGTGTTGGTACTGTTCTATTAGTTCCTTGTCTTAGCATCCCTTCACCAGAACTTGTGAACACAAAAGTATTGTTCAACTGTGATATATGACTTTTTGGTCAGTAAACAAAGAAAACCTCAGTGGACTCTAAAAAGTTTGGGCATCAAATGACCACATTGATCATCCCAAGAAAAAAAGCTTACTCAATCAAGTTGAAGGAAAAGAAAAACCACATCGTTTGGAACACTTTGTCTTGAGAACAAATTTGAACAACAACCTCACACACACACGATCTTAACTCAAAAGATTAATTGCATTTCAACTCCTAAAGTGATTGTGTGATTTTAGGCCATTTTGATGTTCACCCACACTGGCTCTGTGGAATCAGCAAACATGGAAACTGTTAGTCTTTAAGAGTGAGTGAGTGAGTTTAGTTTTACATGCACTCGGCAATATTCCAGCTATATAACGGCGGTCTGTAAATAATCAAGTCTGGACCAGACAATCCAGTGATCAATAGCATGAGCATCGATCTGCGCAATTGGGAACCGATGACATGTGTCAACCAAGTCAGCGAGCCTGACCACCCGATCCCGTTAGTCGCCTCTTACGACAGGCATGGGTTACTGAAGATCAATATTCTAATCCAATGCTCAAATAATCCCCCAAAATCCAATTGGTATAAACACATATTCATTCAGTTGCCAAATAAAAGGCACGAAAATACACTGAAATTGAAAAATGTTCCTATGTTCTTTCGGCAGGAAAGTCCCAGAAACATCAATTCCAAAGGACACAGGAAAGGGCATCAAAACGTGTACCATTTCTGGAACTGAACCCAAGATCTTCATCCAGATTATGAAGAGCAAGCAAAAAAGCCTCATCCACTGTGTAACCTTACCACATCGTACCCCATCTTCCTCAACCTCCTACAGACACTTCAACAAGTAAATTGCCAGACGATCAATATCCTTCATGTAATGGAACTACCCCTCTTCTGAAACAGCCCATCAAATGGCATCTACATCATCTGCATCTCACTATTTACATGATTAACCGTCAATGGGAATCAATGATGCTGGGTGACATACCCCTGCAGAAGAAATCCCCTAGAATAAGAAAAAGTCTTATCTATAGAAAAACATTTCCTTTTTCTCGCAAAAATGCGTTCAGCCATATTGAGTACAGTTTACCGAACATACTTTCAAAGTCTCCAGCATGTCTTACTGTCAATTCCCCATAGCCAGCTTTCCGATATGTGTGCGTATGATTCAATACGGCAAAATTAGCCTTGGTCCATTTGGTCAAGTTTGATAAGCGGGATCTGCTTCTTATCGTCTTTTCCCAGTCGACAAGAGCACAGCGGCTTAGTGAGATCCAGCATGGTAAAGTCAGCTCCGTGATCCCCTGTGGTCAACTCAGGCTATTGAAATGTGGTAACATCAGTCATTACATACATGACTAAAATACATTGCTCAATACGATCTTTCAAGGACAAATTAGCCGTCTATCCCCATCGGGTTCAAGTTAATCAGTGGCATCGTGTAGTAGAACATGTGCATCTCCCAACGGACCTACATTAGTATCCTGAACTTGGTCAATGTCAAACTTAACCTTTATCTGGTTTGCCTCCATTTTGTTTCTGACTTGTGGTAGGAAAACCCATCTGACCCAATTTGATTGCAAAATGTAATAAAATGTTGTCAAGGTTATATGAAATAATTTCATCAAATGAATAATTAGCCACAGATTTTTAAAGATTTTTGGTAAAATAAAAATATCCCTAATTGGAATATCTTGTTAAAGATTGTAATCAATGCCCGATAAACTTTTTAACTCACCCGGATATTAAATCAGGTCCATGACCTTGTGATTCTGATCAATGTGAACAAAGGAATTTATTTGCCGTGTGAACTCAAACATTTTTCTTGCAAGCCGTAAAATCTCACAGATCAAAGGGCATCGCTAGTAAAGCATGTAAAAATCGTTTCTTGTATATTGTTTTCTCAAAAGTCATAACTTAATGTTACATGTGCTCTGCTGCACATAATCCTCTTTGTTATATCCCATGATAATTTTCTAGTACAACCTTAAAGCTCAATAATTAATGGCACAATGCCATGACCCAAGTCCAAAAAAATAAGAATAAAAGGTTCAATATATGGTAATATTTCACTAGGGACATGTTTTGGAAGTACTTTCTAACCTAAATGATATGGTGGATGGCCTAGTGGTTAAAGGGTTTCCTGTTCACACCGAAAGGCCTGGGTTTGATTTCCCAGTGGGAAAATTGTGTGAAACCTTAAAATGGTGTAAAATACCTTCACTCACACTCAAACCCCCTCTCCACTGAACAAATCTTGGACAAGACTTTAACCCTGCCACTTCGATAATTCTTAAAACACTCAGAAGAAATATTGACATGGTAACTATCCATCACTTCTTCAAACCACGCCACACAATCATGGTAACTTGGTCAATGTAAGAATGTAGGTCAACTGACAAGGGACAAGCTTGGTCAGGTACACTCACAATGATCATGGCCAGTGGCTATTTCCAAGATGTCCATAGGTGCCTCTTGGTACTCACATCAAAGACATTCCGATAAAAAAAAGACAAAGAATAACACGACATAACGTTTATCTTTTCTATGGCATATTTGTTCAAAGAGTTAATGCAGATGTATTCTATTTTTTGCCTCTTGCAAAAACCTTTGAAAAAAGAATGAGTAATTGAAGAAATCTTCAAGGAGCCTGAAAAGTCATTCTGGAAAATCATCTGTCTGTGAATCAATAACGAACAGTCAAGTTATTTTGGTAGATCTAGATGTGACGTTCAATATACTTGACTGACTGTTATATTTGTCATAACATCTCTCTGTCAAACAGGTAGACAATGTCTCAAGTGACTCATTTTACTTCTACACTGACAATGGCAAAATGTTGCATTGGTAAATACAAAACTACGACCAAAAATGTATTTATTAAATATATATATTTACCTCTGAATTAAACTATTTCATAAAACTCTACATCATTATGACTTACAAAATGCTCACACATGGGTTGTTGAAAACCACTGTCAAATTCACAGTGGTGTTAGCAATTTATGTCGAGACATATTATAGTCTCTTTGCAGTGAAAACGTACCGGTGAATTTCACTTTAAACAAAAATGTAAATCGAATACAGTGAAATTAAGATTGCGAATCCTCATAATTTTACTTTGCCAATTTACAAATTAAATCTTAGATTTTTATTTTTTTAAGATTGCATAGTTTTCACCGCAAACAGACTATAATATCCGTTGCTGCTTGTTTGTTGTCATTATACCACTCCAGATCAATTCCATTCCAGATAGTTCAGCTATCTGTACAAAGTCAAATCTGGAGCAGACAATCCAGTGATTGACATCATGAGCATCCGCTACACGATAAGGACACAAAGACATTAACCATATCAGCAAGCAATTATCACCAAAGTGACACAAATGGATGGTTGTGTTTGAGGAAATTGCCAGTGATAAATATTTCTGTCTCACATGCATGAGTCAGAACAGGAGACATAGATTCGGGTGATTCCATGTGTTTCAGAATCACGGAACATATTTTTCCATTTCCATCAGTTTGCAAATGTCCTCATTACAATATCATTAGCTACTAAAGGTATAATAATACCATCATTTATGATTGATCAGCCTTAAGATCAAATATTCCAATGGCGCCTTGGGGAAACTATTTTTCATGGTAATTGCTAGAAATTGTCAATCTATACCTCTGAAGTGAACTATTTTATAAAACTATACATCATTATGACTTACAAAATGCTCATTTGTTTATTCCTTTATGGATCTGTCTAGTGTCAGTTCGCCTGCATCATTGATTATCCATTATTTGAAAAATATTCAATGAATATGTTATATGATTAATCATGGCACCTTTCTTTTGAGTGTCAGTACTTCTCTGACTCAATGCTGGTAAAAGCAGTTCATTCCATTGAACCATACTGCTCATCGACGAAGTGAATTATCATTGATGTCAAAATTCCATATCCTTCCTTGCCAATCATTTTTCATGTCCAATGTCATTTTTTGATATCCCTGATTGTCAAAACAAAATATCTTTTATGGTACCTCCATTTTATTTTATCGCCAAATCAAATTCCTCCATGTGTAATAAGTGGCCTCTGAGCTACCCACAGCGTGACCTGTGCTATTGACGACTTGACCTCATCTATTGACCACTCCAACTCTTCAATCACCACATTACTCAGACCCCAATATTGTTGATATCAGTTCAATGGTCAGTAGCCAATCTTGACCACTAGTTGTGATTCCCTGGTCACCATCCAGCTTCCTTCTACCCCCTTCAATGTCAAGGACGTCTGCTAAGGTTAATCCGGCCATCTTCAACATAGAGACTATAAACATGACTTCTAAATTCAAAATCCTTTAAGATAAGGCGAACTTCGGTATTTGACTCCTTGGCACTTCCTAACATCGATGGAGTGTTTCCTTTTGTAGGGCAACTGTAATATATTTCCATTTATATTGGCACCTAAAGTGTTCCATATATGGCATTGAAACATATATTTACCATTGAGTCACAAAGCACAAATATAGATGTGTATGTGCCCATGGAAATTAGATCATGCCAAACTATATTGCTAGTAGTAAGAAAGTATACATGAATTTGTAAAATAGATTGCAAAAAATATTACAAATTATTATGCAAGCATATTTTTCCGGCTACCTGATTGGTCTAGAGGTGGTCACGTGACCGTCGACAGAAAAGCATATTGACTCCAACCCAGGTCCGACCAAAAGTCATATTGACCTGAGTTACTATGACGTCAAACTATGATGTCATTCACGTCAAGTTATGATGTCATTTTATTGTTTACATGTCACTGTATTGTTGACATTACGTTATTGGTTTCTAGTGAAAATAAAATTACTTTTCTTGACTAAATCGACATGTTTTGGATTTTAGAAGCTTTTTTTCGGTAATTACATAATAAAACAATTATAGGCTGGCGAATTCGGTCAATACCTGTTTTTATGGACCCGTGAAAAGCAATATTGACCGAGGACTTCTTCGTCCTTGGTCAATATTGCTTTTCGCGGGTCCATAAAAACAGGTATTGACCTCATCACCAGTCTATAATTGTATAATGTTACATGATTTCATACAGTCTCCGCAACATCATAAACTTAAGATGTACACAACTATAATACCATACCTAATACGTAACTATTGAATAACCAAATCTTGTATGCTTCATTACCCAACATCAAACATGGAGACAGAATTTCTTCTGACTGGCAATATATTATTTTGGTCAAGCCCTGAACAGGGAGAATGTTAATTCAACAAGGATATATAAGCAGTTGTGATTTTGATAGTTTTCCATTCTTATGTTCATGACCTGGGCCTCCTTTCACAAAGCACTAAGGTGATCGTAAGCCACTAAGGTAACCTTAGTGCAATGTTAAAGAATGGGAGTTAAGGTTAACCTTAGTAAAGGATGCTTCGTGAAAGGAGCCCATGGAGCTTTAGGGCTCAAAGAACTAAAGCCATTTTAACAGTACCATCGGCACTAAAATACAAGGAATCCTCAACCCTGAATGGTTTCTCTCATGGACCTAAGGCTCACACTGTGAAGGCTGCCAGAGTCATCGCTTCATATATTACTGATATTTATTTGTTTCTTACCACATGAATCTCTTGATCGAAAGGTCATGAATAAACATGATATCTTAATGGTAATCTGTCCTCAGCTTCTCATCTAAAACAAATATATACTGATTCTATTTGCTAATCTTGCTCCTCCGAGGATTATTTGAGGACACCATCAGACTTATGCTACTTTCACACAGTGCTCGAGAAATATGGTGATTAGAAATAACTGTACAAAATATTATAGTGCTTTATTTGCATTGAAGACAATCATGTGTTCTGTTTGGAAGTTCATCAGTTTGATGCCGACTCGTCACGCCGAAGAATTCATGAGGGCACAATGTATGAAGTGGTCTGGTGTTGATATTGCTGGAATATTGCTTTACATACTCACTCACTCACTGTTTGTAAGTTCATCAGTTTGATGCCAACAAGAATTCATGACACTATATGTGGTCCTTGACATATAATAATGCATTTTCTTTACTAAGGCTTTTGTATTTTCAGCTTGTTTGCAAATATTTTTCTTCTAGCATGGACAAGCACATAGTCAGTAGAATGAGCAAAGAAAAAACTTTATCTGGCATTATTGTGAAATGTGAGGTGAGGCAGGGTGAAGCAAGGTGCGGTTAGGTGAGGTGAAATGAAGTGGGGTGAGTGAGTGAGTGAGTATTGTTTTACACCGCTCTTTCAGAAATATTGCAACAATATCACGACAGGGGACACCAGGAATGGGCTTCACACAATTGTACCCATGTGAGGAAACAAACCTGGGTCTTCAGTGTGACGAGCAGACACTTTAACCATTAGGCAACCTTAATGAAAAACTAAACTAATGTAAAACAAAACTCACACTCACTCAAACCTTTCCACCCAATCCATTAATTTGCATCTTACGACCACCACAGGTTGCTAGGAACAGTTCTGACCTGTCAGCCCCATGGGACTCATCTCAACTCAGGACAGGGTAATAATGATAGATGTTGATTGTCTTTCTTAAGTCTGTTAGGGTGATAATATAATCGGAGATTATCATGATAGCTTCATTCCCAATCTATTCAAAACTGTTCTAGTGAAATAAACGATTTTCAGCATCAGTGGACACTGCTGTACAGTAGGCTTGTGGATTAGTAACGTGGCCTCCATTCAAACTGACAGAGCATTACAGGAACATGGCCTGATAGATTGCGGATGTATTCTATATCTGCCAGATCCGTTAACGTTGCAGTCAAGGCGTGCGTTATCATTGTGAGTTATAATTCAAGAAATACTGCCAATTTATTTCAAGAATTCTTGGTTTAGAAAATAGTTTTTGTTCCAAGTTTTACTTTTGTTGACATTTTATTTTATTTCCCATGTGTTATTTAAATAATGAACGAAAGGTCATTTTGGGCAAGAAATCTGGCAGTGAAATCAGCCTGTTTGTTCATCTTTGAAACCGTCTGTGCACATCAGGAATGGTTTGACCAATAGCATTTTATTCTGTTTACAAGAATGACAGACATTTATTTATGACTCTCAATCGTCTCGTGTATTTTATACTTCACCCAGTCTGTTATCTGTATGCTATTGATTTGAAATATCATCCGAGAATTCTCTACTGACATTTTGATGATGATGAAATTTTCTGTTACGATAACTTGACGTCAGATGATGGGACCAGCCAATAATGCCTGAGAAACCAATAACTTGGGGATGATTGAATCATCACAAAGATATTCAGTATTGTGAGACAGCAGTGTTCAATAGAACATCACAAGGGCAACAGACATTCAGGACAAGAACATTCAACATCCATATTTTGTGGTTTCCACTCATGTACATATCCTTTGTGCTCACCATTTAAATAAACGAGTCAATAAAACAAAATATGAGTGTGTTTATGCATGTTGATAAAATGGATTATGTCAAAATTTATGTTTTGGTCACATTTTCTCAAATTGGGATGAGTCCTCAGGACGATATCACATAGTTTTGAAATATTTTCGCATAAGGCCATTGGTTGAACTCTACTATATAAAACAACTTGTAACATGTTATGGAATATTTATATCGTTTCTTGACATACTTGTGGTTATGAAGTGATTTATCACACATGTATTTGATAAACTCACACATCAGTGAGGCTCTTGTGACCTTTACCTTCTGAATGTTAAAACATAGATTAGCTGGGAGATAAAAATTGTGTCGGTCTTCAAAGACAACTTGGTTCTATCTGGGGTGCTAAAATGATAAAAGTTCTTAAAAAAGAAATGTTTATGCATCTTTATAAAAACATGCACATCGTTCATTACATATGGACTGATATTTTCACATCTCAGTCTGACCTTGAAGATGCTATATTCCGAACAACTTAACTCAGAAGTTAGAGATGAGATAAATATTTTTCGGCTCTATTTGTGAACTGGACGATAAGTCTAGCAGTTTATATATAGCAGCAAGTTGTAGAAAGATGACTTCTCAGATAAAAGCGTAGGAAGTTCTGAGACTTTAGTCGAATGAATGAGTGAGTGTGACTTTGGTTTCAACACAGCCGTCCTTTAACTGCAGCAGTTGAAATACCTGCCTACCTAACCGCCTGGGACGGGTTATTTTCAACAGCAACTGCCAGATTCTCAAATTCACCTGCCCGATGGGTCAGGTTAAAATTTAGACATGTATATGATGATATTTTGAGGGATGAAAGTTTTGGTCAGAGCTGGCAAGTTATATATTTAACCAGCCCTTGGGTCTGGCTGAATTTTTTTTGAGTTTCATACCCTGTTAACAGTACTTCAGTTTTAATTCCATGACTCATGACAGCATGAAACCTACAATCACAGACATCACACTGACAAACCCAGGAACACAATCAGGGCGAATGTGAAGTTGGAAGACACAATCACAGGTTTCATACTGTTATAATTATGTTTCAGGCAGTCTAAGTAAACTTAAGCTCAGTATTATTCGTGACACTGCTATACTGAGTCTAACAAAACCTAGTAGAAGGAGTTGTCAGCTAACCTTTTGGACTGACCAATCAGAACACAGCTTACCAAATCGTGAAAGTTAACATTAGCACATACCGTTTAAACCTATACCTAAAAACTCGAACGATTCCAAATGCTATTATCTGCACGATCGCTTCCACGTGATACACACAATGAGTAAACAGTCGCTGAAAAAAGTGTTTTTGTCAATATTTTTGTCATCTTGCGAAATATACGCAAATAGTAACCATGTCATTAGAAACCCATAAGAGTATATACTGCAGGTCAAATATATGTGTTTTATGAGGATTTTCATTTGTTGATAGATCAGTGTCAGCGACCAGGGGAGAGAAAATCCAAAAAACGTTTTGTAAGTCCTGCCGAACCCAAACAAGTAGTCGTTGTCTGATTGCTTAATTCCGTTTGACTGTCTCGTGTTTGATTGGACGTTCATAGCTCGCTCAAAGGTTAGCAGACGCGACCTTGTTAGACTCAGTATAGCAGTATAACGAATAATACTGAGCCTAAGTTTACTGAGACTGTGTTTCAGGTGAACACAAATGGACGTGAGTGAGTGAGTGAGTGAGTGAGAATTCCCGCCATAACAAAGCTTGCCAACTTAATGTGGAAGGAAATCCAAAAGTGATACTGGTCTTAGACTGTTAATATTGCAGTGAAACTATGGGTATTGTGTTCACAAACTTATGAACAAAATTTGGGTGAAACAAGGGTTTATCACTCGATCATCAGACGGATAAAGCAAATAATGGAGTGCTGTATGACTCTTTCCCTTCAAAAAATGGGATCAAAGTGCAGATATTTCGAAACATTTGATACATTTTCCGACAGTCATCTAGACATCACTTCACATTTTTATCATGTATTATGCGATGGATTTATCTGACAAGGTATAAAAATCATATCACCCAAATTTTGAAAATGTGTCAGTTCTTGCCTATGTAAAATACAGCAGTCTGTAGAAGCTATATTAAACTGAACATGAAACGTGGGACATTTTTTTAACCACCAGGGGGCAGGAAGAACATTTTTAATTCTTGGAAATATTTATAAGTCAACATTTATTTAAGATGTAATCTTGATCAAACGTTTCAGAGCTGACATAATCATAACTAACATCTATTACAGATGTAATCACATTTTTTGTCATCCAAATAAAATCCGGTTCCGTGGACATCTTGGAACAAGTAGCCCCTGATCCCATAAACACTCGCTTCTCTACATAAATAAATTTTCATTCAGTACTTTGAACTACATATTTTTTTATCCGATATTACCAAAATCACTAATAGCAAAAATCTGTGTAAATTCACATATCTAATGAAGAACTCGTCGCCTCGGACCCGGTGCCAATTCACAGCAGTGTATCAAAATGTTATCTTAATCAGCGACAATTCCCCAACGAGGGTCCATCTGCACGCCACCACAACCATCTCCACAGAAGTCCCTAACAAAAACCACCTGTGAGGCTTCCCTGAATCAGTCTGCCGACCACGGTTTCTCTGAAGATGATACAACTCGCAGTGGTGAAACACATGGTGTTGATTTACCAATAAAAACACAGCGTGAAGCCTTTTCCATGAAGCGGGAAGCCGATAGGTGACTTAGCTGAGGCTGAGTTGAGGGCGTGGATTCCTACACCTTAACACTATCAGGTGACATATTCATCATTATCATATTACCAAGGACAAACTTCTTCTTAGTAGGTTCATTGAATCTTGCAGCAATCTTATTATTTGTTCTCAACAAGTAACTGAAAAAAAATTAAATTCTAAATGGAAACACTGACATTTGGGTTTATTTTATTTAAGGTTCAATAAATATTACAATTCATCTTTCAAGAATTTCTTAAATACATCTTATATCAAGTTTTTGAATGGCATTTAGACATGATACACATGAGGGAGACTATGTCGATGTCAATGTCTTTAATGCAAGGAGGGGTGGTGGGGTAGTCTAGTGGTTAAAGCGTTGACTCATCACGCCGAAGACCCGGGTTCGAATCCCCACATGGGTACAACGTGTGAAGCCCATTTCTGGTGTTCCCCGCCGTGATGTTGCTGGAATATTGCTAAAAGTGGCGTAAAGCCAACTCAGTCAGCAGTCAGTAATGCAAGGAACACGCTACTATGGGTCAATGGAGGTTTAAACATTGACTTCGAAAAATTATGTTCCTCATAATAAAGTCCCATCCACAAGTTCTCTCCCTTGTATTTTGTATCATTTGTAAATTCTTATGGGAACAGTTGTATTAAACAAACTTAGCTTTACGACTATATAGATCTATGTTAAGATTGGAGTGGTTTGAAGTAATGAAGCAAATACTCTGAAACTCCTGTAAAGAAGTTGCCATCCATATCATTTGTACAAAGCCCCTTGGTGCAGTTCTACAAACCATTAGCGTTACGCTGTCGTAAGCCCATATTAAAGTACTGGAGTTAAAATTCCTTAATGCATTGTATCATGACATCTTTTAACATAAGGTCAATGCAATTGTTAAAATGAATACCATGTCAAACTCTTCTACAAATGTTATGCAGTATTTGCTATGCAACGATTCTGAATACAGTTGATATAAACCATCAACTAAATTGATGTCTACTCCTAAGATTTAAAAGATTTTAACTTAATGTCTGGGCTTCATGAATATTACATAATTTGAGTGAAATATCTCATAATCTCAGCAAAATGAGTATTTTCCTAAACTTGATTTGAATTAATGGCCACCAGAGTGTCATACTACTATCCCAAAAACATATAGAAAATGTAAATAGAAGGAGAAATTTGTAGATGCTAAGCAATGATATCGTTCATTAGTATTTCCCAATGACGCTATCAATGAGTTTATCAAGTGGTTTGAAGATGAAATTACAATATTAGAGACACAGTTCTGTTTTTATATTCATCTGTAACTGCAAACAATTTAAAATTCTGTTGAATCCTATTAAGTAAAATCATTTAAATAAAGCTTATCTAGATGTGTCACAGCATGATAGCCTAGAGGTTAAAGCATCTGCTTATTAAGCAACAGATCTGAGTTTGATTCCCTATCTGGGTATAATATGAAAAGCCACGTTCTGGTTTTGACAAGATACTACTTGAATATTGCTAAATTTTGCTAAAACCGTTGCAAAACCATAATCACATCAAACCATTGCTAACCATTTGTTCATGCAGAGTGATGAATAATGGCTTCAAAATTGACTTCATCCTAATAAAGAATATCAGAAATGTTGCCTATCAGACTTTTCTTAAGCTTTCATTAAATTTCATGATACTTTTCTGAATAAATGTTTCTTCATTATTTTCACAAAATCATATCACACACTGGAATAGAAACTAGTGCTAATAATGATGACAAGATGGATTACAAAATATACATTTGAAAAACATTTAAATGCAGAAGATATTACTTTAATAATCAGTAAAGTGTCTTATGTCTCCAAAGGACATTGATAAAGATTCAACTTTCCAACAGCTTTATCCAAGAAGAAGGTCATGCATCACCGGTCTGAAACATTACACGAGAACTCCCGAAATGGATACAATAACAAGTTTAACTCTCGAGGACAAAATGTCAATTTTCAAACTGAATACACAGTTGAAACAAAAGAGAGAACTAACTGCTGGCAACACAAACACGTAATTCAATTGACAGAAAAAGGATTTGTAGCGTCGTTTTGCCGTGCATAGAACATTGATCGTAATGTCATTGGTGCAATAATCATTGAGTGAAACATCATTAGTGCAATGAACTTTGATTGAAACATCATTGGTGCATTGAACATTGAAACATCATTAGTGCATTGAACTTTGATTGAAACATCATTGGTGCATTGAACTTTGATTGAAACATAATTAGTGCATTGAACTTTGAAACATCATTAGTGCATTGAACTTTGATTGAAACAGCATTGGTGCATTGAACATTGAAACATCTTTGGTGCAATGAACATTGAAACATCATTGGCGCAGTAAACATGGCTGCAACATCATTAGTGCACTTTGACATGTACGCGTTAACTTAAGTGATCATGAGTATTTTGTGCCATTGCTTTGATGCAACGACATATTTCAGCATTTAAGTGGTGATAGTAGTGTTGATGTGCAGCACTATCAGTGAATTGGGTGGGTGGTAGCAGACAAGATGTCGAGGGGAAGAACTGGAGGTGCTAATAACCCTTACACAAGATCTGGAAGTGCTGTATTAACCTGGATGACCTCGACAGGTGGCCACACGTAGTTCCAGATAATGATGATGCTGACCCTATACAGTCAGGTAGGGTGCCTGGTGCTGGAGCCAGCCAGGTACACCTACTGCTGGCACTGGTCGTTCACAAACAGCTATACTTCTACAGCTCTGTACAACTACTCCTGTCAGCCAGGCATGGTGGTGGAGCTTGGGGGTGGGGAATCGTGGTGGAGCCTGAGGTGGAGCCTGATGTGGAGCCTGCTAGGAGCCTCAGAGGCAGGCCACACAAAGATTCCTGAAGGTCCCAGTCTGTACCACTCAAGCCTATTTTTCATACTGGGTCGATGGGGTAGCCTCATGGTTAAAGCGTTCACTCATCACGCCGAAGGCCCGGGTTCGATTCCCCACATGGGTACAATGTGTGAAGCCCATTTCGTGTATCCCCGCTGTGATATTGCTGGAATATTGTTAAACGTGGAGTAAAACCCAACGCACTACTTCTCATATTCCACAATCATTGCTCACGTTTGCTAACTTCATATATACATATATCAGATATTTAGAGCTGAAACATAATTATCAAGCAAAGCAAAATGTATCAATATTCTTGATTGTGTAGTATTATTTGTCAACAAAATTAGCACTCACAATGACTTGCATCAAAACAATGGCAAGCCATAAATGTACTTAATCTGATTTTGAACACCTACTATTATACATAATACAACTGACACATCACTTCAACATGGTGGAGTGATTGGGACTTAGTGCAGATTAGGATTAATGATTTATCACATTCCAAAATGAAGTAAAATGGAATTAAGTGTAAAATAACATTATTGGTGCTTACATAACCTTCATAAATGTAAATCTGCTTTTATAATTGTAGCTCACATTTGACTTCATATCTTTTCATGAAAGTAGACCCAGGTTAGAACTAATCTTCAGTTACTTGTTGTAAGAGGCAACTAATGGGATCGGGTGGTCAGGCTTGCTGACTTGGTTCACACATCGTATCCCAATTGAGCAGATTGATGCTCATGCTGTTGCTCACTGGATTGTCTGGTCCAGACTCGACTATTTTCAGACCACTGCAATATAGCTGGAATATTGCTGAGTGCAGCGTAAAACTTAACTCACTCACTCATTTCCTGAAAGTAATGCATACAATATTGAGATCTCCGACACTGATAATCCACAGAAAGTGCACACTTCAGAATCTGACTTCAGACAATATCACTAACTCATAAACATCCAATTTCTAAACATGACAGACAATCCATCGTTACGTAGACATTTTCCCAAATCAAATATTTTTCCCTACAACATAATCCCATCTCAGACCAGCCATCTTTAACTTGTCAGAGCATATCTGTCACCCTCAACCCATCAAACCCTATCACTTTCAGTAATTATTTATCTTCCCATAAGAATTTCTATTTCCAGATTGGCAAACAATAAGTTATCATGATCTCCACAGATGTTTCCCTCCTATCAATAACTCAATAACATCATGGCTGAAGCAGCCATCTTTATTTAGACACCAACAACCCTGCTGCATCTGGGTAAATATTGTTGTAATTCATGTCAATATCCACCCAATCAAAGGAAACCTGTCAACGATCTGTTTGAGTGCAGCCGTCATAACACATTCAGCAACTATTTACGACAATCATAATCCCTTTATTCCTCCACTTCCTGGTGCTCATTTTCTTCGTCTGAGAATTCAGACATCCCTTCGTGTGTTCCGATGTGCATCGGAACAACCAGGATACTGCCAAGAACGTCAAGATATGTAATCCTATGACATCAAATTACCCACTTAACCACACCTGACTTGCGCATCAGATTTTAAGTGAAGACTAATTTTAAATTTCGTCTTACAGATGTTTGAATTATTTATACAAAGTATTTCTTACAAACAGGTAGGCATTAAAATAAAAGATAAATGTTTGTAATGGATCAGTTTGATGTTAATTTCTTTAACAAATCTCTTGAAAATAACTAAAAGCAAAAAACAAATTTCGCAAATACAAAAATGGCCTGGCCTTGTGAAAGAAAGATGCTTAGTGAAACTGACTGCTTTGCAAGAGTTGTGGAGACTTCTGCTTTGTAGGCAGAGCTAGGGTCTGTACAAATACATATCCTATCTACTGCTGCTGCCAGTGGTGTGATAGTGGGTGCCACGTGATGATGCCATTGATATCACATGCTTGCATGATATCATGACCTATCTGTTGATATTTTCACACATGCTTTAAAAAACCCAACCGAACCCACACTCGCCTATGATAGCAGTAGTTTTTCTCGACACCTTGATCCAGGGTGACAAAAATAAATTGGGAAAATTAAGTAAAAATACAACCACAACCCATTAAATGATAAAACCATCACAAAATAACCCTTAATTTATTGCCTATTTTTTATACTAACAGGTTTAGAATACCTGATAAAGTCATATCTGTTAAATAGGGGAGCCATATTTACAAGAAGTTGACATGATTCGTCAAGTATAATTTGAATTATACAATTTGCTTTCCAGCGATACACTTTTAACGACTGATTGTCAACTGTTAAGGTAAATAAGTCATTAAAAAAAAACATGACACGTGAATAAAAGTTCAAATATATCACAATGCTATTTTCCTGCCAACACTAATGGTCGAAAGATCTTTCCTTAGATACCCTTCTAACGACTGATCGTCAACTGTTAAAGTACATAAGTCGTTAAAAAAAATATGACAGATGCATAAAAGTTCAAATATATCACAATGCTACTTTCCTGCCAACACTAATGGTCGAAGGACAAGGAGAACCATCATAAGCATGTGGATGGACTCTCAGCATTAAAACCTTTCTGCGAGTACAAACAGAAACGGTAATCCTCTAAATCCAAAAATAACAAATCAGAGACGCTGTAACTCAATGCGAGCACAGATAAACCATGAAATGATAAAGTTCTGGCATAGAAAAAGAAAAAGAAAAGATTGGAACATAGCAAGTCATGTACATGCTGCAACTGTTTGACTGAAACATGAGGAAAGTCACCCATGGGACGACTCCGCATGGAAATTAAGAACTTGTTCGTTATCAATGTACCAGCTAAACCAAGATAATTAGATAAATTAGAGGAATTCAAGTTGTCATGCTGTGTTGTGATAAACTTCGTAAATTCAAGAAACCAGAAAGGGGAATTGGTAACTTGTGAACTGGTGTAGGAGAGGTCTCTAACCAAATGACTTATAAGATATTTCAGAATGCAGGTCTGTCTGTTGACTTGAGGTGCATGGTGTTTCTTTAAGATGTAATCGCTGAAAGATAATGTGATGAAAGTACCGGATGAAAGTCAAGTCTCCCACTCTGGGTTTCCAAAACATGGCCAATGAGTACTCTCTGTCAATGTTTAATTAAGAACTACTGAAAAAATAGTTGTGAGATCTTTACCGTCACTACACTCCATCCCAGTAAACATGAAAACACATGATAAACAAAATAAATAATGAAGCCACTGTATTTTTAGGTCTTGTTTAATCTTTTGGGTTGTGTTACTGTCATCTTATTTAAGAGTATGTTTTAACATTACGGAAATATATAAAAATATTTGTATTTTGACCAAGACAATTTAAAATAAATAAATTCTACATTTTTCTTTCATGTTGAAACAATATACATCAGCAATGTCATGATGCTAACATTTAAGTTAAATTTAAGCATGGGTGTAATTAGCATTTCATCAACATGTACAAAACAGAAAAGTCTTGTTGTAAAAATCTGCTCAAATGATCATAAACCTTGAAGGATTTCTCATGAAGAGCAAACAGGTGTCGCTAATGAACATTTTCTTTACTTTTTAACGAACAGTTTATCTAAATGTGCGAACTCAGGACAAATATTGCATATCCGTTGATTATCTTAGAAAAACATTTCTATAGACTAATTTGCACTTCATAAATTGTGTGTAAACATTCTCACTACAGGCTGTGCACCTGTTCACTGTTTTCTACCAATGTGACATTTTGCATTAATTCCACGTTAAAATAGACAAGTATGTATAGCTGATGGGCAAAATGTCAACATTCTACTCCCTGTTGTAGTCTGTTATCTTCTCAGTGTTTACAATTATATGTCCTAAAGCAAATTGTTAGGTTTTATATTTGTTCAAATATCCATTGATGACACGAAAGGTCAGAAAAATGTTGGAAAACACCAGCCTGTGCAATTTATCAAGCAAGAAAAGAGTTTAATTCTTTTTAATAAAGTTGATTTAACAAATTTCCACAGAATTTATTGTTGTTTGATTTTAACTTCTGGATATCATAACTGAGTATTCCAATGCTTGCAGTGACAAGTTTGATAGATTGTACTGGTTTTGTTACAAAGATCAATTCAACTATTTTTAATTATCATGTGAACATTTCCCCTTCCGACTAAGCGGTTTTGACCACGGGCCGAAACAAATTCCATGGGTGTAAAACACAAAATAAAGGTGAAAACTATGAAAGGATCAGTTGACAATTAGAAACACCAGAAATCATATGATAAGTTCTCTGGTAAACACATTTGTTTCAGATCATATCGGATCAATCCAGAACAAGTTTAATCTTGTCATTTAGTCACAAATAAATCACAGAAACAATGAATATGCAGTGATAAAACATTAAAAAAGTTGAGAAGTTGACCAAAATACTGATAATGTAACTGCACTTCTGACATTGTGCCTGTCTGTCACAGATACTATTAACCTGTGCACTATCAATCAACACAATATCCCTGGCTGAGACGTCTGTTGATTATTCCCATTATCACCAAGTCACCATGATGACAATTCCATCAGCTCAGCACCGCTATCTGCACAATGTAAGCATGCTGGAAATGCACCTGTTTATTCAACCCTATAATGACGACAAGCACATAATGCTGTTGACAGTTTCATTACAATTTAATTTATATAACTGTCTCATCAAAGACAGAAATGACCTCTAAAACTGCCTAGCTAAACTAAAATTGTTCAGTTGTGTGTAAAATCAATGTTTTTTTGCATTCAAAGTGGCACCTACGCGTGAGCTGGCCTTAAAGTTTCTGACTGTCTAAAGATTTTGGATAATTAGAATGGATCTCTTTCTTGCAACACTTTCTAAAGGTTACGTCAAGTTTCTGTCACCAACAAAAGTCTGATTGAACTGGTTAGGAGGGTCCAGTGACATTATTTTGAAAATGATTTTAAAGATAATGAACATTTGCAAACAGAATCATACATATTTAAAGATGCTTTCACACCTACTGACTACTGTGTCCAATGTGGAGAATCGGTTTTCACTAATGGAACCACTCATTATACAGAAAGAGTCATTTGCAAACTCATAAAACACGTCATTTGCATTCACAATATGCATCCATTTACTTCATTCACATAATGCTGCCATCAGTCAGTTTTTCTCATGAATTTTCATAACTTAAAAAACAATGATTACATAATGCTATTTTTGTTGCGGTCTAATCAGACCTAGGAATTCACTGGGCATTCTGAAACAAGTAAATCTGACCAGCTATTGGTTGTTATGCAAAGTAATAGAGATGTCATATAGCAACGATAACGTGGTTTAATTAGGAGAAATCGCTTGATTTACACATTTTTATGATTTCTCAAAGAAGAATTGTTTTACATTGTGCTGCATTGTTCTGAATGCATTGTTGCCTTTCACTGTTCCACATGCATTGTTGGCTTTCATTGTTTCACATGCATTGTTGCCTTTCATTGTTTCACATGTATTGTTGCCTTTCATTGTTTCACATGTATTGTTGCCTTTCATTGTTTCACATGTATTGTTGCCTTTCATTGTTCCACTTGTATTGCTGCCTTTCATTGTTCCACATGCATTGTTGCCTTTCATTGTTTCACTTGTATTGTTGCCTTTCATTGTTCCACATGCATTGTTGCCTTTCATTGTTCCACTTGTATTGTTGCCTTTCATTGTTCCACATGCATTGTTGCCTTTCATTGTTCCACTTGTATTGTTCCACATGCATTGTTGCCTTTCATTGTTTCCACATGCATTGTTGCCTTTCATTGTTCCACATGTATTGTTGCCTTTCATTGTTTCACATGCATTGTTGCCTTTCATTGTTTCACATGTATTGTTGGCTTTCATTGTTCCGCATGCATTGTTGCCTTTCATTGTTTCACATGCATTGTTGCCTTTCATTGTTTCACATGTATTGTTGCCTTTCATTGTTCCACTTGTATTGTTGCCTTTCATTGTTCCCTGCAATTTTCTACATGCAATGTTCTCCTGCATTGTTAAACTTGCATTGTTCCACATGCACTGTTGCCCTCCATTGTTCCAAATGCACTGTGTTATATTGAAGAGTCTGATTGGTTGAGACATGTTACTTGATAACCTTCCTTAGACACTGGTCATGACTCTCAGAACATGTCCTGCCCTATCAGACAGCAGGTGATTGGGCAACCAGGTGAGAAGACAGGTGTTATAAACACACAGGAAACATAAAACACTGGCTGGAATTTGTTCCTCAACAAAACTTAGAAACCTAGCAACATTTCTCATTACTATGAAAGAAAATCATGTATGTTTTATAGTTTGGGCGTTGCCATAGTTCAGCAATAAGTACTCATTTCTATATAAATGCTTTATTTCCTTGTTGACGACTGAGTGAAAATAAAACCCTGCAGAATCAGACAAACCAAATCACCTCCTAAAGTTTCTCTTATCCTTTTTCCTATAAAGACATCACATTTTCAATATAACATTGGCTAGGCACATGAAGACTGAGATAGTCTCCTTTCATGAAAGAGTTTACTGGCACTGAATTGGGCTGTTTATTTTATACATGGGTAACTCAATATCTGCAAACCAAAGCAAAACTATTAACTATGTCTCAGATATGTAGTAGAAAATTCGTGATAATCGGTTGATTCCGGGAAGTAACAGGATCAATAAGCCCTGAAGTGGCTAGTTGGTTCTACTTCTGTCATCAATAGATTTTATTGATTTCTTCGACATAGTGAGTGAGTGAGTGAGTTTAGTTTTACGCCGCTTTTAGCAATATTCCAGCAATATCACGGCGGGGGACACCAGAAATGGGCTTAACACATTGTACCCACGTGGGGAATCGAACCCGGGTTTTCGGCGTGACGAGCGAACGCTTTAACCACTAGGCTACCCCACCGCCCCTCTTCGACATAAAACCTTGTTATAGTCGATATATAATTTCTGTATATTTTTTCATAATGGACTATAGTAGCCCCAGTTTTAACTGATGCAAACTGCATGACCAGAATTGCCAGTGAATTCCTGTCTCAGAACTAACAGATTTGAGTGATATATCTGACTTGAAACAACTTTATGGTTGAGGTATAACTTTTGTGTAATTCTAAATTACAACCAATAATTGTTTCAGTTTTACCCTTTAAAATGCACGTTCACTACAGCCAGAGAATTGCTGGCCAAGAATCAACAGCAACAGCAATGGCAGCAGCAACGGCAACAGCATGACATCATACAGTTCAAAGTATTCCCTCTTGCTGAGTGAGTGAGTGAGCGAGTGAGTGAGTTTAGTTTTATTAGTAATATTATTACTAACAGCATGAGCATCAATCTATGTAATTTTGGAAGATCTCGAGCAATATGTTCACAAAGTGATCATGGCACTGAGATTATTTAATCACTGATAGTTTAACATTGACCTGGAATAAGTGTAGTGCTAACATCACATCATGGAGAGAGTGAGTGAGTTTTGTTTTACGCCGTTGGTTGGGGACACCAGAAATAGGCTTCACACATTGTACCCATAGGGGAATCGAACCCAAGTCTTTGGCATGATGAGTGAAAGCTTTAACCACTAGGCTACCCCACTGCCCCACACATCATTGAAGTGAGCCTTGACGAGTCTGTCACCCAGACACAAGAGAATAAATTAAATATGTGTTTGACTCAAGTCTAGAAGGATAAGACAAGTCTTAACAAGATACTACACTTCTGGGATGAAATGTCAGTCTAGGCCCTGATGGTCAAAACCAATCCCTCTTCCTCGCCGGGTCTACCTGGACCACGTTCAACGAACTGATCTCAGTGCACCGTTATCAGAGGTCTATATTTCAAGTATAAGAATAACGACAGTTGCTGCACTAAGATGTTGATGAGGAACAAGGACATGTGCTCACCCCCTCCATTCCCTTGCTTCATCTTTCCATCAAGCATGACATGGTGACACAGAGATGCTCTCATCTGCACATTTCTCAATCAACCTGTCGCTCATTTCCCCTCAAACATGTCTCCCTTTCTTCATCAGCCCCTCTCATCTGCATCTACTCACATCCAGACAAGGGGTATTATATCTTGCATTCATGTCTGACTACGTGATACGTGATTGAACAGAAGCATCACTCGAAATGATGGTGAGGTCGACTGCCAACACTTTCCCTAATTGGCCAATACGTTTTACTACACTATATTTGTGTTTGTGGAGTAAAAAAACTCATTTTCATTCCCTTTCACAACTTTGCCAACAATATGTCAAAACTGATATCACCATCATCAAAGAGTGCCTGTAGGTTAATCAACCTTGTACTTTTTATAGACCCGGATGAACCACAGTTAGAATGCTCCGGTCTACGCCATCCATGACTATCATTACAGTGGTTTTGACGAATATGTGATAAATGTGTTCTTTTCAAAATATTTTGTCAAGCATGTCATGTTTTGTATGTACGAAACACTCCTCTTGTTGATCAGCAGGACTGATACGAGAGATAGCGCTGCTACCATCACGAGATGGTGCTATCAAGACTCCTCACATCACCTTAAACACAATCAGGATTGTCGTAACACATTTACAGATCACTGATGATAACTGGTTAAAAAGAACATTGCAATTGTGTGGTGGGCTACCTAAGATCCTGTGAAGTAATCCATGCTGGGATTGGTTGATTGGCTTTCTGGTCCCCATTGTCATTACGACACAGACGTGTGGGGGTACAGACAGGTGTTACTGGGTGCAGGATGTTTGTGGGGGCTTGGGGGGTGTGTATTTGTGGGAGGGAGTGTGTATTTGTGGGGCAGGGAGTGGTGTATTTGTGGGGCAGGGAGTGGTGTATTTGAGGGGGATGGAAGTGGTGAATTTCTAGGGCTGAGAGTGGTTTACCTATGGGGCTTGGAGTGCTGTATCCGTAGGGCTGCGAGGGGTGTACTTGAGGGGGCTTGAAGTGGTGTATTTGTGTGGCTTGGAGTGATGTATTTATGGGATCAGTGAGGGGTGTATTTGAGGGGGCTGGAAGTGGTGAATTTGTAGGGCTGGGAGTGGTGAATTTGTAGGGCTGGGAGTGGTGAATTTGTAGGGCTGGGAGTGGTGTATCTGTTGAGAGCGGTGTATTTGTGGTGCTTGAAGTGGCATTTTTATGGGTATCAGTGAGGGGTGTATTTGAGGGGGGCCGGTGAATTTGTAGAGCTAGGAGTGGTGTATCTGTGGGTCTGGGAGTGGTGTATTTATGGGACTGCGAGCGGTGTGTCTGTGGGTTGGGGGGTTGGGGTGTTTGGGGTTTTTTGGTTTTTTTTATTTGTGGGGCTAGGAGTGGTGTATCTGTGGGGCTGGGAGTAGAGTATTTATTGGACTGGGAGCAGTGTATCTGTAGGTCTGGGAGTGGTGTACAGCCTGGTCTTGGAGCAGTGTATCTGTGGGTCTTGGAGCAGTGTATCTGTGGGTCTTGGAGCGGTGTATCTGTGGGTCTTGGAGCAGTGTATCTGTGGGTCTTGGAGCGGTGTATCTGTGGGTCTTGGAGCGGTGTATCTGTGGGTCTTGGAGCAGTGTATCTGTGGGTGATGGGCTTGTATTTGAGGGAGCAGGTATTTGGGTGTTTATACAGCCTGGAGTTACTGAGACTTGCACTGATAAGCCTCAAAGATAAAACTAAAAATAAGAGTACATATTAACATATTTGCTCTTCAACGGACCTAAATATATGCGTAATCCACCTTTGGTAAACATCCTCAATGATCACAAAATCAGGACCAGTTTCTAAAAATGAACAGTGAAAAGTCATAGTGCATCTATTTTCCAAATTAAAACCAATATCCAAAGCAATTCCAAAACAATTATTTTGAATCTAAACATCTGAATACACAACATATAATTCCAAACATACGGTCTACCTCACGAAACAAGTGATTCTATCTAAGTAATCAAGCAGAACTCACTAGCTCACAACAGACTTGCTACTTTAGAAAACGTCATCAGGACCCAATAAACTACCAACTGTGCATGTCAGAACCATTTCGACCTTGTTTCAAATAATTAACGAACAGTTTGGAATCAATTGTGATTGCTAGACAATGTTGATGCATCCCAAACTATTAGTGTCTTGTATTCAGGAAATGAACATGGCAAAGCTTTTGGCTGTATCGTGTATGGGGATAAAATCAGTCATTACACAACGAAAGATACCAGAAAAGACAACTTCAATTAAACAAATTAAGTTTTTCTTTGGTGGTAGGTTTTTCTTCTTATCCACTATGTCAACACAGGTGAAGCAGATCAATTTGAGAAACTAGACAAAAGGAGCTGTGAATTAGTGATCATTCGATCGTAATTAATTTCTAAATGATGCCGCTGTCTCTTCCATTTCATTGATAATTCAGAGAAATTAACAAGTTGTCTTTGATCATGTTGATTAATCAGTTTGTGCAAGTTGTCAGTATTGGCACACACCCAAAAACAAGTGCTATTGCACCACAAAAGAAAATGTACAAACACAATAACCAAAGTTTGTAGGACTACATTGACAACAATATTGCTCTTTATTAAAATATGGCACACTGGCAAAAACTGACAATGACATCCAGAGAAAACTATAAGGAAGTGTGTATTCAAATAACCAACAAGCCACCCAACCAACTAACTTGCCAACCAACCAACAAGCCAACCAACCAACAAGCCAACCAACCAACCAGCCTTCCATCCAACCAACCTACTAACCAACCAACCAACATGTCTACCAGCCAACCAACCAACCAACAAGCCAACCAACCAACCAGCCTTCCACACAACCAACCTACTAACCAACCAACCAACCATCTACCAGCCAACCAACCAACCAACCACCCTTCCACACAACCAACCTACTAACCAACCAACCAACATGTCTACCAGCCAACCAACCAACAAGCCAACCAATCAACCAGCCTTCCATCCAACCAACCTACTAACCAACCAACCAACCTATCTACCAGCCAACCAACAAGCCAACCAATCAACCAGTCTTCCACCCAACCAACCTACTAACCAACCAGCCAACACGTCTACCAGCCAACTAACCAAGCCTACCTACCAACCAATCACTTACCAACAAGCCAACCAATCAACCAGCCTTCCATCCAACCAACCTACTAACCAACCAACCAACCAACATGTCTACCAGCCAACCAACCAATCAACAAGCCAACCAATCAACCTACTAACCAACCAACCAACATGTCTACCAGCCAACCAACCAATCAACAAGCCAACCAATCAACCTACTAACCAACCAGCCAACATGTCTACAAGCCAACTAACCAAGCCTACCTACTAACCAATCACTAACCAACTAACCAACCAATCAACCATCCTTCTACCCAACCAACCTACTAACCAACATGTGTACCTACCAACCAACCACCAACCAACTAACCAACCAAAGAACCAGTCAGCCTACCTGCCAACCAGCCAACCAACAAGAAAACTAATCAAGCAAAGTTTGTCTAAACATATTCATGTCAGAGTGACCTACAGTCAATGTACATACATTCAGAAGTCACATTCACCACAAAAACTTTTGCAATTAAGCACTTTCAATTAGCTGCAACAAATACAGGTCAATGACCAACGCACAGGTAGTTCAAGCAGGTCATAAGACGCTCTCTGTACCACAGCTCGGTGGACGCAGACACCGGTCCGCCCTACATATATTCACTGTCTCATTCACTGCAAGCAGTAAAACACATTTCATTGATGATTGATAGACCAAAGCTCTGCCAACCTGTGCTATCAAATCAATGAATACAAAACGCTGTGGACCATTGGACTGGATTATCATCGCCCACAGTGACCTAAAATCAATCTTCGTAATTTGGGTTAAGTAAACAGCAATGGCTGATCCAATTTGATCTCCCTATGATAATCGCATGGTAGTGTATTTCATATTAACCATTACATAATAAACTATATTCATTGCTAACAACATTTGTAATGCAGATGCAGCTGTAACCAACATTTCAATACTAATTGCATATTTTGTGCATCAATTATTTATGTTTTAATAACCTAACCATCGCCCAGTCCATGAAGAGCCTACATCCAATGCAACATTCCACCTGCTATAGCCTCTTGTGAAGGGCAGACATTTCTAAAGGTAAAGCAAATAAAACGATTACCATCCTGTTTTTTTACCTACAGACATCTGTAGTTTTATATAAATGGCTGTAACCTGAATCCCCAGTTGAGCTGACACTATATCTTAGACAGGACAGGCTAGACAGAACAGTTGATACTTAGTTTAGAAAAGCACTGCATGGCATTCATTACAAAGTAAACAGAGAATCTATATGCATGATATTTATTACAAAAACATATTGAATCTAAAACTGACAGAGCATCAATCAAACACATGCAAAGCACCAAGTGCTGTTCAAATAAACGAATTCCTTCAATAAAACCTGTGATATTTCAGGCAGCCATAGATATGATAAAAGAATGCATAAAAATACTAGACATGATTTTGCTTCCGATGCATAAACCCTAACTTGCATCCATGCAAATCCAAAATAATATATAAATATACATAATAACCCCAGAATTCAGCAACTTGGTTATGTATGACTACTAAAATAGGCCACCCATGCAGATCTCATTGAATGACACATCAAGCAGACTCTCTTCAGATAGAGCTTGTGTTGACATACCTGGTTAAATAGGACAGACAGGGTCTCAGAACATGCTCCCCTCTGTGTACATACTCACACACAGATATACACATATATGTGCACATCTCCATGTCGTGACTATATGTGGCAATGTTCCGTACCAACAGCCTTCGCAAGGAAAGCTGTGTGAGACTTTCAGTTTGTGATCACAATGAAGCCAGCTCCAAATTACTTTGACAATGTTGTACAGACAATTATATTATTTGTACTCAAAGGAAAAGTGCAGACACATACTTCTTAATTGAAAAAATAGTTTTGCAAATTTCTTTTAAAAATTCCTAGCCTTTAAGTCTTTCTCTTGTGAGCAGTGCATTTACACT
Organism: Haliotis rubra; assembly: GCF_003918875.1. NCBI lineage: Eukaryota > Metazoa > Mollusca > Gastropoda > Lepetellida > Haliotidae > Haliotis > Haliotis rubra. The sequence goes on along the minus strand of NW_025766986.1, from coordinate 179,086 downwards.
ATTCCAAATATATTTCATGTATTTATTATCAGTAGCTACTTGTTCTTCTCTTCGGGTCAAATCATTCATTTCTTCAGTAACTAAAATAGACCTCAAGTAGTTCAGAAAGGTTTTTTAAATTGACTAATCAAAGAAATCTATGATTAGTACATGTAAAGTTTTCTCTACATGGAAGAAAGTCCTCAGTTTCACAATTATATGTAGTGCGCATGAAGATTAAAAATGTCTCCTACACTGATAGTATTTGTCTATAACTTTATAATAAATGAATTAATTTTATGACAAACTTAATTATGTTTTTTGTATGATATGACACCACAACACCAACACACAACCAGTCTTGATCGACCACAAAAACAACAGAAGACAAAACAGTCGCGATGACATACCAGGTCACTAAAGGTCAAGCATGTCCTGCCCCGCCCACAGCATGAGGAAAAGACAACATGAATTTACATGACTTGGTCTTACTAAAATTGAGTCATTCTTTGAAGCAAGAATAAAAATATGTTCTGATCCCCTATTAGTCTGTCGTACCGACCCTGAAGCAAATATATCCAAGAAAGCCCACGCAAGTCTAGAAAATGTGGCAAGTCTAGATTTCCTCAGCTTCTGAAAATGAAGAAAGTCTCAGGGCTCCTTTTCATTATATTTCATTTTTGTTTTACTATGAACTTTTTTCAGTAAAATATGTTCATTTCAGAGACTAGTTGTTAGTCTAATCTCTTATTTGCAGCTACAGATAAAGATTAGCCAATCAATGTACTTGTGCATCTTCAGGGCAGATTAGCCAATCAAATGTACTAATACATCTCCTGGGCAGTAATGATTAATTTACGTTAATCACGCGACAGGTTACAGATTTTCTGAGATCTACTTTAAACCTCTCCACCCACTCACAGCCTAGTCCATGCCCAAGGGCCGAATGAAAGTGTTCCGTGAGTACACCTGGGCCATATTCTGATACAGACTATACTGCGACACCCAGCATGAATGAACTTGTATACAAGTTGACACAGACTGGAGGACACTAGAAACCAACATGGTCTATACCATTGTCCTAGACCAACCACAAACCTTCACAAACATGCACACAATATCACCCTACCCCTTGGATCTAACACAGTTCTGCATCAACGATTTCATGCATATAAACCATATAGGTAATTAAATGTACATACAAAATTATACAGTAACATTTTAAAATCATTTTTAGCAAAAACATATTTCATGTGAATATTATTTTACATTTTTTTCCCCTTACCACAACAAACTGGCATATGAATACACTGAATATAAAATATGCACAGAGAGAGAAAAAAAAGAGAAGGAGAAATTTCTTAATGCATGAAATTACCATGTCAATTTTATGAAAACATGATTAGCTTTCTTGCAAGGCCATAACTATAAAAAATATATAATAAGTGAATATTCAAAAATTCCTTCAATAAAAATATTGAAAAAAATTATCAAAGAAATCTCACTGATGCTGTTCATCTTTCAGTAGGAAATCAGATTTTCATGAGCAACTGTTTTGGGTAAAACTGGCCCTTGTTGAAGAGGGAGGTGATGGGTCATGAAGAGCAAGTTGAATTAATCAATGGCAGCCATTCATTCTGCCATATCGAGGACAGATGCAAGAATAATGTTCTGCATGACTGAGCATTACGGCAGACAAAGTTTAAAACTCTGAATTATTCATGCCAGGAATCCATCTCGACCGTTTTGCAAGTCTCTTTCTTAATGCTTGGACAACTTTTGATTCTGAAGATTATATTTGAGATTGGTCCGATGACGTTCTTGATAGGCCGATCACTTAATGTTACTATGACGGCCAAGCTTTGCATGAAGGTCGTTCTCTAATGTGGGGTCGGGAGGGTAATTCTGATGGATTGTTTATGACATAAATCTAAATCAATGGCATATGATACTCTTCTATCAGAACTAATCATGTCGTAATCACAGTATGATACTGAAAGAGAAGGCGAGTTTCCAGACTATGAAGAATCCCTAGGGCTGTGTATGGTGTCAATTCAGATGTCAGACACTTGTATCATATAGGTAGAATGACATACTCATATGTTATATATAATTTATAACACGTTTTGACATGAGGTAACAGCAAGAGATACTTTCCGTGTGTAACATTGACGTTTTTCCACAGATAGCAGGCTATCTCAAATAACCACGGCTCATAACAAGACATATCACACTTGTGTACCTAGTATATCCTCATCATTTAGGAATGATGATTCTATTTTTAATACATATAACAATTAATTTGAAATAAGCACGTCATGTCATCTGAAACATTTGATACTGACATTAAATGATGCAGACAAGATGACTCTAGGTTGGATGAGGAAGACTATTCTCAGCACTGCCTACACAGTCTTTGGCACGCCTACGTTTAAAATCTGAACAAAATCTGATTGCACTTTTTCATCTAGTCTGTCTCTCAGTCCCTGAACCATATTATTTCCCCTATAGCCTGGCCCTCCCCATGCTGAAGCCCTAAATGAAGCAAGTCTAGACTTCCTCAGGTTCAGGCTCTGAATCTCCCATCTCACTGGGGCTCCTTTTCAATATAAATTGGTTTATTTGATACTATCAAAATTATATATATTCAGAGACTAAGCGTTAGCCTTTTTTCCATCCAACTCACATTTCTTTCCCATTTTGACCAGGGACTTGTTGCGACTTTGTCCATGTACAGTGCCTTGTATGTCGAGACAACAATCAACACATCTACAAATTTAATTCACATCACATTCCAAGGACACACAAAATACAACCCTGCTTCAGCAACAATTGTCTTGTTTTCATCTGAATCACTGATGAGAAGTGGAACTCAGATATTGCCCAATAAAATGCAACAAGTCTTCAGAATGGTCTAACACCATGTTTACAAATACACTTGTACATGTGCACAGACTTCAAAACAACCCCTGCTGTTGACAACCTTGAAACTGACTTGACATGTTTCAATGCTTCCACTCCTCTTCTTGTCAATCCGGTTGGGAGTTGCTCATTTAGCTGCAGGTAATATGCAATTTACCTGTCACTTTTTCCCTTACCTGTGATAACTCGTCAACACTTGAGCACGGGATACCCATCCTACATACTGCATCCTCAATTGCAACAAGGTCTCTAAATGGACCTAAACTTCACATGGATGAAAATAATGGCATAATTACAGTTTTGATGTTTTGTTACCATGTAATGTTTTTTGAGAACGTTTCATCTATTTATTGCTTGAAAACAAACCTACTTTTATAAAGACCTTAAAATAGAATTTGCAAAAGAGTTGCTAATATTATTTCCTAATATTCTTTTATGAAGATTACAATAGTGTTATTTTTGTTTTGTTTGGTGGGGAAGTATGTTTATCCTTTTGTTTGAAAGCCTAGTTTTGTTTAGCCTTGACTTAATGGATTCAAGGGTATATAAAAGCGACTTAATAACATCTGGTTATTTCCAAATAACCTTCATAGAGTCGGCACACAAACAGCACCTGTCTAAGCCAGGTAAATTTTTTTGTAAATTTTAATTTCCCTACTGGCGACAATTTATTGTCTTGAAAATATCACAATCATTCCTTAAACAGACCTGACTGAAACTATTTCATTTCAGAACCTAAAAACAAAGTAGCATGATAAAAACAAACTAAATGCTTAGTGAGTGAGTGAGGTTTTATGCCGCTCTTAGCAATATTTTAGCAATATCATGGCAGGGGAAACCAGAAACATGCTTCACACATTGTACCCAACGAACCTGGGTCTTCGACATGACGAGCGACCGCTTTAAACAATTGGCTACCCCATCACCCCAAATGTTTATTGAAACCAAGGTACAAATCCAAGCTTTTGTTGAAGAAACATGTGTCTAAACGGACTGATAGACGAGGATTTTAAACTATCCGAATTTATCAAACACAAACCTACTTGACAAGATTCGAAAGATTTAGAAAGGACAGCAACAAATCAAATGTCATATTAAACAGGAAATGCTAGCAAAAACTGCTGGTCGGTTGTACTAGTAATCTCAGTGGATCCACATCCAGTTGGTAAAGCTAACAAAACTAAAGTATGGGAAATTACTTCTCAAAGTCAGGCTTCAAAATTCAAATAAATGGTCCAAGAAACATCTCACAAAGTCACATACAAATAAACCCAAGAGCCACATTTATGACCATAAAAAATAAATTGTCTGTTCAATCATCCTTTTTTTGGGGGACAAAATTCATAAATTCAAAATTTCTTACCACGTCAAGGGTTTCCTTCTTTGAGTGACATTAGAACTTGGCGCCATGAACAACACAGAAAGTGCTATGGATATACAACTTCTTATTAGCATATGAGCTACTAACTCTTGCATCATTTGCTTGATAACGGTGTTAGTAGCTACACCGAAACATCGCTCATATTAATTATAAAGAAGTTGTATATCCATTAAACCCTTCCTGTTGTACTTCAAGGGTTGTAACTGTAGCACAATCGCTGAAGTGTCTTGCAAACATTTAAGACAGTTAAGCAACTGTGAACCTTTCTGATATACATAATAGCTCTCCTCCATTACGGAAACATTTTTCTTGTTAAAATCCAAAGAGCTTTCACACCTTCGCTATTGTAATCAACAAGTGGGTGCAAGGAATGCAGTTTTTCACCTGAGAGTAATGTTTCACTGAATGAAAACAAACAGGAGCATCTCTTTAAAATTGCAATATTCAATTCAATTAAACTGAATGATATTCAGGAACTGACGGTCTGAATAAATTTCATGAATACATTTGGGGCGCCTGCCATTTTAAATCTGATGAGAATTTCCAGAACTTGTGAAAAAAAAGATGGTTGCAAAAAATTAAAATGTCAAAACATCTGAAGATCATTTAGATGGAAACCATTTATCACACTTCTGTAACTACTTACTGACTTGTAAGAGATGTTTACGACAAAATAACAAAACATTAAATACCAAACGATGTCTCCCAATGCGAAATACATGTCCGTCCATCAACATGAATCATGTGTCAACAAATTAAAACCCATCAACCGGTGCAGCTACTTTTGCAACCATTTGCCACCCTCTGGTTTGATGAAAAGCAACCGACAAACACAAACAAACACTATGCAGCCTGTTGCTAGTATTGTACACACAAAGTATATCAATTCCAAGATCAAGATGGTTGCCAGCAAGTTGGGCCAACACTTAACCCTTGATAAGATTGGCTGATATGGTTTCTGAGAAACAGCAGGAACGCCTGGTCTGGGAGGAAAAGCGGAGGCTACCAAGGTACTGCAACAACACTTCTGAGAAATGGTGGAACTGTTGGATTAAACTAACGCAAGCTGCAGTCGCTGTAAAAATCTTGCTGCAAGGCCTGCCTGATGAAAACATCTCTGTCATTCTGGCTAAGAACATGTCTAGGTTGACAATAGTGCCAGTCTTTCATAAGAGTGAGTAAAGTTTTATGCCGCTTTTAGCAATATTCCAGCAATATTATGGCAGGTGACACCAGAAATGGGCTTCATACATTGTACCCATGGGGGAATCAAACCTGTGTCTTCAGAGCAACGAGCGAACGGCTTTAACCACTAGACTACCCCACCGCCCCCTCTTTCATAAGAACAAATGTTGATACTCTTTATCCACCAGAAGCAGAGTGAGTGAGTGAGTGAGTGAGTGAGTGAGTGAGTGAATATAATTCTTGCCATCTGACCATCACCAAATGTTGAATACCTACACATACTCAACACCACCATTTCCAATTGTGAATATTTGCCGACTCATCCTGGTACTTCACTAATGACGACACACTTTAAAAAGCCAAATCTGACCAATGACACGAACATCGTAACTTCCTCAATATAAGGCCACACCGGAGTCATCAAAGTGTAACAAAGAGGTTTGTCTTGACTAACCTATACCCACAATGAAAGCCCCTTATCAAAAAGAATTTAAACATTTTTAAGAATGTTAAAAAACCTAAGATCAATATTTGTTTATCATGATTGCCATAAATATAACAACATCAAGCGTTTTTTTTTCTCATTCTTAAGTTTTATGTGACATTGTTAACATTCTAAATTGAATCTCTTATCAAATAAAACTGATTAAAAGTATGTCGGATGTATGACGACATGCAAAGAATGTGCCTGATGCAATGGTCATATATTCTGATAAGATTTTTTCCCACTCTTTAACACTCTAAATTCGGTGTTATCTAAAAAATTAAATATTTGAAAAATGTCTAATGTTTGACTACAGATCATGTTCTAATTCTTTTCATTAATGGTGATAAATATAGACTAGCAAATCCAGAAATAAAGTGTCACTACACAAAGATAAAACTCAAGAAAGACATTCTTTAAATGTTGAACAAACACAAATTGTCACCACACTTGGGATTAGAAAGTCCTGCCAACGACAAACCTTTCTTCTCGTCAAGTACCCTGTTAAAGAGTCTATGTCCTTGAGGTCTTAGAAACACCTACGCTCACTATGTTAACTATGCTGAATTACCTGACAGGTATGCACCATACAGGAATATCAGGACATGTATTTGAAGATTGTGAACGCCACAAGCAATTTAGCACACTGAATGGCCATAGTTCTCAATGAGATAGTCACTGATAAAATCATTCAGCTATGAGTCACATGACCACCACCCAGTACAATAACGGTACAGGGTGGGCGTAGAGGATGATTGGACACACCCACCATTGACAGACCCGGCATGAGGATCTTGGGTGTGATTGAATAACAAGGTCATGCTCACAAAATGATCACGTGAACCACATTCCTTAAATTTTTCAACTTTCCGTTGAGGTTTAATGACTTTTTAATAGATACACCTACAGGGTTATTTTAAGATTGTACACATACATGTGGTGCTTGCATGTTGTTTATCAATGCACTGAGCAATATTCCAGCCCCCATATAATTGAGTGAGTGAGTGAGTGAGTGCGTTTTACGCCACACTGAGCAATATTCCAGCCCCCATATAATTGAGTGAGTGAGTGAGTGAGTGAGTGCGTTTTACGCCGCACTCAGCAATATTCCAGCAATATGGCGTCTGTCTGTAAAAAATCAAGTCTGGACCAGACAATCCAGTGATCAACAGCATGAGCATCGAACTACGCAATTGGGATACGAGACATGGAAATAGAAAAACAAACACTATACTACACAGTCCCAAATGACTGAATTGTGTTGTGATGTATAACATATTGCAGTAACATCATCATTGCCTCTGAACATAACTGAAGTTAGCATACCTTATATTTGTGAGGGTATGCTCAACTCCCTGAGGAGTATATAATATATATTACTCAAAAGGAGTTGAGGAATTGTTTTTTAAATGCCAAACAGATGTATAGCAGTAAGTAATGATGCTCACTACATATGCATTTGTCAACAATATTCCGGAAAACCATTTGATAATCAGGGCAGTTAGGTTGCCTAGTGGTAAATTGTTTACTAGTCATGCACAGGGCACAGCTGGTACCATGTTGTTCTGATATTGATGAGATTTAATTTGTTTTATTTAATTTTCTGTAACTTTTTTCACTGAAATCATCTCTGAGGACTTTGAAAGATTTGATTTGCAAAAGTCTGCAATGAACATTCCAATGCTAATTGATTGGCTGAATCTACCCTGCTTGATTACATATGTACTCGGTGTTGAGTTCTTCCTGCCAGGCAGACGCTGCATCAGGGGATTCCTTCATCAGGCGCTGGTCGACTAAATCCACGACTTTACGTCCCCACATTAAATTGACTGCGGATTTATGATCACTGTACACCCAGAGCATCATCCAATGTGTGACATTTCTAATTTCTCAAATTACATGGTTCTATAGATCAGGAGGTTATGAACGTCAGACATGAGCAGACGTCAGTTCCACTCATTCCTGAAGTGACAGTTGGTAATAAAATGTGCACCGATGAAGGGATTTATTTGAGCATTTCAGTTTGAGTGCAAAGCCAAATGTTCTGTAATTAGGCAGTTACACAAGATGTCTTTTTACATTGCTGTCACCCTATGCTTGTCTGATTGATGCCATTCAAAGTAAAGATTATTAGGGTGGTTAACTTTGATTTTTTTTGCATTAGAGAATTTATTTCTCAAATATGTTTTAGATAATTATTTTTTGTCAGAACTGGTTGCAAAGCCTACTAAGAGAATAGTGCAAGTTGAAACCCAACCCTTCCAATTCTTAGATGGGAAAAGGCACTAAAGAGTCATGGCAGCAGTTGTATGGAAGTTGATGAAACATGGAAAATCATTCTCCTTTATCGTCTGTCGTACATAAACACAAAGGTTGCATCACTTGTGTCCCCAGCAACATCTCATAGTGCATATGGTAAGAAGCAACACATACACAGGTCACAAAGGTCATTGCTCATAATATCAATCACTGGTTTATCCAGATTCAATTATGGGGAGACGGGTGAAGATCCGGGTTAGTATTGATCTTCAGTAACCCATGCTTGTCGTAAGAGGCGACTAATTGGATCGGGTGTTCAGGCTCGCTGACTTGGTTGATACATGTCATTGAAACTAAACTCACTCCCTCACAATTTCCATGTGAAAGCTGAAAAAATGGGTTCAGTTCTCAAATGGGAACAATTGGTGTTCATCACCACAAGATGCCTAAATAGTGTTGAAAGAATAACGATGCCAAACTCACTCACATATTGCAATAACAAAGGGAGATAATTGAGGTCTAGTTTGTTGATCGTCCTGTGGTCAGGTCAGTGTCTATTATCTTTTAACTATCTCGCAGACAGCAAGAAGGCGGCATGTAAGAATCCAATCATTTCAATTATACTGAAATATTCATTGTGCGACCAGATTGATTTGTAGAGATACAAGCTAGGACGAACCATGATGGCTGCAGTATGAATTATCAATACTCGCAACGAACCTGTGTCCATCATGTAGGATGAAATACTACTAAACTCTACACGTCCGACGCTGTGACATTCCCAGAATCTAACTTTGGCACCGTAAATGGACAGACAATAGACCGTGGATTACAAGTCATCATCAATATTTCATGTGGTATGGTTCCACGTAAAGAGGTTACATTAAACATTGCTGATGCGGCAGTTTTCTGCCGGGATTGCATTGCAGACTTCGTAAACCTTTATATTCTGAATTAGGTCAGGTGGTCGCCTTGTGGTCAGAGCATTTGCCGGTCATGCTGAAGAATTAGGTTTCATTCCTCACATGGACAACAACAACAACAACAACAACAACAACAACAACAACAACAACAATACAGATCTATGTTATGCTGTCAGTGCTCTTAAGCATGCTCAAATGCTACATTAATACCAAAGGCAGTAGGTTAGCCTAGTGTTTAATGCATTTGCTTGTCTCAACCGAAGGCCTGGGTTTGATTCCCCTATCTGAAGCCAATTTCTGGAGTCTCCTGCCATGATATTGCTGGAATATTGCTAAAAGTGGTGTAAAACCACTCACATTATTACTTGGACAGTGATGTATCAGTGTACATTTATTTTCATTCTCAGCTCCTTGGGGAGTATACAACAGTGATATCAACATCTCATGCTACCAGGTACTCACTTATTGCAGCATACAAAGTGTGCAATATTTCTGGAATTCTGCCAAAAGCAGTGTTCAACCTAACTCTGACTCCCATTAAACAAAGTCTGTTGTTTTGAATGACAATAATTCATACTCTACTAGCTTGCACATCTATTCCTTGTTGGTTGTCATAGATACAAGGAATGTTCTTTTATGTTGTTTTGTGCCCATTTTTCAAACCACAGGTACTTTGATGAAAACAAATCAAAATAATTACCGCATATTTTTTCAAAACTAATCAAGACAGCATCAACCCCAAATAGAAAAGAAATATTTCTTTGAATGACACGTCAGAGAGTTGACAGTCTTCTCAATTTGCTTAATGTTCTTATAAAGAAAGAAATCTGAACACACACAGCAGGAAGGGAAATGATTATGCATGAAATTATGGTTTAGTGTATCTGCAAAGCAAAGTAGTATGGAAAACATGTCAAGAAACTACATCTATAAATATCCTTCATTTTTCAAATTGATAGTTCTTTTCTTCTACGATAATCAACACTGACAAATAAATACATATCTAAATAGTCTGACATAGCTGATGATCCCTGTCTAATGTTGAGTAGCATATATTGTTTATGTCAGTAAGGAACATAACTAGTGCTCATAACTGCTGAAACAGAAACCTTGATTTCTCTCATAGAAACTTCTACATGTGATAAAATGCTACTTATTAAAGAACATGTAATGCTCTCATAATACTAAGGTTAGTGAGTGAGTGAGTGAGCATGATATTACGCCACTTTTAGCAATATTCCAGCAATATCATGGGATACCAGAAATGGGCTTCACTTACTACAGTTAATACGTCACGGCTAATTGACTATCTTAATACAAAAGAATTAGGTGTTCTTTATTAAGTAACATTTAATCTCATTGAGAATGTCTTTCAAGTTGCATAAACAGTAGAGTATCTGTTCCTACAATTCATTCACAGAGGAATTTATTCTCAACATAATTTTTCATAATTATGGATGTGACTATTATTGGTGAACATTATTTTCATAACTGTAATTCTGACCTACCTAATGTTAAAATGATAGTCATCTACTGCCAATATCTCTCTGGTTAAGTCTAAATAAAAGAGCCCTGTGACTGAAGTATACCACTCAAAATAAGTTAAGAACAGCAAGAAAGATTAACTAGTAATATATAAAATAATGAGGTGTTCCTTGGCTTCTGTTGAGTAGTATATATCCCTAATCTGCTACTCAGTATACATGTACATACTGTCTAAGTATGCCCTTCTACGTGTGGTCAATACAGCCTGTAGAGGTCAGCGGCTAATTGATGTAATACTCTGCCTCATCCTCCAGCAATCTATAAGTAGCATAAGTCTACATAATAGGTATGAATACGACTTAATCACCAATAACTACCTCAGCGACAGGTACCTGGTTTTGACGCATCTCCATGAGGAAGAAAGTAGGTCACAGGTAATTACATATTTCACTGCAAACATGACCTCTACATAAGTCTTGTAGCATACTTTAAACTCACAGATGTAAAAAGATATATTGAACCAAAACACTAAAGGATTGGGATTATTTGGGTAATATATTTTTAGAAATGACTCACGAATTAAAAATATATTTACTGACCCAAACATTTGTTCATCATGATTATTTTGGTAATACAAAAAAGTTTTATGATTATCTTGGGTAATATTCTTTAGGGGCAGATTTTACAAATCATACTGAACAAAAAAGTGTGTTATTTACATACTGAACAAAAAAGTGTGTTATGATTATCTTGGGCAGGGCAGATTTTACAAATCATGAATTGTAAAATATCATACAGAACAAAAAGTGTGTTATGATTATCTTGGGTAATATTCTTTAGGGCAGATTTTACAAATCATGAATTGTAAAATGTACTGAACGAAAAAAGATAGTAGTCATTATTATTTTGGTAATAGTTTTAATAGTAAAGAGAGCGCACAATTTCATAAAACCATCACCAAACACTTTCATGATCTTAAATCTTACGTACAGTATATAAATGCATTTTACCACTAGCTTTGCCACATATCTGTCTGAATGTGAATGTCAAGTTCACTCTGATCGTTCATGACTGGGAGCTGTAGTTCATTCATTCATCTTTCTACTCGTTCCCCCTGGCTTGGACAAGCAAGACGTCTCCAGGCAGGTTTAATAACAAACTCAACAGGTGACTGTGTTTCAAGAACATATCAGTAAGATTACAGCTATCACACCACAGCAAATAGAAGCGTCTTCTACTTCTCCAACCAGTGGGGTCCTCTGGGACGTCATTTAGATAGATATTAGCTTATTCTCCTGAGCACATTTTTAAACTTACTGCACTGATCCCGCAAACACTATTTACGTGGCTAAGCTTTTTAATTAGATTTTATAGCCGGAAATGTCAAAAGTTAATACTTTTAATTTAAATTTTTTATTCAATCACAAAAAATTAATAAATTCATAATAATGAACTAAAACAAATAAAACTCACATTGCCATTTATATTTTAGAATGAGTAGCATTTTTAAATGCTTGCATTGCATTAATTGTCAATAAGTTCCATTTAGTTGCCATTTTTCTTATCTTGTTTCCATATCTGTAACCCTATTTTGGTTTTTAGGAGTTAATCTAAAGCAGGAAATATCTGCAAACGAAGTCTAAAAGGTTTTAAAGCTATTATCTGATGGCACACACCGTGTGAATGTAGTTTTAGGCCATAGTCAGATACATAGCAGTTAAGAGATTGGAATTGTAAGCAGTCAGATTCTCACCAGACTAAACAGTGGTTGATGGTGTCGCCATTAACCCACAATGTCACAGCACTGCATCATAATATATTGTCATGCTGTCAATTATTTACACGTTGTAGCCACCTGAATCTCAGGTTTTTAATCCGGTATGACAAACAGGCAATATGAAGGACTTATTACACCCCTTGTATACAGTCTTTGGTACAAATACAATTGTGGATTACCACTTTTTTACCCTGCAAGAGTGAGTGAATGAGTGAGTGAGTGAGCTTCAACGCCGCTTTTAGCAATATTCCAGCAATATGACGGCGGGTGACACCAGAAATGGGCTTCACACATTGTACCCATGTGGGGAATCGAACCCGGGTCTTCAGTGTGACGTGCGAACGCTTTAACCATCAGGCTACCCTACTGCCCCCTCCCTCCCCTGCAAGAATGAGATATGAACCAAACCAAGAATACTTGTACATCAAAATGTCACCTACAAAACAGTTACGCTAGAATATTGGTAAATGAAAGATTTTATTATGTCTTTCAAACTGAAACTATTTCTGCATTGTATAATGTTTAAGGATTTATCATACAAAATGTGTGAAAAGTGGAAAACAGCTCACACTGCAGGTTCTTTGAGCAAGTGAGTTTGATGCCGCTCTTAACAGCAGTCCACTTATACCACAGTTTCACCTTCTAATGGGAGGAAATCCTGAAGTGATGCTGAGGTTTTAGAGATTTACCGCTGATTAAACCCATGAGCAGTGGCATGGTGGTGCCAAACCCATAAACAAATCAGTGCAGTGTGGATCCAAACCACAATACCCGTGAAGATCCAGGTTAGAATTGGTCTTCAGCAAGTCATGCTTGTCGTAGAAGGTGACTAATTGACAGGTGGTCAGGTTTGTGGATGTGGTTGACATGTCATCATTATCCCAAGTAAAGTATGAATACCCCACTCAGACACATTATACTGACTCGAGCCGACCAGTCCTTGATGTACCCATTAATGCCGAAAGTGCCAGGCAGGGACCAACAAGTACCATATTTTAACGTCTTTTGGTATGATGCGGTCGGGGATCGAACCTGCGACCTTCCACTCTCGGTGGGGACGCTCTAACCACTATGCCATGGAGGCGGTCGGTGTTCCTAAGGTATCTCTGCACAATGAACTGTGGCACCTAAGACGACTCTGCTACCACTGACCCTGTTAAAGAAACACCTTGAATTTTGCATGAAGAGTCAATGCTTTAACCACTGCCTACCCAACCACCCCTTACAACAGATGAGCCCACATCAAAGAGACATGTCTCTACCAGCCCACAACAACTAGAACATTGATGGAATCAATAAGTACAGGGAAGCAGAGGTATGAGGCACTGCTTAAGCCATAAACTACCATTACCAGATGCAGCGGACCTCTGACATTCACCATCATGCAGTAAGAGAAAACAGATGAAATTTATTATTTATTCCAATGACAACGGCAGGTTCAAAACTATGCATCACCATTACATTGAAATGATCGACAAAACATATCAACATTGCTTTTCATTCTCCAATAGGTCTTTTTACATAAATAATTCAACAAGTATACAATGGCTGATACTGCAATATTTTCACGCATGACAAGCCGTGATAGTGTGTTTAAGTCACACATGCTCTCAGTACTATTGATCAATTCCAGGAATATGTGTTAGCTGGCAGAATGGCAAAGGTTTACGCTTCCATTGATAAGTAAGTGGTGGTTGGCGTCTGCTTTGGCAGAGAAACTAAGCCTTGTCAACGTTCCTACGGAACTACATTGGTGTCTAATAATCAGCAATATGATGTGTCACTTCACCTCAGAGCAGTCAACACAATGGACAGTGACAGTGGGCATGATTTCACCATCAGTATACAATGATATTCAATCAACTAAGTAATTGCTATGGTCACTGATCGAAGGATTATTCACACTCGGCAGCCATTTTGTCATCTTTCATCAAGAGCGATAAAGGTGTTAGTGGGTGAATCAGAACAAATCCTGGATTAAAACCAAGAAATAACATTGTCTATGATGTAGATCTATGACCAGGGGTACAATGGCTGAAGGAGAAGCAGTGTGTCTCACAGTCCCTGAACCACACTATATTCCCTTATCACTTAACTATAATGTGATAACTCAAATGCAGCAATTAAAATGTTCCACCAATTCAGAATCTCCCATCTCACCAGGCACCTTTTCAATACATATATAGTTGCTTGTTTCTGTCAAAGACATTTATTTTCAGAGACTGAACATCAGCCTATGGTTGTAGTAGTCAAGGTACAACACAAATGTACACTCCGCAAAATGTGAATATTAGATCACGCCTTAGCCGTGTAGGGCACATGGGCCATGGTGGGTCTTTCCTACAATGCAAACATTTTCTTCTGCAGATTTGCAGTTCTTAGACTTCGTAATCACACAATGAAGAATCAGCACATCCAAGGATACAGTGCAAGGGTACATGGAAGTGACTTAGGGGCATATATGCTAAGTACCTATATATGGCAACAACCCCTTTACGACTCTACATTGAGATTGACAATCTGACAGATCAAATGATGAAGCTTCACCTAAACTGGGGTCTTGCTTTACAGCTGACACACCAGCTGATAGGGCTTAAACGATGCACGGACTATCAATGGATTGCAGTTGTTGAATCTCCAATAACAATTATCGATAGTAGAAACGAAAAACTATCAATGCATCAATAGTTTAGTAATTGACTTCCGTTGATAAGTGCCAGCACAAAATACAGGATGTTTGGTTGCAGACATGCAGCTTCATTGAGTTTATGTTTTAACTGTTTACTTTATCTGGGTTTCAAGTTTCTTGTCAGTTATTAAAGAGACTGAAGCTACTTTAACTTGTTTTTATTTCATATAAACTACACATTCATTTGGGAGATGACTTCAAATGACACAATTCAAGGAGAAATAAACTATTGCAATAGTATTGCAATTGTTGGTCACAATAGACTATCGCTATCACAATAGTATCTTTGCAATAGACTATCGCTATCGCGGTTGACACACCATGACCAGTTCCTGCTTCAGATGCAAAAATGCATCTCCTCAGTGGCACGATAATGGAGCAGAAGTTACCAGAAAAAGTATGAATTATCAATGACTATTGGCAATAAAATTCTTCTTGGGCTCTCTTTAACAGAACGTATCCACTTGACCTTTAAAAGTCTGACAATGTTTTAAGCATATCAAGAATATTAATTTCCTGCAGCTGAATCTACGAGCCATATATATCCCACTGGGACTCCTGAGTGGAAACTATTCATGGAGAAACAAAGCTTTTGCTCTTGATTAATGGCCGCATCTTGACAATTTGTATATTTCCTTTACTGCTGACACTATGGGCCTTAGCAACATGACATCATGTCTGCGTACTAATATATGGACTTAGACATCACTGACTTCCTTCATGTCACAGAAGATTGATGTCTTCAAATGATTGTAGACTGTGTTGCCATATTTACTGTAAAAGATTGTATCTCCACATACAACCTGCAAGAAGACAATCATTCTTTTCATCGCAGAGTCAGTAAACCCAAGAATGATGAAGCGTGAATATTTCTGAAAGTGATTTCAAAGGCATTTTGAAAGAGTAATGTACACAAGATTTGGCGGCATAGGTGATTATACACCCACTGCTAAGCGAAGGCAGGAGACTTCTGCCTAGAGAACATAAGTGATATGACGATGATGCTACAGTGTTTTGGCCTGCAGTGGGACCGTGGAGATGGCAGACACGTTTTTACGAACTATACTGTTGACGTATTGACCAACAGACGTGGGCCCACTTCCACAATGCTGTCTTAGCACTACCGCTATCTTAAGTCTATGTTAGAGTACGGGTGTTACGGTCATCGTAGAGCTAAGATCTCTAAGTTGAATGAGGCCCTGAAGTTGCATTTTGAAGCCAAGTTTTCAGAAATGAATCTGTTGATGTATCTTCTGATTCAATGAACAGACACGTAGGCATTTTCATGGTTTCTTTGAAAACTCTCTCACTCGAACACCTGTTAGCTGTCGCTAAACATATCTTTATTACTACTGTTACATCAAAAACATTTCTGTGGTATTCAATCTGCTTATCTGTAAAGGTATATGATTGCCTGCAAGTCATCGCAGGAGTTTCTTCTATTGCAGATTTATTATTCAACAATTTTTAAAGATTTAATATGCAGAAAACGGGATGGAATAAACATGCACCAATCTTCAGCCCCATGTTTCAGTTAAATCTGTCCTTGACAACACCCACGCTGATAACAACTTTCTGAGTTTTCAAGAAGCCATTTTGTTCACATCATATCATAAGCATCTATTGATTTAGAATCATGTCAGTAAATTACCTTAATTCCCAATTGATTATAAGTGTTGAAATACATTTTCCACACAACTACTTACAGATATGACAAAAACATTTGGACTGCAAATAAAAAACTAGTTACCGTATATGACCGACTATAAGTCGGATCCGACTATAAGTCGGGCCTCTTTCTCAACCCTCTAAATTCTTGCCAAAACCATGTAACTCAAGTATAAGTCGGTCACTTTCCCCGTACGAATCGGTATCGCCGCCTCAATCTTCACGCTCGGACACGATGTTTAATGCGAAAATATATGCATGAATCATTTTTGTCACAGGTCATAACCGAGCACGATACGTCAAATAAATCCCATAATTTACGTATAGGTAGCGATTTCTTGCTTAATATGTTCAGAATAGCATTATTTTACCCAAAACTTTCGTCTACATCTTAAGTTTTCGTTTACGAGGACGGTATCCATTGCCGTAATATGATTGGCTGCCTTAGGTCACGTGTCTGGTTTTGACCAATCACGACCCTTATAGCAGACTGGCGAAAAAGCGTCATTAGAAACCAATTTTTATCCAATAAAATTGCTTCTTACAAGTGTGAAAAATACTCTCGGCAAGGGTACAGTGATATTGTTGATGTTCAGAGCTTTCGAGCGATGCTTTCGACATCAAACGATTCGCCTCGCATGTTATTCATACGAAGCTTCGAAAACGGAGGTATTTTCCGTTGTTGTGTCATGTTACCGAGCGAAAAGCCACTGATATCGGGAAATAGGCGACCATACATATTATTTAAGAAATCTTTTTATAATAATTTTCTGATCACGTAAAAATGAAAATATAAAAGAAGAGGTCACGGGCATTTTATGACATGTCACAAATGGAAAAAAATCGCTCTAGTTTTTGCTTCTTTCGTGGTTTATCTGGATATAAATGTAAACTTGCATTTTCATCATTAACAGTATTTTTCAAAACCACCACACAAAACTGCCACAGAATACAAATGAGTTTACTTTACGTGAAACAAGTCGTGTCACGTGGCCCAACTTTATCGCGCGATAACAAAGTACCGGTAAGTGCATAGCTGTGATAAAAATATCTGATTAAATTTAATTTATTGTTTATACTATGAAATTTATTTTACAAAAGACAAACAAAAAAGTTTTATATTTTATGTTTTATTTGTCCAACGATGTCATTTACCTTTGGAAACGTTGTCAGTACGTATATGCGTCCTGCTTCCGGTGTAAACATTGCCAGTTGAGTTCGCAGGGCTGGCAGATTAACACACCTGACCTCGGGATTTTTTTGGGTAGATTAATGAACTCAAGTATAAGTCGGGTCTGATTTTTTACCTTCATTTTCTGGTATCAAATTTCCGACTTATAGTCGGTCATATACGGTAGTTCAATGAACCAATATCATTGGCATCTAATTTTAGATCTATGCCACAAAATTACATCATGTCAGTGTCGAAATACATTTTCCACACAACTACCGGTATATACAAACATACCTACAAACATGGCAATTGTGTTTTAGTCCTTAACAAAGTTGTGCATAGATAGTACATGAGTAAACACTGCCTTTCTTAGTCAGATGACTCAATCAGCAAGCACATCCAACTGTTCTGAAAGATTAACAAATAACTAAATGCATATCAAATCAACATTTTCTGATCAAAATTTGTCGTATCTATGGTGATAGTGATAATAACAATGAAAAAGCCCTAAAAAGCCTATTTATTAAAAAATAAACTGATAAAAGTTGAGGCAGTCTTATGATTCGGACTCAATATCGTGAGCATATGTTTATGAATCAGTATCAAACAGTGGTGATACCAGGTGCTGGTGATAACCTCACACTCCCATTTATTGCTAAAATACCATGATACATTGCAAACATAACTCCCTGTAGTCCTATCAGCTCAACAGTTTTGAGTGTTTGATGAGTTATACTCCAAGATGGTCACCCATCCAAGCACTGTCCACACCCTGCAGCCAAGAGCAGGTTGTACTCCAAGACTGTCAAACAGCACTGCGGGCAAAATCAGGTTGTATCCAAGATGATCACCCATCCAAGTACTGTCAAAAGCAGGTTGTACTCCAAGATCCGAGATGGTCACCCAAGCACTGTCCACCCTCCACAGCCAAAAGCAGGTTGTATCCAAGATGGTCACCCATCCAAGCACTGTCTGCAGACCGCTGCAAAATCAGGATGAACTCCAAATGGTCACCCATCCATCTGTTATCCATACCCAGCCAACAGCTGATTGTCCATCCATCCCTGATGGTTGCCCATCCACACTAAGGGTCGTTGCACTCAACTAGTAACATGTAATATCTCCAGCACAATTTTAGCGTTCTATTATATTGCTAGAATAAAAAAAAATAAAACCCCCAAACCTAAGCTATTGATCCTCTCCCCTCTAGACATCATTTGTACAGAAACACTTCATTAATCATGCAACTGCAAAATATGGAATTCACTCTGCACATCTGTTCAGTTCTGCTTCTTTAAACATACTGACAATTTCTCACATTTATCACAAGTGTATATTACTCCTCACAAAATACCATTCATGAATGATAATTAAAGTAATAACACGAAGAGAGTATCAATTGGCAGTGGAACTGATTCCAGACGTTCTGTTATTACCAAACTTCTATATTCCCTACTAGACGCCAGCTTCAAGGGTGATGGCTTTTGTGGGATAATTTGAGCTATACGGAGTGCTTAAGATTAGCAATCCATGCTTTGGTCGTAAACACTGCAATATAACGGCCTCCAGGCCACCAAGCCATACTAGGTTCAGAATACAGCATCTCACAGACTTATCAATTCTGAATCATATCATAGGCCATCAAGCCCAACTGGGAATATTTGTAACAATTTGCATTTTATGTTTTTAGGTCTCTTGACCGATAAGATCAGCCTTTCAGCATTTTGGTCAACGTTTCCATTCATAGATGTTCATCTGATGATATTACAATCAAACTTTATCCCTGAGCCAGTTGTTTCCCTTTCGATGGTCAGGATCATAAAAAAATAAAATCGAAAGTAGGAGAGAGAAATTTGATCAACTGTAAATGTAGCAGCAAAGTTGCTGAAGGTGAACATGACATGTGTTGTAATGAATTATGAGAGTTGTGTTGAGTTCATACTACACACCATTTAATAAGGATATCTGCATACGAAAGTATGCCTCTAGAGTATGTCTCTATCCAAGTTGAGTGGTATCCTAAGTACACATTTACTTTGTTGAAATACACCAAGGTACACAGTTACATTACAATTATGCCCCCTGATTTTAAAAAATCTGTTTCACCCTCCAAATGTTTTATTAACTTCGGCAGTTCCAAAGCTTAAATCTTAAAGTGTCACCCACCAAATCTTTTACTAACTTCAGCGGTCCCAATGCTTATCAAGTCTTTAGGTGGCGGCAATACGAGCTCTGCTGCTGCTGGTACAGCTCTCTGGGAGACGATTGCTTGGAGTATAGTACATGGAGAACCAGAGTGTTCAGCAGTCATGGCCACCAAGACCGGTAATGGGTAAACCAGACCCACTGTTCCCCATGCTTGAAATAGTCAGTGGACTGAGTCAGAATCAACAGGTTCCAGGAGAGAGGAGCAACTCTGGGACTACACATGGTTCTGAAGCGGATACCGTGTACTCAGACTCACACTTGGCTGACTGGGAACCAGCCATTGGAAACTTCGGTATGGACCTGTACTAGGCTTACACTGACATTACTGAAACTTAAATAAAACTATCAGGGGAAAAGTATTGAAGAGTATGTTTCAAGAAAGTAGCGTTTCTGAATTTTAAGAGTCTGTATTAACAAGGTTTGTGGACTATTGAGACTTGTATTAACAAAGTTTGTGGATTATTGGGGTCTGTATTAACAGGGCTTATGGACTGTTGGGGTTTGAAGACTTTCAGAATCTTTGTTTGGGTTTATGGACTCTCAAGCTACTGACAATGCTTGTGGTTACTAGGAGTCTATAATAACTTGGTTTCTGGGCCAGCAGGGTCTGTATTTACAAGGTTTCTGGACTCTCAAGGTGTGTATTATCAAGGTTTCTGGGCTCCCACAGACTTTAATAAATGGGTTTGTTGATTTCAAGAGTCTGTATTAATAGGGAGTGTGGACTCTCACGTCATGAATTACCATGGCTTGTTAACTCTCAGGGTCTGTGTTTACAGGGTTTGTGAACTGTCAGGGTTGGCATTTACAGATAATTTTTTTCCGTATTGTTGCATACCTTTGGAAAAAAACCTACTGATATGATAATGATACAGAACATCACATATGTTTACAAAAAAATTCATAAATACTGACCTAGAATTTATTCAAGCACAAACGATTGCACTGAAAAAGCTAGCAATTCCAGGAAAATATCCTACAATCTCCCAAACATTTCATCCCAGCATGGTGTCAAACTGATGAAAAGTTTATACATAATTGTAAATATCCACCAACATGTAAAACTGCTGGGTGGTCTCCGGGGGATAGAGGCTTAGACTTTTTAAAACATGCCTCATCCATTTTTTGTTTGTTAATGCCGCACTCAGTGGTAGTCAGCTAAGACAGCAGAGCTTGGACCCAACAATCCAGTGATTGACATCATGAGCCTCAACCAAGTCAGTGAGCCTTTGGAACACCCGATTCATTAGGACAATCATGGTTGCTGAATACAGATCCAAACCTGGATGTTGATGGGGTTTGTTTGACACACAGAACTTGACATTTAGACTTATAATGAGAAGAAAATCATATGAAGATAATAGTCCCCCTGACCTAAATGATGAGGCTGCGTCATCATGGGAGATGATGGTTATTGTAATCAATGGCACGTCACGAGGTGGCATCACGAGAATATCAGTCATAACTTACTCACTGACATGTTCAAAATGTATGTAATAGGGCATTATAAAGTGATTAGGAGGATTTAATCTTTACCATCTCAAATCCAGGCACCTATTGTGTACTGTGTCAACTTTATGTATCACACTGGGTTTCCCTGGGGGTGGTGGTGAGGCAAGGGTTTGGGGGAACTTGGGTTGGGGACAAGTGTTAGGGGTTTCCCTGGGGGTGGTGGTGAGGCAAGGGTTTGGGGGAACTTGGGTTGGGGACATGTGTTAGGGGTGTGTGTGTGTTGGTGGTGAGGCAAGGGTTTGGGAACGAACTTGGGTTGGGGACAAGTTTAGGGGTGTCCTAGGGAGGGGGTGGTGGTGAGGCAAGGGTTTGGGGAACTTGGGTAGGGGACAGTGTGTGTGTTGGTGGTGAGGCAAGGTTTGGGATAATGTGGGTTGTTGGACAAGAGTTAGGATGTAGGTTGCAGGGGATGGTTTGTGAAGGCAAGGGTTAATGGGATCTGAGTTGGAATGTGGGTTGGTTGATGTGGGTGGGAAGAGCAGTGTTTGAGAGAAGGTGGGTTGGGGTTGGGGGTTGGGGGTGGAGAGGGATGGACATGTGAGCCGGGGATGTTGTTTGGGGGTTTGTTAGGGGATGTGGGTTGGGGAATGTAGGTGACTGTTTGGGGCACTGGGGGGTAATTATTGAGGGTTTAAGACAGGGACGTTGGAGAATAGGGTTTGTGGTGAGAGACTGAGAGATTGAGGGATTGGGTTGTTTGAGTTTTGGGAAAGGGTTTAAATTTGTAAGAAAGTGATGTTGTTTCAGTGCATGAATGAGTGTTTCAACTGTTTGCAATATTCTCATTTATATCACTTCATTTTGT
Source organism: Haliotis rubra (assembly GCF_003918875.1). NCBI lineage: Eukaryota > Metazoa > Mollusca > Gastropoda > Lepetellida > Haliotidae > Haliotis > Haliotis rubra. The sequence goes on along the minus strand of NW_025766986.1, from coordinate 156,635 downwards.
AAATAATTGAGGATGCAGACAAACTTAGGAAAAACAATGACACAATCTTGTGGCAATCTAAATATGAATACACAACCTTAAGGCAAGAAAGTCAATCAGGTGGTCAGGCTTGGTGACTTACTTCTCTGCATGCCATACTGTCTAAATGATCCAAATGATCCTCATAATATTAATCACTGCATTGTGTGGTCCAGACACCATTATTTACAGACTGTCATTATTTATCTGAGATATTGCTGAATGCGGAATTAAACAAACAACAAGCACATGGGCAACCATTCCAACCACGACATGACACACAATCAATAAGTCACACATGGAGATCTTCATCTCTCTCTGATAATAAGCATGGGGTGTCTGAAGTCTCTGCTCACCCTGAATCACCATAGGGGGTTCAGTAATCGGGATTTTGGGGTTAGAAATTCCTAAATCCCTTTTTAATTATAAAGTTACAACAAGGACAGTGTCAGGTCAATTTTTCCTCCTTGAACACTTATTAAGAGGTTGTGTGGCTGACGCCGTAGTTGATTAACCATTGCTCAAAATACTGAACATTTTTTCCAACTCATTATTATATTTCCTTATCGTGGATTGTACTTAACCTATTAATAGAGTCACACGTTACTGATATTTAAAACAAAGATGTTCACACTCCTGTTAGGGAGCAGGAAGTCAAGATATTTTTTGAAAGAGGAGTGTACTACTTTCCTGGCAACTATTCAAAATAGTCAAAGAGGCTATTATGAGATGATAGTCATTCTATGTTTCATTTTTCTTGAAACTATTTGGGACTCTACAGTATCGTAAGTAGCCTATGTCACCAATAAAAACTAGTTTCTCACACACTGAAAAGAAACTGTACACTACACAAATCACAAATAGATTGCTAAGTATACCCTGCAGATGGTTAACTGGTTAATGGATTTTGTCATCATTCAAACCAGCTCAAACATTTCATGACTTCTTGAGGATAAATAAGCATACAAATTTATACACTGTCATATATATCTCAGCTGAGTAAAAGTTAAGTCATGGGGTTGTTTCAGGCAATATTTGTAAAATACATGATTAGAAAACGAGGTGTATATAAACTATCCAAACATCGTTTTGAGATGACCCCCAGGAAATCATTCATGGGTGAAATCGAGTGAGTCATGGTGAGATGGTATCCACCGTCTAGCCCCCACAGAGTACAATAACATACCACTGAATTGGGATCACTTATGTATGCTATTGTCTGACAACATAACACCAACGAATCTCTGCGAAAGACGATCCTCCAGCTCTGGTATCGGTCATCAAAACACAAGCTAACCAGTGAATAACTGGGGAATCTCAGTTGGGGATGTAGGGATTGCATGGGATCATCAGAAATGGTGAACCTGGACCTTCTGTGTGACAAGCCAACACTTTAACCACTTGTTTAACACTGTAGAAACTAGTTAATAAATTGTATCATTTTTATGTCTGGACTAGAGGCAGTAGGGTAGCCTGACAGTTAAAGGGGATGGTGGGGTAGCCTAGTGGTTAAAGTGTTTGCCTGTCACGCTGAAGGCCTGGGTTCGATTCCCCACATGGGTACAATGTGTGTAGCACATTTCTGGTGTCCCCCGCCATGATGTTGCTGGAATATTGCAGTCAAAGCGAAGACTCAGGTTCGAGTCCCCACATGTATTATGTGTGAAGGCCTTTTCTGGTGTCCAGTGTGCAAAATGTACGCTGGTCCTGTGGTCTCTGGCTAGTAAAAATTCATCAGGACCACTAAATGATAAGTTTGCAATGGTCCTGGTGGCCAGTGAATTTTGTATTGATTATTTATTGATTGTTATTTTGGACCAGTGAAGTACAGACAGGACCACTACTTATTGGCCACTCACTGGTAGTGTGGTCTTGTGGGAAAATTTGAAAGGTTTCTTTCCCTGGTGTCCCTGTTAATACTGATGGAATATTGCGAAAAGCAACTCACTGTGTAAAACCCAACTCACTCACTCACTGTTCAGATTAATTTCCGTGATTTCTCTTTTGAACCTTAAGATAGTTATTTTTGGTAGGAATATATCTCTCACTCCATGAGACATTGGAACACTTGCATTATCCAAATGTAAAAAGTATGAAATACCAGTATTTGAACAGACTTCTATAGTAGTAAGGTACACTTTCACAGAGAACAGAAAACGCGTTTCAAAAATACACAATAACATCAGAGCATTCACACTGCTGTTTGAATACATTATGAAAAGGTATCACTTTCACGGATCTGATACAGAATTCATCATTTGAGTATCAGTATCATCAATCAACTATTCTTACGAAAAGAGCGATAAAGTTGAACCACAAATTTTCACATGTGAATCCATGCAGCCTATTACAAAAGCGAGGAGTCTGGAACCGCCCATAAAACATATCGTACATTTCATCATCAACATCAAAGGAAAACAAACCAAAGGCGCACAGTATGTTAATCAACAAGTAAGATAGCCCGTCAAAAATACCCTCATTAGTGGTAACAGGCATGGCATAGGCCAATCGTTTAGTTACAAAAACTATATGGCCTCAGATTAATTAAATCAGTTTTAAGTCATCAGCCGAAATGTATGGAAATAAGAATAATCTTCTTGTATAAGAACCTCATTTAACAAACACTTAGTATTTTTTCAAATGATCACTTGATATGCTACAGATAAGCTAGGAGTGTCTTTGATACATATGTCTCTCTTTGGGGACAGTGTCTTTCGGGTTTTCCTCATTTTCAGTTCAAAGAGTGCTAAGCAGCTCTTCCTCTCTGTTGAAGGAGAGGATCCCAATCCTATATGTGGAAACTGGAGGAAGCACATTTTCTGATACCTTTCCTGGCTCTCGTTATAATCAATGATGTGGGTGATTTTCACATTTGAAACACTCCTACTGTCACTTGTCTTTAACATCAAAGACATACCTCTGAAGATCTGAAAATTCATGAATTGTCCCATTCCATTCTAACCAATAGCCACAAACAGCTGACATTCACCCTTGCTATCAAGCCATATCTGCAACCTTAATCTGGTATTCCTAAATCAGAGCTGCTATCTTTACACTTATCAAAACATAGTCTACTTCCTGAGTGAGTGAGTGAGTGAGTGAGTGAGTGAGCAAGCGAGTGCTTGAGTGCTTGAGTGAGTGAGTGAGTGCTTGTAACTGACTGAGAAACAGTATTGTCTGTTGGAACTGTTTCTAGTATGAAATGTTCCACACAACAATAATTATTTGTGAACTTTATACTGCCTTGTTTCCCATGGTACACCAACCCACAGTTCTTAAAAAAAACATAAAAACACTTTCTAAAGTATCTATTATTCTACCTGATATCCTACTTCTCTAAATGAGGCATCTAAAGTACAGAAGAGCAGGTTGCATGAAATAATAATCATTTCTTGTTGTTTCAAAGCAGATCAAACTTTCCACTACTGCAATCAGTTGTACAACAAGCACCATCAATACGCTGACAATGCTATTTCCCCATCTGTCAGCCATTTCAGTCCCAGTATTCCAATCACATCACTTAGATAAAGACACTCCACCGTTGACAGCCACAGCGCAACACTGCTTCTGTCTATCATCGGGAACCATAAACATCTTCAGTCTCATTAAATCTGTTACATACATGTAATTAATTGATGACCTGTCAATTCAGGACAATCGGACAGGCAATGCTGAAAGGTCACTTCATGCCTGACTGAATTTTTAATGGATTAACAGTTTTGCGTCTTGCCAGTTCTCTACAATGTTCAAACAGTGATATTTGTGAGGTTTAAAGGACAAATATTATTTCTAACTTTGTTCTTCAGTTCCAATGTCTGTTACTTCGATCAACTAATTTAAAGGATAAAAACTACAACAGAACATATTTCTCAATTACCTCTTACCTTTTCAGGATACAATTCATTGGAGAGACAAATTAAATAATTTGTTAACAGCCAAACCTTATCACACATGCAATATATCTCCATGCTTGAGAGGTAAGTTCCTTCAAAGAAACAGTAAAGCTGGATTAGAAATTAAAAGTGAGTGAGTGAGTGAGTGAGTGAGTGAGTGAGTGAGTGAGCATTTTACAGTATTTTTTCAACTTAGTGATTTAGGGTTTAGCACAGGCCAATCTATTTTCCTAACTGTATAGATTATCTGCACGCCGGTCATACTGCAGGCATAAAACTCGTCATGAATGACTGCAGGCAGTTCCATAGATAACATCAGATTTCCTGGTGATTATAGGGGCACATGTTTTGTTTCTCTGTTCTTTAGTTAAGCCAAAAGTACTGTCATGTGTAATTCTTTCAGCAAATAACTATCTTGTTTAAAATACTTGTTAGATTCTTTCAATCAGCGTTTTCCGAGGTTTTTAGTTTTACTTATTTGAAAATTGGGTTAAGCTCATCTGTTAAACACAATAATAAATTAGCATCATCATTTTGATTTTAATTAAAACCAATTTCCACCAAAAATAGACATTCATTCAACATCTATGAAATGGTTAGTCAGTATCATTTGTTTGTTGTTCAATACTGCATTCAGCAATATTCCAGCTATATGATGACTGCCACTAAGTAATTGACTCTGAATCTGAATGAGACAATCCCGTGATTGACATCACAAGCATTAATACAATGGCATGCACCAACCAAGTCAGTCGGTCTCACAACCTGGTTGTTCCTTTTTCTTATGACAAGCAGATTTATGAAGAGTGAGTGAGTGAGTAAATTTCGTTTTACACAGCTTATAGCAATATTCCAACAATATCACGGCAGGGGACACCAGAAATGGGCTTCACACAATGTACCCATGTGGGAAATCTTAAACCGGTGTAGCAGGCCATTTCTAGGCTAAACTTTCCCTGGGGAAGTTTTGTCCTAGGATATTCTTACCTGGGAAAAGTTGGTCCTCGGCCAAAGTTTACCTGGGAAAAGTTTGTCCTAGGCCAAAGTTTACCCGTGGAAGGTTTAGCCAGGGGAATATTTTGGCCTGTTACACCGGGTCTTCGGCAAGTGGCCACTTTAACCACTAGGCTACCCTAACCCCCCCCTTAGATCAATCCTAGCCCATTTGTCGCATCTTATGACAAACTTGCTGAAGATCAATCCTAACCTGATCTTCATGGGTTTGTTTGGTGAGATGATCAATAATCAAAGATATAAAAGGCCCCATAAACAATTACTTAAATAAAAAACAAAATTCATTTAACTTCTGTGCAGGGTCAACTGTATAATAAAGTATGAATAAAATTTTTTTAATTACCATGATAACGTTTCATCTTGTAAATATCCAACCAAATCATTCAACAGGGTCTCTTTGCCACCCAATATCGAGCCCGAAATCAGTTTACACGGCTGTCAAGAAGAGACAAGTAGAGCTATTTTCATAGTGGTCAGTCGTCATGAAAGTCTGGCCATAAGTCCTTCTGACCTCAGCAATAGCCATAATACCTCTGCTTACACTTAACGAGTGTTATTGCTAATACTTCAAAGACGTGTTCTGTAGTAGCCGCACAGGAAGCTGGGTTTAGTGGAATTATGGTACCAAAATAATATCTTGATTATTTCCACCTTTGCTCATGCAACGCTAAACGGATGAAGACAGACAGGTGGAGGCGTTGGAAATCTAGAGACTTCTGAGCAGAGTTGATCCCTTCCTTGTTTATTGAAAGGGCACAAAATGGGTATTGAGTGGACAAAATGCCTTTTGAGTGGAAAGTGCTTGGAAGGGCAACCATCTTGGAATACTAGCTTCTGTTGGCTGCTGGTTGCACAGTTTGGATAGGTGACCATTCTAGATGGTTGGTTGGTTTGTTATTTAACGCCTCACTTAGAAATATTCCAGCTATATGGCGGCAGTCTGTAAATAATTGACGCTGGACCTGACAATACAGTGATCAACAGCATGAGCATCGATCTACGCAACTGGGATACGATGACATGTCAACCAAGTTAGTGAGCCTGACCACCCTATTGTCTCTTACGACAAGCATGGGTTACTGAAGACCAATTCTAACCAGGATCTTCATTGGTTGACCATTTTAGCGTTTCTTTGTTAATATATGTATTCTAAATAAATAATAATTTTTAGCACCAACAGCTTTTACAAAGTTATCTTGAACAAATATTACAAGACAGCACAAAGAAATGATGAACAATATGGCAAACTTCTTGACACTTTACACTGTCACAATTTTTACAGGTACAAAGTTATCTGAAAAATTTGATGCAAATTAAACACCTCGAAAAAATTAGATTTGATTATGCCATATCTGACACATCTTAAACTGTCACAACTTCAGTTGTCTTCACTGTAAAAAGCTTTTTCAATAAACCTAAGGACCACCTCTGTGGTGTAGTGGTTAGAGCGTCCGCCCGATCACCACTGTCACAACTTCCGCCGTGTTGGTTGTACAAAGTAGCCGAGGGACCCCTAGCCTCATCAACAACTGCACACAACCTGTAATATACCTACCTGCATAATTACAGATAACGGCCCTGTGACCTCTAGCGGTTCCATAATCTGGTCCCGCGTGTAAATACAACTATGCTATGAACAGAATTATTTCAATTAACAGATTGCCCATAACCTACCAGTGATTAATCATATTCATTTTACCACATAAGTGGAGCAGTTTGGCTGCTGTAATAAAATAAAGGGCTTTATTTCTTCGTCTTGTGGTAAACGAACGTATGACCATCAAGAGCTGAACACACACTGGGCTGATGAACTGTAGCTAACCTTATCATGAATCTGGAGAGCATGATAAAGGGTGTGGAAAGCAAACACTCTTTGTGAAACTGTGCCCCGGACAGATGGCCCATTGTCTAATGTGGTGCAAATGTGTGTATAGTTACCTCCCTTTGGCATACCAGAATCCTATGATTGTGGGTTCCAATCCATGTTTGTCCCAGTCATGTTTGTCAGCACTATAGCCATGCTTGTGGTTTCACCAAAGTGGAAAACTGCCAAGAACTTCATTGCTAAACCTCTCCATCCATTTTCAGCTGACAAATTATACTGAACAACTGGCCAAGGCAGTATCAAAACTCATTGAACTCACCCACAAGATGACTACTGCTCTGTCAGATGCTTGATGTCATGGTGACTATGATGATTCTATTGTAACTGATGATGAAGCTAGATGCTAAAGATGACATTCTGTTGTACACAGTGACACCATGTTACTAAGGAAACTTCCACCCAAATAAACTTGTTAACAATTCCTTTCTAGTCTAAAAAATATATCCATGATCTGTTAATCTTGAAATCTGTCCATCATGGAGCATGGTTGTGTCCAGATTAACAAGGTTTCATTGTACACAATACAATAGCATAAATTACCAATATAATGCTATGGCGGTAATTGTCACACGTTTCCAAAGTTACGTAACTGTATGCCTTACAGTATGTCACACAAAATATCACCATTTGAGGAGGGAAAAGAGTAAACATATTTGTCCATGGTTGAACTGACCAGTCATCAGCCAAACCACCCATCCATTGAGACAACTCTTGCACAGCTGCTACTGGACATTTCTAACAAGACGTTCTCTTGTCACACCGAGGACTTCCCCACATGGGTTCATTGTGTGAAGTCCTTTTCAGATGTCCCCTGCCGTGATGTTGCTGGAATAGTGCTAAAAGCGTGTAAAACTCGACTTACTCACTTACTCTTAACAAGAACTGTTTGCGTAAAAGCAAAATTAAGCGATAGGTTATCATATTAAATGCATATCATATCATATTAATATGCAAACATACAAATGACGGATCCGAATATCTTACACACAACCCATCTTACACATAACCTATACACACAACCCATCTTACACACAACCTATCTTACACACAACCGGGATCTACACACAACCCATCTTACACACAACCCATCCTGCACAACCCATCTTACACACAACCTATCCTACACACAACCCATCTTACACACAACCCATCTTGCACACAACCTATCCTACACACAACCCATCCTACACACAACCCATCTTACACACAACCTATCCTACACAACCCATCTTACACACAACCCCATCCTACACACAACCCATCTTACACACAACCCACAACCCATCTTACACACAACCCATCTTACACACAACCTATCCTACACACAACCCATCTTACACACAACCGATCTTACACACAACCCATCTTACACACAACCTATCTTACACACAACCCATCTTACTAACACAACCGATCCTACACACAACCTATCCTACACACAACCCATCTTACACACAACCTATACTACACAACCCATCTTACACACAACCCATCTTTACACACAACCTATCCTTACACACAACCTATATACACACAACCTATCTTACACACAACCCATCTTACACACAACCCATCTTTCACACAACCTATACACACAACCTGTCTTACACACAACCCATCTTACACACAACCTATCTTACACACAACCTATTCAACAAAGCCATAGCCTTAGTCAAACAAGTATGTAATCTAATAAATCTTTTCCTGCATAAATACCCTTCCTCCTCAAAACAAACCAGGAATGTTCAACTTGAATTAGTGTACAAAATAATCTGAATTCAATCTGTGAACATGTTTAAGTCAGACAGGAGGAAGTTTCATTTTTGCCTTCGCCTGTAAGACTGATGAAACGTGACGGTGTTCAGATAAAGAGGCTATCGGCTTCAGTAGACCATACCGCCTTCAAGCACCTGCAGGTGGTTAGGTCAGAAGCAGGAGTGACTACCCGATAAACTTTAGAAATATGGCATGATAATAAGTCTGGTTTCACTTTTTTAATACGTTTACAAATACACCGAGTCTGAGTCAGCATTAAGTGAGTGAGTATTGTTTTACACCGTTTCTAGCAGCATTCCAGCAACGTTACACAGGGAAACCAAACGGTCATCACACGCTGTACCCATGTGGGGAGTCAAACCTGTGCCTTCTCATATGACAAGTGACACTTTAACCACTAGACTACAAAACCCTTTTAACATTAGGACTCATTCATTGATTGAAATACCAGAAAACATGAAATACTGTCAATACGATGTAAATATGTATATATGTTGTTAATCTGAGAACTGTTCTAGGTGCTACAGTTTTCTTTCTTGAGATAATCAAGTCCATACAGGCTAAACCAGTGGTTGATATTATGGCCAAATTTCAACCCTGACCGCTGTGATGACACAAACATCTGATCCATAGAGTTGCCTCTGAAGACAAGCACACTCCGCTTGGAACTTATCCTGACCAATAACATCACTGGTACTATGAGGACGCTTAAGGACCCGTTATGAAAGCATATTTGGTGGCAACATTAAGAGGTTCATAATTTCAGCCATGTGGTCTTCTTGTCTGCAGTTCATCGCAAATATAATCTCTTTCAAGGACGGTTTTCCTACACCAGGATCTAACCATGGACAATGGGCATTTCACTCCTGTACCACTCTCTGCTGCGTTAACATTAGTTTGATGCAGTTAAGTGGAACTTTTAAATCATAATTTCTGCTTCATGACAAGACACACTAAAATCTAAACGACTGAAAAATTAAATAATATGTTTTTCTTGTTTCATCCTAAATGAGCACTGCACCTTTAAATATCTTAACAAGAGAGTAAGTACCTGCGATGATGTTTTTTGTAAGTGGATGCAAACCGTCCTACATAAGAGTCTGAGCATGAATAGTCTATACATAATTACCTATCACTTAGAGAACAAACAATCACACCGCCATGGAACCACTCACAGACATCAAAGACATGGGGAATTGCCGTCTGCCGACAAAATTCCCATTCGCAATTTGCCAAACTGTGGCACATGTGGTACCGACAAAGCCTAAGAAGCAGCCCTGTCGCGAAGTAACCTTAAATCTCTAACTTCTATGGGTTCCTGGATTCTTTGTGAAAAGACATCTGCCATTATTGAAATGTAATCACAGTCTGCGATGCCATAAATGGTCTAAACTGAAGGCACAGCTTCCAGCATGAGCCACCTACAGGTTAGAATCAATAAGAGCAGTGGTTTGAAACATGCTGTAACGGCTAATTGGAGTTGATTATGATATTCTGCACCAGGTATTGAATAAAGTAATATGTCTTGAAATCAATGCATAGGATGTAGCCTTCTTATGAAATATGCATTCAGAGATGAAAGCACTGGTACCTTAATTTCATGACATGAGTATATGAAACTAGATTCATGCTCAATGGCCAGTGTTAGTGTCATGGTACACAGCCGACACTGAGTGAGTGAGTGAGTTTAGTTTTAGTGAGTTAAGCAATATAACAGTGTTAATGTAACACTACCTGGTCAGTGTTAATGTCATGCTACCTGGTCAGTGTTAATGTCATGCTACCTGGTCAATGTTAATGTCATGTGTTAATGTCATGCTACCTGGTCAGTGTTAATGTCATGCTACCTGGTCAATGTTAATGTCATGTGTTAATGTCATGCTACCTGGTCAGTGTTAATGTCATGCTACCTGGTCAATGTTAATGTCATGTGTTAATGTCATGCTACCTGGTCAGTGTTAATGTCATGCTACCTGGACACTGTTAATGTCATGCTACCTGGTCAGTGTTAATGTAACACTACCTGGTCAGTGTTAATGTCATGCTACCTGGTCAATGTTAATGTTAATGTAATGTCATGCTACCTGGTCAATGTTAATGTCATGCTACCTGGTCAGTGTTAATGTCATGCTACCTGGTCAGTGTTAATGTCATGCTACCTGGTCAGTGTTAATGTCATGCTACCTGGTCAGTGTTAATGTAATGCTACCTGGTCAGTGTTAATGTCATGCTACCTGGTCAGTGTTAATGTCATGCTACCTGGTCAGTGTTAATGTCATGCTACCTGGTGCTACCTACCTGGTCAGTGTTAATGTCATGCTACCTGGTCAGTGTTAATGTAACACTACCTGGTCAGTGTTAATGTCATGCTACCTGGTCAGTGTTAATGTCATGCTACCTGGTCAGTGTTAATGTCATGCTACCTGGCTGGTGTCAATTGTATGCTACCTGGCCATTGTGGACATCAGGTATCTAACAAGTTCATGAAATAACAATATAGTGACTCATTTAAGGTTAGTACATTTTCTCATAACATTACACATTTTTCAGTGCCTTGTTATGATATTTCCCTGATGTGTCACTTTTAGTATGGAAATCTAATGCAAGCCCCATAATACAGTCATAAAAATGTCAGTCAGAAATTCATGACTATCAATAAAACATACGATGGCCGCATCGATGGTATGCGTTTTCCAGAAATATCTGTTTTGTGTTAAACTCTCGAACCCTGTGTGAATCTAATGAATGTGTGAGCATATTTGCTTAAAATCACAGTGTTGATTTAGGTAATCCTGAAAGCAGGTTTAGACCAGGGCCTTACCCATGTTAGACTGAGACCCCAGGTTGTGTGGGAGTATGAATTAGATTTCTAGAATTCCACCCGTTTATCAAGCACCAATGATATTTCCCCTTTAGGTGTCATGGTTTCGTCTCACTCAATACACCCACACTGACAGCTTTAGCTGTGACTCCTTGGCTTAAAACCCAATGAAACATCCGACATCCTGGGACACTGCAGGCTGGCTGTTCAGCCTTAGGTGCGTCTTCCATAAGTACAATACAGTTCATTATTTAAAGATAAAAAAACCATTATGACATACTGGTTCGATTGCCCCCATGGGTACAATGTGTGAAGCCCATTTCTGGTGTCCCCTCCGTGATAATGCTGGAATATTGCTAAAAGTGGCATAAAACTAAACTCACTCACTCACTATTCATTAATACATTTTAGCAACTGTCCAAAAATCACTGTCATATATGAGCAAGCTTGGCACAACATAGCATTGAAACCTATTAGACCAGTGTCACATTCAAGTCGAGTGCCTTCCTTACTATTTTCAACCACCTCTCAAATTACAAATAATACGTTTTCAACAGCGGATCAAGTTCTATAAAGAACCAAATGTTATAATGATAATATATTTGACTTGTTATCAAGAACTTAATCAACCAGAATTTTCTCAAATAAGATCCCCACGCCTACACTAAATATATAGAACAACCGAAAAGGGTTAAGATCTTAGGTTAGGTAACACCTTACCTCTAACAATCATTTGTTGGTGACAATATGTTTGACTTGGCACTGGGTAGTTACCCACACATAATAGATTGTCAGTTACACACACCACCCACACCAGCTGTAAAGAACAACCGAATGGGGTTAAAGCTTGGATTAGGTAACAACTTGCCCGAAAGGCGATTATGGCTCATTGAAACCGACAGGCGTTCACGGTACCTTAACTCCATGGTACACTCCAACCTCTTACGGTTAATCTACATCTTACAGCATTACCGTGTTTGGGAGTTACTATAACGCAAGAAAACGCTCTCTCAGTGAGACTGAGTGAAGGTCAATGTCACACAGTGGAAGAACAACCTGTCGGAGATCAATTTCAGCGGTGTATACATTTCATCGGACTAAGCCATCTGGACTATCTAAAACACTGTCCATTCCGCCTTGGTGACAAAATTGATTTACCGTTATAGTGACAGGCTCGAAATAGAGGTGGATGTGGGTGTAAATGCGTGAGCTATTTAAACTGGCCTATTTTTATATACGAGATGACTCGAAGAAGAGAAATCAATACACCCAGGTCCCAACGTTGAAACCCGTTGCAATAACGTACGAGACGCAATCAAGAACAATGTATGACAATTAACACCATGTGCAGTATGTCACTTAGAGGCTGCTCGTCCAACGGGCAGGTAGGTACGTTACACAACTTCACCACTGATTATACATGACAAGGACATACACCTGTCTTGACAACAGGTACATTACAGGTAGGCCACCTCGGCAATCAGACTCAGGTGTGTCAGGTATATGACACTGAACTGATGTAAATGCTAATTTTCTTACTCACCACAATCCTGGCATATTATTTTCTGGATAAGTCTCGTAGTCCTTTTTTTAGCTTTAACTGGCAAGGCTGATATTTCCAAATATTTTCCACCGTTGGGAGGTTTCCTTAGGAAAAATAAATATATTTTCTTCTGAACAACCTGACCGACACAATCTTGTTTATTTTCTTTCCCAAATGGCCCTATACTGATGGACTTGGGCTTCTTTCCACCGTTCAGTAATGTTTCACCTTTCTTGAGCTTGCGAACATTGATTGTCACATTGTACCGGTCTGATCCTCCGGGTACTCTTCGCACACGACCCTCCACAATAATATCCGCTAACAATGCACTTGATCCTGGGTCTGTGAATTCCGTTCCACAAGTCCGTTCGGACCAAACATGGACCACACACAACAGTAAACCTAAAGTGATCAGACGACTCAAAATTCGCCTCATCTTGTCAAATACACAAGACGCACACAACACGGTCCCCTACACTGTTGCTCACATGTTCCTGTACGATAGTCAACTGGACCACTTGCGTACGGTTGTAGAGCCACTCGCTCAGAAACCGGCTTCGACTATAGTGCGTTTCATAAATGTGCGCCTCCCTTTCGTGACTTCCGAAGATGTTGACCGACCATGGACGTGAATGATCCCTCCCCTACAGGCCTGACGGAAAGCCATCGACGTACAGACAGGCAGGATGGCATACCGGTAGCGTTCGCCGAGCGACTCTTAATCTCATCTTGTCGAGCCGAGCATGTGTCGATTTAGAATGGGATTACCTCAGTGAGCGTGGACTAACGAGGTTGGGTTTTAGAAAAATCGCTGTTTGGTAACAGTTTAAACTTGACAGGTACATATCAGGCCTGTCAATCTGAATATCAGGACGATTATATCAAGTTTGTAGCAACAATACAACCAGGAAATATAAGGTTGGGGTTGAGAGTAGGGAGATGTTAGTGTTACTTTCGTCATACACTCTTGTTTGCCGGTTGTATTTGGGTGAACGGGTTATTTACGTAACAACAGTGGGAATATACCCATGTTCTACTTATCATTAGGATTATCATACGGGTTAGAACCGGTCTTTAGCAACGCACGCTTGTAACAGGTGACTAACGGGATCGGGTGGTCAGGCTCTTAGTTGATGCATATCTGTACCTAGATGGAAGCTCAGGGTGCCAGTCACTGGGTTGTCTGGCCCAGGCTAACGGGATCGGGTGGTACGTAGATGGAAGCTCAGGATGCCGGATGTCATCACTGGGTTGTCTGGTCCAGGCTAACGGGATCGGGTGGTCAGGCTCGCTGACTTAGTTGATACACATCTGTACGTAGATGGATGCTCCGGATGTCAATCACTGGGTTGTCGGGTTCAGACTCGATTATTTACAGAAAACCGTCAGATAGCTGGAATACTGCTGATTTTAACAACAAACAAACATGACTGTCAGGGTCAGATAAGTATGTACCAATATGAATGAATCCGTTCAATAGTTTCCCAACGGACTCAGCGTTACTATGGATATCTTATCTTGATGAAAATTAACCCTGACAATATGCTATCAGCCATGCATTGCCTGAGAAGCGTCTCTATGGTGACTGTGTTGTCCATATTTTCAAACTGTTTGGATTAACGAGATGACAATTTTAAAGGTTTTTGGCGCGGATGGTAAAGTGATCAGTTAACCGTTATAATGTTATCGAAATGCATTTGCCATTTAACCAGATACATGTATAGATAATTACATATACATGTAATGTATATATATGCGCGACCCTGTTGCAACCTTTATGTATTCATAATTAATACATGATAATTTCCCCATGCGTGCAAATTATTAGGTTTATTTTATGTTCCAGATATCACTGGGGACCATATGCACAAACTATGATCAGTTAAACGTAACCGTATAAATATGGCTGCTAAATATTGAAAATGGCGCATAAATATTTACGAAATTTCTAGCAACGTTAGTCCAGATTACGGATCACTATGACCATGACCCAAAACTACCATCTTTGTTTACATCAATACCAAATAAACAACCCTATTGTAAACATAGTGGCGAGGAGGTCTAAACTGTTTAGACGGGAGCCTAATAAAACCGTTGCTAGTCCCACAGACAAGACCCGGGTTTCTGTTCTTTTTAGGTCACTTGGGAAAAACAAGATATTTAAATTCTTATATACTCATGCCAATAATGGTCGTCACAAACCACACACACACCCCACCCCACCCGTCACCTTATGAAGACAACACAGTGAAATTGATAGATTACTAGAACTGATTCCGTTGGTTTTTAATATCAGTAGGACTATTATATATCACAGCGTCTCAGTCAAATGTGGGGTAAAGTCCAATCGACATGACGCCAGCGGTAGGCTTCACCATTCACTTGAACCCATAGTAACAAGGAACAGGTTGCCTAAGAATAATAGTTCAAATTTTAGATTAGAACCCCAAAGCGGATTCTGACACAGGTAAGGTGCGCAACTCCGGTTATACCGGGTCTCAAATGAACCCACCCGTGAAGATCCGGGTTAGAATTGATCTTCAGTAACCCATGCTTGTCTAAGAGGCAACTAACGGGATCGGGTGGTCATGCTCGCTGACTTGGTTGACACATGTCATCGGTTTCCAATTGCGCAGATCGATGCTCATGCTGTTGATCACTAGATTGTATGGTCCAGACTCGGTTATTTACAGACCGACGCCATATAGCTGTAATATTGCTGAGTGCGGCGTAAAACTAAACTCACTTACTCAAATGAACCCGCTTTTATGAAATAAGTTGGCTTATATGCTTTGAATATGAAGCCAGAACAAGACGGTCCTGAATGCGTTTTGCCATTCCAAACGTATACCCGTTCGAAGTAAACGACAACCCTACATATCCTCAAGGTCTGTTATGTCATTGCATGAAACGGTGCTCTTATTGTTGAAGACCAGTAAAAGGCCTTTGTTCATTTTAAAGACTATCAATCCCCAAACTCCTTCACAATCAGTTACGCTCCTCAATGACAACAACGTACTTCAACAGTCTTTACCGTAAACAGGCAGCGCGTCATAACAGGATCACACATATTCACAGGTGATCAGCACCAAGTCAAATACGCAAGTAAATGTGGAAATCCCGGAAGCGTATCTGCTGCGATATTTAGATGAGACTATAACTAAAATTGACCAATCAGAACACGTCTCTCATAGCCCCAAACCAGCCTCTTGGCAACCACGATAAACTTCTCCAGCTGATTCAGAATCAATGCTAAACGCATTCAGCACGAGATTCTCCCTTGACGTGATGCGTGTTGAGCACGCGCGCACCGTGCTAGACTATTATTAGACCGAAACATCACTACAGTTGGAGGAAATCAGTCATTCATTTCATGAGAGTCACTTTCCGATGAAAAAACCTGACATTTTCCGTGGGAGTACGTTGCAACACTATAATGGTATATCTCGTGCCAATACATAATTAAACGTAATTGATTTTATACTCAGTGCTGGCTTTACGACTATACAAGTTATGTCAATTAAATATGTTGATTTTCAAACGATCGTTTTCTAGTTGTAAAATCATTACTGTTAAGTCTCGGAGGTTCTGCCGTGATCAGTCATTCAAGAACCCCGGCACATTGTTAAAGAAATGGATTTGTAAACATTTGAATAAGTTATAAATTTCAAAGCGAGATTTGCTTTTCAATTAAACGATAATCATTCATCGAGTACTTTGCTGAATTAACTGGTGGTGTGAATTTCACGCTATTTTATTGACGTCTATTTAGAAATGAACACCTACGACCGAATAAGACTGAGGTGTAAATTCAACTTACAATTGTATGACCAATGACACTCAATTAATGGACCGGATCTATGACAGTCTAATACGTCGAATGAGTGAGTTCAATTATACGCCGCTTTTAGCAATATTCCAGCAATATCAGGGCTGAGGACACCAGACATGCCCTTCACACATTGTACCGATCTGGGGAATCGAACATGGGTCTTTGGCGAACGCTTTAACCACTAGGCTACCCCACAGCTCTTCTTATACGTCGAGGTTGATGAATATGTGACGATAGTTTGAATGGATGGATGAATTTCGCTCTTCGATGTATGTAATTTTGCTTCATTCTCACAATTATGCAACAATTCTAATAATTGTACCATATTAGGAATCGATCTAGCGTCTCCGGCGGGATTTGCAAACACGTATTCACATGGGCCATCATCAATCTCTTGACTGAATATCTCCAGAAGCAAGACGTCCATTTTACCAAGGATCATTATTGTAACCATTTTACCAATACTAAATTCTTACGTGGACATACATTTTAAATGCATGCTCTTATTACATTGTAATTCATATCATTCAGATATGTAACCATTAGTTCCTTATACGTCGTATCACCAGATCGTCAATGACCGCCGTATCGCCCACTCCCATGTTTTATAAGTCGAAAATTCCCCCTGTATCATGTTGAGCTACAACCCGCCGGTCATTATAGATTGTACCTTGCATCTGTCTCCGCATTACACTGGGGAATCTCGCAGACTCAGCATTAGTATGGCCTGTTTAGCAGCGAATTACTGTCATCGCTGAGGACACCAAGAACCGCTTGTAATATCTCCTCGCAGACAATTTTCTTGATAGGCGCTTCAGTCAATTTCGGGCATGCGCACTGCCGTCCGGGCAACATGGCAATATATTTGACACGGTCCCTATATTCAGCTGCCGACACAGCCATGTTTAAATCAACGGTGTAGATGTGAAGGTAAGTTGCCGTTCATTAACTGCGCTATATTTGTCGGTGCATTAACTATTAATTTAATAAACTATTTTTATTAAGCCGATATTACTTACAAATCATTAACTTTATTCGCACTCCGTCATATGGATTTATATTCATATCCATTTTTA
This sequence comes from Haliotis rubra, assembly GCF_003918875.1. Taxonomy (NCBI): domain Eukaryota; kingdom Metazoa; phylum Mollusca; class Gastropoda; order Lepetellida; family Haliotidae; genus Haliotis; species Haliotis rubra. The sequence goes on along the minus strand of NW_025766986.1, from coordinate 138,777 downwards.
ATCTATAAAATGAGGTAGTTGTCTGCAACAAGATCGAAGGTGAAGGAACAACGCACAGATCGTCTACCGGGAGAGCGGAATGTCGATGGTTCGATGCCCGGCCGCGTCAGACCAAAATACGTTACTGCGTGCTATTTGATGTTGCCCTGCCTGGCGTTCGACACAAAACGGATAAAACAAGCACTGGTCAACCCGGAGTATGTATAATGTGCCTGAATGGGCTGTCCATATTCAAATGAGAAGATAGGTGGGCTAGCAATATTCACCCAGCATTCGTCCGAACTCGTACAGGCAGCCAAGATAGGTGCAATACCACGACGATAACTTACACGACAGTATTACGGAAGAGTGAGTGAGTTTAGTTTTACGCCGCCTTAAGCAATATTCCATCAATATCACGACGAGGGACGCCAGAAATGGGCTTCAGACACTGAACCCACGTGGGGATCGAACCCGGTTTAACCACCAGACTACCCACCGCCCCCAGTAGGATGCAGGGGTCCATTAAACATTGGAACAGGGTGGTTGAAATGAACGCCATAGCTAATCCTGTGACCCGAACGCATGTGATGTCGCTTAGGCTATCAACCACAAGTTTACAAGCCCGAACAACAGCACCCAGCAAACCTGATAGTTATATTACTGGTGTTGACGTAAAATTACATTCACTCACTCGTTCCTCTCAAAGCTAGCTGCAGCTGAGAATGAAATTCAATCCTGAAATTTTAGTAACAGTAATATTTGTCCGTGTTCCCATATACGTTACATACATACAACAGTCCACACTAAATCCCTTACATCAGTAGGCGGTGCACATTTAATATCCTATCCCTGACCTACATTTGAAAGTCCATTCAGCAATGGTAAGACATGCTGTCTGTTCGTGTACATGAACGCATGAATGAGGACTTATCTGCGACGTGAATGAATCAGTTCCCCAAGTCTCTTGTGAAAGGACGAGATCAGGAATCTTGCATAATTTCAGCCATTGCTTTATCGACGAGAATGGAAGTTTGATCTAACTTTTTTTTTCTTACCATGAAATTAATCAAACCGCAGTGGCGTTCGTATTCTAGGTGCTTTTCTTTGGTTGACGCCAGCCAGAAATAAGTTAAACCTGTTTCTGAAGCATGAGCAATGATCAATGATATGACGAGAACGTGCTGTGAATGAGTGAGTTTAGTTTTACGCCGCTTTTCGCAATATTCCGGCCATATCACGGCGGGTGACGCCAGGAATGGACACCACACATTGCACCCATGGGCGTAATCGAACCCGGGTCCTCGGCGTGACAAGCGAACGCTTTAGCCACTAAGCTACCCCATTGCCCCGACGTTCTATAAGCCCCGCCCCGTTTAACATGTGTCACATGGATACATGACGTTTATTTCAATTTAAACACCCTCACTGTCTTGCTATTTTACTGGATTTGCTGTTATACGCCACACCCTAGCTTTTCTCCAGCCATGTGACATCGATCTGTAAATAATCAAATCTGGATCTGACAAACTAGTGATTGATGTCATGAGCATCGATCTACGTCAATGGGGATGTGACGACATGCAACCAAGTCGACGAGATCTAACTACCACCCATCCAAATGACCACATTTCAGGGTGGTGGATCGCCTAAGAGATTACTACAGATTCAACACTGTGGAGGATTATTACTGCTTAACATCTTAAAACTATAATCGCCTGTCTCCAGAATTGAATACTTTAAACAGAAATATAACCTGATTAGTGTGAGGAAAGTCACAATGTTGATAGTTTTTCAAAGAGTAATCAAAGTTTATTTACATAAACTGAAATTTATAAAAACGTTTTTGCATTAAGAATATCCGAGGATAGGTGAAGCCAGGGCTGGAATTCTCTAGCTCCCCGACGGCATGTACATTGTACTCACAATTAAATACATTGCGTTTTTGTGACCCAACAGCAAGTCCTTTTAAAGGCTGCTCAACTCTTTCAATCCACATAAGACTGTGTACAGCAATGCATTCTCACCAGCGGGGTAAACACTTCACACAAAGCTCCTAACTCAAACTGAAAATGTCAACTCAATGTCACCATACTGAGAAGACCTGAACAGGTACTATCTCCAACAGAGTTATCTCCCTTGACCCAGTCGTTGCGACCGGATCAATAACGATGATTGATTGCTGTCAATATATGTCACGCGCTGATCAATATCTAGCATACTGTAGATGTCACAACAAATGGAGGTGTTATCTGCGCGAATTTGTTGTGATCGGTCCTGGTAAACAATAAAAATGACACACTATCTCTCCACATGTCAAACAGCACTCTTTGTGTCAGTACTATCTTTGAAGGTCCTTCTTGATAAATCGTTTGAACGGACGAAAAATGTGTTATGAATTGATTACCAGTTAGCCATAGCGACAAAGAAGTGTCCTAACTTCTCGGAGTGTATTTCTGTTCTACAAACGTTCCGTTGTTTTAACCATGCCTGTGATTGGTTCTTGATACTGCGATCTAAACATGCTGACATTATTTTTCAAACCAGCAAGTTCATTAAAATACATAGTTTACTCTGATACGAAACCCGCTCCTTAGTATCAGAGATTTTCATGTAAGAAATCCAAAAGAAAAATTGTTGCCGAGCTTTCGGTCTGTTCAAGGGAAGTGACCACAGGTCCAACGACGTCCTTTCATAATTCTTCAGGCATCGTTCGTCATGAAGAGTAACGTCCCTTAGCTAAACAAGGAAACGCTTATCCTGGATTCGACACTGAGGCTTACCCAGTTCATGACCCTTAGTCTATCAGATCGTTAGTTTGGTGGTAAAACAATCAAAGATTATTCACATCGGGTTTCCTCTCCTATAAAACCAATGGGTTTGAGACCTTGAACCCGATCTCTCACCTACCTGTCTATCAACCTAATGGTACAGGCCAGATTTAACGCACCGAGAGAACTGAACGATCTACATCTCTCAATACAGGTACTCGACCGCCTCCGTGGTGTAGTGGTTAGAGCGTCCGCCCAGAGAGCGGAAGGTCGCAGGTTCCATCCCCGACCGCGTCATACCAAAAGACGGTAAAATATGGTACTTGTTGGTCCCTGCCTGGCGCTCGGCATTAATGGGTACAACAAGGACTGGTCGGCTCGGAGTCAGTATACTGTGTCTGAGTGGGGTATTCATGCTTCACTGCGGCATGGTATCTCAGTGAGCTGGCACTATAAAACCAGCTTAAGTCTGGGCTAGTACAAGCAGCCGCACATACACATACACACGCATGCACTTCGTCATATGAGCGAAATATTCTCAAGCACGACGTTAAACCCAATTTCACTTCACCTCACCTCAATACAGGTACTCACAATGAAACGCGGCATCATCAAATAGCCGATACCTCACACTCCCCATTCCAGTATTTTTCATAAAGATTGAACTCATAAAACAGTAGATAATGAGGGATTAGGTAATGGTAAAACTCAGCTTTCTCTAAACATCATTATTATCCTGTTTTTAATCAAAATAGCACGATACGTGATTTTATATTTAGCCGAATTGACCGACAGTGATTGGACATGGCCCCAGTGCGTATCAGTTCTGTTGTAAAGTCACTGCGTGAGTTGTATTTCATAAATCGACCGCTTACATATGACTGAAACATTGTCGAGAGCGGCGTTAAACAACAAATTAACAAAATACGCTACTAGAGGCGCGGTACTTTAACCGGGGTTTCTAGCAATCATGCTGGTCGTTGCCAGACAGTGTAATGGTCAGACCTGTGGTTGATTGCGTCATCATACCCCCTTTCCACCACAGGCCCTCGTGTCTTTGCGAGGATTAGAGATTTTTTTAAATATATACAAAAATTTGAGATGGCCCACGACTCGAAATGCTTCACTGTATAATACATTATGTATAGTACTGAGAAGCATTTCGAGTCGGGGGTCATCTCAAAAACAATATTTTTTAAATCATTAATCCTCGGAAAGACACGAGGGCCTGTGCTTTCCACTGCTTTGAATAGTTGCTCCAGTGACGATTCCGGGTCAGAATATGGGGCTTCCAGTTGGAGAAAATGGTCACAGTCGGCCAGTCGGTATTTGATGGTATGTCGCTGTTGCTTAACTCGGCAGTTTTCCAGTTATATGAGGGCGGTCTGTGAATAATCTAGTCTGGACCAGACATTCCAGTGATTAACATCATAAACATCGATCTACGCAATCTTGATAAATCCCGTTAGTCGCCTCTTACAAGCATGGGTTGCTGAAGACCAAATTCTAACCTGGATCTTAACTGGTAGATTGCGAGATGTAATGCACTTAATATATATAACTGGTCTGTCTGGTCGGCGATTTACAGGTCGGCGTCAAACAGCATTAATGTTGCTGAACGTTGCTTTAAACAACAAACAAACACAATAATTTAACCATTGACCTACTGATATAACATGATAGTACGTTTATCATCTGTACCAATGCCGCTATACCTCATGACATTCTACTGCAAGCCCCTAGGCAGTCTTCAATGCCGCTGTTGTATGAATAAATGAAAATAGGTACCGGTACAATATTTGATATCAATGTGTCAATGTCTTGACAAAAGTGCAAATCGATTTTATTAACTATTCATAAACGTACTATTACCAACTCACGACTCGAGTTGGTATATTATAGAACAGCCAACGTATCAAGACGTCCCGTTTAGTTGGTGAACATACCCTTCCGGTTTTATAGAACGGTTTATATCGAACATACCTTCCGGTTTTATATCGAACATACCCTTCCAAGATATCGTCCTTCCGGTTTATTACCTGTGAACATACGGTTTATATCGAACATACCCTTCCGGTTTATATCATGAAAGTTTACCCTTCATTTGTCTGTTTCACCTCCGTTCACCATTACGCTGCCACGAGGTGATAAAACTAAAACTACTGTTCATCTCGACCTTGAATAAACTGTCTTCAGCTAAATTATTCAGAGATGAAAAAGGTCTATCGTTATCTCTGGTTCAACAGAGGACGCAATGTCGACTTCTTTGTCAAAGACATAAGTGATAACAACGAATAGGCCACCCCAATGATATAGGTATTACGAAATTGTAATAAGTGGAATCCCCGGAAAAATTACTGCCAAAATAAGCCCCGGGAAAAATTGCGACCATTCACGAAATCAATTTACTGGTTTTTAATCCTTAAAAGCTCATATAAATGTACTTAGACAAACAAATTCGTTATAAAACTGTGGGACTAATTAGGCTATTTACAAGAGCTACCTATACACTAAAATAAATGGCTTAAAAGAAACCTACAAACACATGCGATCATTAACTGTTAATTATCATGAAGTCATCAAAAGGAAATAAATACCCACGCACGAAGTAGTTTACACTTTGTAACGCTAAAACCACATTTCCTCAACAAATAAACACATGAACCGAAGGGCGACACATCTCCACGATAAACCTTGGACGTACGGTCTATGTATAGTTAGTGAAAATAACAAGCATCCCGCCCAAATGACGGCCTCAAAGGAAGACCGAGTGTAAGTCAACGCGACTTGAATTGATGTTGCCGTTGACGGATCCGGACAACGTGTTAATTGTAAGCCGGAATAGAAACTCTATAATTAGGGACCAAGGCTGAACACGAACCTTTTTGGCTGTGGTGTTTTAAATTGTGTCTATGACAGAAGGATCGCGGCTTTTATGGTTGGTGCCTTTGTGGAGTGGTGCTGGTTTAGCATTGCAGGTCACACAATGTCAGTTGTTAACAGCCTGCCTCAGTGCTCCAGCTATGTCACGACGGTGGGTGTATACTCGAGTCTGGACTGGATGATCTAGTGATTGATATTATGAGCATCCATCTGTGCAATTAGGATACGTAGACATTCATCAACCAAGTAAGTGAGCTTGACCAACCGATCACGTTAGTCGACAAGCATGGACTGCTGAAGGTCAGTTCTGACCAGGATCTTCATAGAGAAGAAACGTGGGTTGTTGGCGAACGATTCTAACCCCGAACTTCACTGGTGACAAGCATGGGTGGCTTCAGGCCAGTTCCAACCAGGATCTTCATAGTAGAGAAATGTGGGTTGTTGGCGAACGATTCTAACCCCGAACTTCACTGGTGACAAGCATGGGTGGCTTAAGGCCAGTTCCAACCAGGATCTTCATAGAGTAAAAACGTGGGTTGTTTGGCGAACGATTCTAACCCCGAACTTCACTGGTGACAAGCATGGGTGGCTTAAGGCCAGTTCCAACCAGGATCTTCATAGAGAAGAAACGTGGGTTGTTGGCGAACGATTCTAACCCCGAACTTCACTGGTGACAAGCATGGGTGGCTTAAGGCCAGTTCCAACCAGGATCTTCATAGAGAAGAAACGTGGGTTGTTGGCGAACGATTCTAACCCCGAACTTCACTGGGGACAAGCATGGGTGGCTTCAGGCCAGTTCCAACCAGGATCTTCATAGAGGAGAAACGTGGGTTGTTGGCGATTCTAAACGATTCTAACCCCGAACTTCACTGGTGACAAGCATGGGTGGCTTCAGGCCAGTTCCAACCAGGATCTTCATAGTGGAGAAATGTGGGTTATGAAAGGACAATTCTAACCGACTCTGCATGGGAGACAAACATGGCTCGTTGAAGACCTATTTCAACCCAGATCCGCTAGGGGCTGCGTTTTCAGGGTTTTCTGGAGCACTCTTTGAAATATCTTGTACCCTCAAGACAGGAAACCATGTTTCAATACCCGATATTGTTAGGTTTTTCAGGTTCTAATATTCTAGGAAATGTTTTGTTTTGTTAAAGAGCTCCTCTTTCATATTTATACAACATATATTTACATACAACATACAGCCTACTTAAATCTGTGGGAGGTCTTAAGAGGACGAGAATACGAACATGTTTGTTTACATTTTGTCAGTAATCAAAACATTTTGGTTAAGTTCATTGGTCTAAGTTGTCTCCCTTGGGTCAATGTCATTTTGTAATATGAACAGAGAGTGCATTTCACCCGGTCGATGTTCAAAAGCCAAACAGTAAGCTAATCTTGATATGAGCTTCCATACAGCAAAAACCTTGTGAGGCCGGACTCTTTCAGTCTGACACCTCTCCTTCTGGACGAGTCTATCAGAGAACATCTACATTCATACTCATAGGGGTGGTGGGGTAGCATAGTGGTCAAAGCGTTCGCTCGTCACGCCGAAGACCCGGGTTCGATTCCCCACATGGGTACGCTGAAATATTGCTAAAAGCGGCGTAAAACTAAACTCACCCTATAGTCTGAAAACGTGGGTGACTGTCGGCGGTGGTGTGTGTGTGTGTGTGTGTGTGTGTGTGTGTGTGAGAGAGAGAGAGAGAGAGAGAGAGAGAGAGAGAGAGAGAGAGAGAGAGAGAGAGAGAGAGAGAGAGAGAGAGAGAGAGAGAGAGAGAGAGAGAGAGGAGGTTGTTACCTGGGATTCATTGAACCTCGACTTTCCCCATTCATACTTCAGCACAAAACAGCTCTCAACTGCCCAATACTTATCTCACCGTGTGTATTCCTGGATAGAATAGCTCAGCACTAACCCATACCTTGTTCCCCAGGGGTAGATAGACAAGTACGTTTGTAATGGATCTATTAAGCACCTTAATAGATTACGGAATACCTGCGGTCCATTCATTATTTCGACTCTCCAGGTATAAATAAAGTAACGCTGGCTGTGTCGGGTTTAAATCTTGGAAACAAATCGGCAATTAAAATAAGCTGAAAAAGAACATAAACACTATCTATTTAGAGCCGGCTGAAAACTTGATAGGATCTTCACCCCAATAAATTTCTAAAATCCAGGTTACGCCATCTCTTAGGGTCAAACCCCAGGCACGTTGGGCGACTCGAACGAGCACCTTGCAGCCCTGTTGTATGTGGGCACATTTATACAGACTTAGACCAAACAAACATGCCCGTGTGGAAGCCTCCACTTCTGTAATATTTAAAACTAGATTTAAATAATCCAGCTGTCATATCTAACATGTAGAGTTTATCTCAAGGTCAAATGTAGACTAATGCTTAGTCTCTGAATAGATAATATATAATTTTGATAGTAACAAACAAACCTATTATAAATTGAAAAGGAGCCCCAGGGGAGACCAGAGATTCAGAGGAAATCTAGACTTGCTTTATTTAGGGCTTTTGCACTGCAAATAGGGCTTGGCAGTAAGGAAAATAATGTGGTTCAGGGACTGCGAGACAGACTAGGTCAAATAGTACTAGCGACAAATTGTCAGTTTGGCTGTACGAATGAATGAATGTACCTGTGTAAGGATTATAAGAAGCAAACAATCGAAATGGTTTATAAAACGAACAACCAAAATAGACACGCATAAATTATTTACTACGTCTACAAAATGGTTTTCATGTATGAGAAGATTAAGAATACATTTTTTTTATTTCGCGGGTTCTTGGGCATGCAGTAACGTCCCTTAGACACGCAAGGATCTGCACCTGCTACTGGTAAACGTTTTATAGACCCGCATCTCTTCTAGATCACCTGCCATGAAGCTGACACCCTTGATATAACTGGAATAGTATTCAACCCAATTCACTCACTCACTCACACACTGGATATATATTGCATTTGGGATAAGGTTTGGCTGTTAAAAATTGTTTAATTTATCACTCCACTGAATTGTATCCTGAAAGCTTAAGAAGTAATCAATAAATATGTTGTGTTGTATTTTTTTCTTTAAATTAGTTGTTCGAAGTAACAGACATTGGAACTGAGGAAAAAAGTTAGAAATAATATTTGTCCTTTAGACCTCTCAAATGTCACTGTTTGAACATTGTAGAGAACTGGCAAGACGCAAAACTGTTAATCCATTAAAAATTCATTCAGGCATGAAGTGACCTTTCAGCATTGCCTGTCCGATTGTCCTGAATTGACAGGTCATCAATTATTTACCTGTATGTAGCAGATTTAATGAGACTGATGATGTTTATGGTTCTCGATGATAGACAGAAGGATGACAGTGGCACAGGGTAATGAGACTTAAAATACTTTTCATTGGTCTTCCTAATGCACGCCCACAGTTGCTATGAATAACACACATCAAACACCACAATCATTACATCAAATACGATGTATAACCGGACCACAGTGACACCGGGTGGTAAAAAATGAAATAATAATGAACCGTATGGAAATATCGACAGTATCGCTTTACATGACGTCATAGCGGGAGTGACGTCATGTAGCCGAGGTTATTTCAGGCCTATGGCGAAAATGACATTTATTTTTATTCCTGGTGGCATTTTCGATATATTTATACACTCAGAGATATTATTCTTTTATATGTCAGGTCAAATAATGCATTCTTAAAACAAAGTTTGTAGGTGTTGTCATTCAATGAATTATCTTTCGGAATCGCAATAATTAATAGCAACCACCTGTTTATGACGTAGTGCAGTGTTTGCAGATACGTTTGTTCACCCACACATCAGGAAAAAACAGTTATATCCAAGAAAGCCCATGCAAGTCTAGAAAATGTGGCACGTCTTGATTACCACAGTTTCTGAAAACGAAGAAAGTCTCTGGGCTCCTTTTCATTATATTTTATGATATTTTTTATGAACAGTTTTTTTCTGTAAAATATGTTCATTTCAGAGACTAGATGTTAGTCTAATCGAGAAACAACGTCTAAGCTAATACCAACACTCCGTGCAACGGTGTGTAGAACAAATAGTCATCACATTGATGTAAGCAGCTTATTATAAAGTACGTGCCAGGGAAGCTCATAAGCATGTTTATTGCATGGTGGTACCAGGTTTATCGTAATGGCTTATGGCATCTTTATTATACCGTATATTATATAAAAATTAAACAAACTATCGCAGATTAGAAGCCCGCCATTGTTTTAAGTCATGGGCCACGATTGGTGAACATGTTGGATCTGTTATCATTGTATTTACAGTATATTCATGGCGTTAGACTTAGTGGCCTTGTGGATAATGTGTCAGATAGGAAGGAGGAAGGCCATGGTTCGACCAAAAGACGTTAAAAAGTGGTACTTGTTGTTGCCCTGTCTGGCGTCCAGCACTAGGGGATAAACACGGACTGATCCTCTCGAATTTAGTATACTGTGTCTGAGTGTTAATCTGCGGCGTGGGATCTCAGTGGGCTAGCTCAGTGAACTACTGCAGTTCAAGAAGTCAGTCACGCAAGTGTATATACAAGTGCAATAATTAGCGCCATCGTTTAGCCTGTGTTGGGTCGGAAGTAGGCCTACATGTAGGTAGCTGACCCAGCACATACCTGTCCCTAGCCTCGATATTGCTGCGATTTTGTGCGCAGCGGCGTAAAGCAACACTCATTCTCAAATTCTTAAACTGAACATAGAAAACGTACGGTCAGGTTGTGGCATATATCACGTCCAAATTCAACTTTCAATGTGGATATCAGATGGAAAATACATCTGTGGCGCTCGCCATATAATATTTCGTTTCGAGTTTTGTCTTCCAGAGAGCCCTTATTCAAAGTTCACTTTCAATACTAAAGTCTTGGTGAATGATACAGTGATACAGTTAATCCTACAGTGCAAAAAGGTTGACTTCCCAAACGGTATGAACCATAAATAAGTAGGTACCTACCTACCTACCCAGGGGCGGATACAGCTTTTTGAGAAGGGGGACGGGGTGGTCACACTATTGAGAAAAGGAGAAAAGGAGGGATGCATGTGTGTGCATGGATCCGCCTATGCTCCCCCACCCCACGAATAAATAAATAAATAAATAAATACGTTTTCTCATCAGTTTTCCTTCACTGTACTAGCAGGCAGCGGTTTGAAGCTACCCTGTGGCGAGCTAAAGAAAAGTGAGAGGAAGCGATGTCTTCTTGTCACAGGAGCCCCACACAGCCAGAACTGATGATTCATTCCGTCCAATTTCTTTTTCCAGACTGAAGGTTATTCGTATCAGTTTTCCGAAATCAAATTAGTTCAAATTTCAATTATTTCAACGGCTTCCCGCGGTGCGATTCCCCAGCAATAATCTACAAGACACTAGCGTTAGTTGCTTCCGTTACAAGACATTCAGGTTACAGTGCTTGACGTACAACACAAGCTATACTTAACAATTTGTGGTTATATTTGTAGCCAGTGACAGCCTGCTTTGTTCTAAAAGAAACACATTGATCTACATAAGGAATATGAGAGTATATATAAATGTACCAGTTTGATAACACTGTAAAAGTTAAAATGATGGAACGTTTGATGAGAATAACAAAATACAACGGAAACAAATACGATAAAATGGAAATGTTTCTTCTGTGAAACTATTCATACATGCTGGTTGATGGAAATGAAACAAAAACGAAATGTTTTTCGATGATGTTTATATGTGGATTTCATAGTTGTGTGTTGGACCTGAAACTTAATGTGTGGACATCTATTTTCAGGGTACTGATATTTTGATAACGTTTGTAATAGTCTGGTCAAATCTAAGTTTACATTTTCTTTTGATTGGCATTTGAGAAGAGATTCCATAATCGGTGATTCATCCGAATTCAACATGTTTCTTGTATTTCGCAACTCCTTAAGGCATATTATGGGACTTTGTGAGTTTGGTTATACGCTGTTTAAACATTTCAGCGTTCAACATCAGCTACAAGTTTAATTCGTAGTGAAAATATCATTTATAACACATAGGTAACTTGTAGGTTTTTTATAAACCCAAAGCACACCCGGAAGGTTTTCTTCTTCAATGAGGTGAGGTGAGGTGAAATAGGGTTTAACGTCGTGCTTGAGAATATTTCGCTCATATGACGACGTGCATGCCGACCAGTCCTTGTTGTACCCATTAATGCCGAGCGCCAGGCAGGGACCAACAAGTACCATATTTTAACGTCTTTTGGTATGACGCGGTCGGGGATCGAACCCGCGACCTTCCGCTCTCCGGGCGGACGCTCTAACCACTACACCACGGAGGCGGTCTTCTTCTTCAAGGAAGAAGTATATCGATGCTCATGATATCTATCACTAGATTGTCTGATCAAGTGTCGATTACTTGCAGACCGAGGTCACATACATATAGCAGGAATTATGAGTGAGTGAGTGAGTTTAATTTTACGCCGCTTTTAGCAATATTCCAGTAATATCACAGAGGGGCACACCAGAAACGGGCTTCACGTTGTACCCAGGTGGGGAATCAAACCTGGGACTTCGGCATGACGACCGAACGCTTTGCCCACTAGGCTACCCCATTTCCCCTTGCAGGAATAACGTTGCATGTACCGTTAAAACGAACATACAATCCTAGCAAGGATAAAGTGGTAAAACGTTTGAAACTTTCAAAATGTCGGTTTAATGATGCTGCTGTATATTTGGATTGCATGCAAAGACCTCATGTCATCAGTTTTCAGTCATACAAATCTTCCAAAGAGACCCGTGAAGATCCGGGGTAGAACAGGTCTTCAGCAACCCATTCTTGTCATAAAAGGCGACTATGCTTGTCGTAAAAGGCGACTAACGGGATCGGGTGGTCAGGCTCACTCACTCACTCCAAAGAAATTCATCTTCTGACATAGATTCAGGAAGGCGGAAGTTTAACACAACACACAAGGTAGTAACACATTTGTCAGAACACATTATATACATAATAATTAATTAACATTTACGCATGGTAATGTACATTGCATATCGCCTAGTTATGACGTCTAATGCTGACCGGATCTTTCAACCAGACACGATGAACAATGACGTCACAGGCGCGCTCACCTTGCAACACAGCACCCCACCTAGTCACGTGATGGTCGATCTCAGCTGTGACCACGGCTCGCGCTCTTAACATACATTTGACATACCAAGCATTCTAGTTTTAGAACAAAAAACTAAGCAGTGACAAGGACTGTCAGATTAAAGGTCCGATTGCATTAAAGAGATATGTGCTAATTGTATTGTATACGTACAGGAGTGACCGACACACACGGAGGTATTTCCGTGCATGTTATGAGCTGATTTTAGCAGTTCTGAGGAGATAATGTGTATTTTTAGTTTCAATGACAAAAACCCCACCCTGAATTCCTTTCAGTTAAGTTCAGATTTGCATTTTTAAACCTTTGTCCCGAAAAAAGATCGCCCACAAAAATATTTATGGTTAACCGGACAGGAAGGAATGCAGTCTATTTTTAACCTATTGTCATTCATGTATAATTCTGCTTTATGCGTAGGCACATCTACATGTAGCGTATGCACGAAAACATGGGTTCAAATGACATTGTATAAATTCTGTCAAAAAATAGACCACCCCCACAATAGTTGGCTTGCCACGGAATGTCGCGCTGTGAATGGATAATCCAGGGTCAAACAAACTGCTGAGGCGTGAGGTATACGTAGGTTGTAACTTGGGGGATTGATATCTGCATCGTTACTACCCGGATACTGGGGAATGTCTCACTGTATCCTGGAGGTATTATACACTATTATATATACCCGTATATTACCCACGTGGTCCAATATATACCATGGATCCATACGAAACGCACTTCTTTGTTTCGACTTCACACGAGCTACAGTATTGTTGAAAGGTTGGTTGGTTGGTTTGTTGGTTGGTTGGTTGATTGACGCCGCACTCAGCAATATTCCAGTTATATGGCGGCGGTCTGTAAATAATCAGGACCAGCCAATCCAGTGATCAACAGCATGAGCATCGATCGGTATATGTGATAACCAAGTCAGCGAGCCTGACCACCCGATCCCGTTAGTCGTATTTTACAAGCATGAGTTACTGAAGACCAAAACGATGGGACACTCAAGTAAGAAGAATAAACTGTATGAATTGAAACCAACAATTGGTTATACCTTCTTGGGTTGTCAGTCAAGACGTGATGAGGTAATTCTGCGACGATGTCGTATTGGCCACAGTCGATTTACTCATGACTATCTGCTGAAAACGGTTGGGGATGGACCCCCAATGTGTGTCTCTTGCGATGAGGTTTTCACCATCAAGCATATTCTGCTTGAATGCGTGGACTTATCGTCTGCAAGGGACTCACATTATGATGCAACAAACCTAAAAGATCTGTTCTCCCGCGTGAGCGCTCATCTGATAGTGAACTACCTGAGAGAAGTTGATCTGTATCATAAATTATAACTGTGAAATGTAACTATCATAAATTGTAACTGTGAAATGTGACAAACAAATTGCCTGCCTTTAAATTTGATGCTATGACTTTTCTGCTTTTAAATGACAATGTAATGAATATATGTTTTTGAAATAAAACTCATTCCGAGTATGTACTTACAATGTTTATTAATGCAAACTTGTTCTCGTCACTATATGGCTGGAATAATGCCGATGTGACGCAAAACCCAACTCAACTCAACTACTGAAGACCAATTCTAATCCGGATCTTCACGGGTCCATTGTTGAAAGGCAAGTGGGTGAAGTGAATTTCACGAGGGTTTCAATCATATCAAATTATGCCCACCCACCACCAACCCAGCCAGAAAAGGTATTCCTATACATGGAAATAGCGGGGACGGATAGTTCAATCAGCAAAGGCGGCGCAATTAGCTGTGCAGAGCTACGTCCCTTGTGCCCTCTATACATGGAAATACGGGGACGGGTGGTTCAGTCATCAATGGCGGCGCAATTAGCTGTGCAGAGTTACGTCCCTTGTGCAGGCCAGAAACTTCCGATTGTGTGTTCGCAGGTTCGAAGCGATTTTTGTTACTATGTTTTTCAGCTGGTGGTTTTCACCAAAGCAGTAAAGTGAGACTTGCATCAGAGATGTGTCATTTGCTTGATAACAGTGATTCTAAACAGATACATAGTATATGTATAAACTGCCCATCAAAAGTTTAGACTCACTAGTGTAAATGTAGCCACTTACTTTTGTCAATTGTTTTAAGCTAGCTAGATTTTGCAAAATATTCCATACTGTTTACACATGAACTGATGTATTGTAAAACAAATTCGTAACGTTGAAAAGATTACTGTCATGAGTTCATTAAATGATGAACTTGAGTGAAAATTGGCGAATTATTAACAAAGCATTACACAAAAACGCAGCTGTTCACATGCACGATATTTGCACATGCTTTCAGCAATTTGATGCATGATCCTCTTGCAGTACATCAGAATAAAGTTTGTAGTTGGTTCCCCCAAGTTAGTGGAGAATTCATCTTCTATGTAACCATATATATGCATAACATATAGTGAATGCTTTAAGTGCATCTAAGCTTATGATGGGTAGTATATAAGCACCTCACTTGAAATGTCTACCTACAACATAAGCCTCATTTAGAGTTAAGAGACACATCCCACGGTTCCCTCTGTAAAAGTCTTACAAGGACACAGCATGTTTTTCCAGGTGGTTGCAAGTTGAAGGTCGTTTCATGTGAAAGACAGGTCCAGAGGTAGTTGTCAATAGGGTTGTCAGATACATACTGTCAAGGCACACTTACGAATCTGAATGTTATCGATCTCTGTTTCCGTGATATGGCCTTGTCACGAAGTAATCCATATCAGTAGGTGTCTTCTGTTGGTTATTTCAATATGAAACGCCGTGCAAAAGAAAACATCCACTATAAACCTGAATCAGATGCACACACGTTACCATGCTTGATTAAGATAAAAACACAACTGTGTTTACATATTACATATACATCTAACCATATCCTCTTTGTGTCATTTGTGGGGCGGTGGGGTAGCCTAGTGGTTAAAGCGTTCGCTCGTCAAGCCGAAGGCCCCGGTTTGATTCCCAACATGGGTACAATGTGTGAAGCCCGCCGTGATATTGCTGGGATATTGCTAAAGCGGCGTAAAACCAGTCAGTCAGGTTGTTTCATTTTTAGGGACCATCAAACATGGACACTTTCTTTTGACCGGTAGTGTATGATAAACTATGGTTGTCATTTTGTCCAGGTGTGTATGTGTTTTGCAGGTACAGTGGTTTCGATTGGTTTTAGTTTTCATTCACATGTGAGGCTGCAAACATTTCCCTCCAAGTACTCAAATCAAGTACAAAATCAATAAGGTTCCCATTAATGATTAACGCCATACTCCCGTAGCTTACGCTGACAGTCTGTGTGAGAACCGGTTTGCTGAATTGCCGTTTCTTCACACCTGAACATACACACCACCGTCAATAGATCAGCACATACAACAGTTGGGATACAAGGCACCCAGGAGAGTCGGTATATTTGCATTGAAACCAAGAACCGTTTAACCGAAAGAAGTACAATCGGAGCTCCCAAGCTGTCATACACTACATTAGCCATTTTCTATGTCTGCTTCATTTACATATGCTTCCACCAATTGGGGCCCTTGTGATGTATAGTTAGCTATATGGTATTGCTAGTAATACTAGTATAGTATTACTATAAATTCCCCATACATTACAAGGGCCCCAATTCGGCATACGTATGGATTACTTACCTGTGTCATTTGCGCGCGCGTGTGTGTATCCTACACTCTTACAAATGTGGAAATGTGGAAATGTTTAAACTTCATATTAGTTCTGTTGTTTCACCAATAAGCTCTTTCAGGAATATTGTAACAACGTCCTGTCTACCTTGGCACTGACCGCCTCCGTGGTGTAGTGGTTAGAGCGTCCGCCCGGAGAGCGGAAGGTCGCGGGTTCAATCCCCGACCGCGTCATACCAAAAGACGTTAAAATATGGTACTTGTTGGTCCCTGCCTGGCGCTTGGCATTCATGGGTACAACAAGGACTGGTCGGCTCGGAGTCAGTATAATGTGGCTGAGTGGGATATTCATGCTTCACTGCGGCATGGTATCTCAGTGGGCTAGCACTATAAAACCAGCTTAAGTCTGGGCTAGTACAAGCAGCTGCACATACACATACACACGCATGCACGTCGTCATATGAGCGAAATATTCTCGAGCACGACGTTAAACCCGATTTCACCTCACCTCACCTATCTTGGCACTGGGTTCGTTATGTATTATGTAGAAGACATATTACAGTAACGCACGCCCCAGTAAATATACACCGAGTGTCCTTTTGAAAGCTTTCTGAAAGCAGTGGCGAGAGTGGTGGAAGTACTACAGTCGATATTACCTCCATGAGGCAGTAGTGAAGCGGTGGAAGTGTAAAAGTCGTTTTTTCCTCCATGAGGCAGTGTTGAGAGCTATGGAAGCATGCGGCAGTGTTGAGAGCGGCGAACGTATAAAAGTCGTTATCACCTCCATGCAGCAGTGTTGAGAGCGGCGAACGTATAAAAGTCGTTATCACCTCCATGCGGCAGTAGTGAGAGCGGCGAACGTATAAAAGTCGTTATCACCTCCATGCGGCAGTGTTGAGAGCGGCGAACGTATAAAAGTCGTTATTACCTCCATGCAGCAGTGTTGAGAGCGGCGAACGTATAAAAGTCGTTATAACGCCCATGATGCAGTAGTGAGAGCGGTGAAAGTATAAAAGTCGTTATTACCTCTATGAGGCAGTGTTGAGAGCGGTTGACGCAATAATTCTGCATTAACTGCAGCGTTAAGTGCGATACAAGCATAAGAGTCGTTATTACCTCCATGAGACAGTGTTGGATGCGGCGAACGTATAAAGTCGTTATTACCTCCATGAGGCAGTGTTGAGAGCGGCGAACGTATAAAGTCGTTATTACCTCCATGCAGCAGTGTTGAGAGCGGCGAACGTATAAAAGTCGTTATTACGCCCATGAGGCAGTAGTGAGAGCGGTGAAAGCATAAAGTCGTTATTACCTCTATGAGGGTGTTGAGAGCGGTTGATGCATGAAGGGGCATTAGCTGCAGCGTTAATGCCTTCATAAGAGTCGTTATTACCTCCAAGAGACAGTGTTGGATGTATAACATTAGGGGCATTGAAGTCGGTAATACCTTCACGAGGCAGTGTGGGATGCATTAGGGGCATTGAATTTGGTAATACCTTCACGAGGCAGTGTGGGATGCATTAGAAGCATTAAACTAGGTATTACCTTCACGAGGCAGTGTGGGATGCATTAGAAGCATTAAACTAGGTATTACCTTCACGAGGCAGTTTAAGATGCATTAGAAGCATTAAAGTAGGTATTACCTTCACGAGGCAGTGTGATATGCACTAGAAGCATTAAAGTAGGTATTACCTTCACGAGGCAGTGTGGGATGCATTAGAAGCATTAAAGTAGGTATTACCTTCACGAGGCAGTGTGATATGCACTAGAAGCATTAAAGTAGGTATTACCTTCACGAAGCAGTGTGATATGCACTAGAAGCATTAAAGTAGGTATTACCTTCACGAAGCAGTGTGATATGCACTAGAAGCATAACATTCGTATATATTCGTGTACGCACAATCGCATTTGCTTGTGGAGACTCGGCGTCCTCCACAATATTGCCGACACTAACATCACTCATGATGCTGCTACTACATCTACCGAGCAACATCTTCGCCTGATAAGTTAGTGTTTGGACATTCAATGTCGGTGCGACAGCACTAGGTCTATATGCCACACGTATATTCTCACAGCCAGACATCTCACAGCCATCAGGTGGAGATTAGCCAGTCTTAACGAGGGGCAATATTATTGACAAGATATTTCATCAAACGAGGTTTCCAAGACATACGTGATGGAGAGTGTTCGTGAAATTAATTGGAATATATTTATGTATTGACAATCATTAAGGCGTTGTTGACGTGTTGAAATCGCGGTGGCTTTAACGACTTCGGCTAATGTGGTGTTCTGTGACGACGATAATGATTTCTCAAGAAGAGACCGCGAGATGACGGTACTTCGCACATGAGGATGATCCATAGATTAAAACAATTCATCAAGTCGGGGGCTACATGTCAGTGTTGGTGGAATGGAAACATGCTAATGGTGTTCACTGTTATAACATCAGTGTGACTTGCATCGACAAAAGGTGTTGAGACACAAAATCGATAACTATGAATTATGAACTATATG
Organism: Haliotis rubra; assembly: GCF_003918875.1. Lineage (NCBI taxonomy): Eukaryota > Metazoa > Mollusca > Gastropoda > Lepetellida > Haliotidae > Haliotis > Haliotis rubra. The sequence goes on along the minus strand of NW_025766986.1, from coordinate 119,887 downwards.
TCTCCCTTGTTATATGCTATAGTACATTGTCCCGTGAAGATCAAGGTTACAAATGATCTTCAGCAACCCCTGGTTGTCGTAAAAGGCGACTAACGGGATCGGGTGGTCAGGTTCGCTGACCTGGTTGACACATGTCGTCGTATCCCAATTGCTTAGATCGATGCTCATGCTGTTGATCACTGAATTGTCTGGTCCAGACTCGATTATTTACAGACCCCCGTGATACAGCTGGATTATTGCTGAGGGTGGCGTAAAACTAAACTCGCTTATTCACTATATCATACAGCAGCTTGTGTCAGTAAAACTGTCTGTGTCTGTGTCAAGACCCTACTGTAAATGTCATCCATGTGATATTGTATATTGGCTTGTGTCTGTCAGACCGTCTGTGTCAGAGTCAGGGCCTCAAAATTAATGCTATTAGTTACTTGGTGTTTTGAAAGGGTGTACGGGACTTTATTACCTTTAAGATAAAAATTTCTGATTTGTCGATAGCCAAAGCATACCAAACCATGTAGGATTTGCCAGAGTTGGCGTATACAATTATGAGTATAAACAGAATAATATAATTGTTGTCATAATTACTTATTTGTTTGTGTCAATAAATATATTAAAATATAAAATGTTTCTGTATTTCACTTGTGGTTTAACAAAACCTCAAATTCGATAATTTTTATCATAAACTAAGCAATCCCGAGTTATCTCCCTTTCTGACAGTTCGGGAAAAAATCATGGCGAAACGTTTTGCGTCTCTTTCTGCCGATAATTGAATGTTGTTGTTTAAAGATAAGCTAAGTCAAAAGATCTTAAGGGTAATGAAAGATCTTAAGCGTCTTACAGGTAATAAATTCGTCAGGAAATACGGAATTTAAAAGCGTAGCTTATCTTTAAAGAACAACATTCACCTTTCGGCAGAATGAGACGCAGAACGTTTCGCCATGATTTTTCCTGAACGGTTTAAACTCTGTCAAATAAGATGTTCTTCGTGTAACTTTGCAGATTAGTCTGCTGGTGTCTGTCAACTGCCTATCAGTAGCTCAATGCCCCTGGATCCTCCGTTTAACATTCTCTGTCTGTTTGTGTCTGTAAGTGTCCCTGTTCGTTTCCCACAGTTACACTGCAAAAAAAGGCTTGTAAATCTCTTGTAAAGATGAGATTTACAAGACATTTACATTTTTGTAAAGATGAAGTTTACAAGATATTTTTGCAATTTTGTAAATGTGATATTTACAAATTGTATTATTTTTTGTAAAATCACCATTTGTTTCTTGTGTTAAACGATGCGTGTCTTCTAAACATATGGCTACCACTGTCGTATGTGGATCTGACTGTCGGTTTCATCGATATCCCTGATAATATTAGAGTCAGAATTCCTCCCAGAATGTCTTCCTTGTTCTATCCATATATGGCGCGAGATGATGGTACATCGGCTGACAATCTACCGAGTGACCATAGTTTCCTGACTTAAGGAAATCATGTCTCTTTCTCTGTCTTAACAGCTCGACCACACCGGTTCATTCATGGCATCTAACATGCAATTGTGAAAATGAATTTATTTCATTTTCTCTCAAAGTTAACAGATTTGTATTGATATTTGATACACCCCGAGGGCATGTCGTAAACGACATATGCTCTGTGTCAAAAACCGGACACAGAGCTTAAATCAATTAACTTCAACGATCACAAATTGTTTAAATTGCACGCTTCCCCTTAAGCAAATCAACGATTGATTGTTTTTAGAAGGTGATTTCTTTCTGTACATTATTTATTCTGGAGAGTATTTAAAAGGCATTTGATGTCGCTGAGGAGGATAGACTATGTCTGTGATATTGTATCAATAAAATACCAGACAACAAAGACCCTGGAATCTAAATATCAGATTCGGCTGTTTGCAAATACTGAGCTACATTGTTGATTAAAACTTACTCTCTTGATTGAAAGAATTTGAAAATTGTGATTTACTTCAGACGAATCAATATTGGTGATATGGAAATTAACATGTTAGCATGAGACAAGAGTGAGTGAGTGAGTTTTTGTTTTACACCGCAATATTCCAGGTATATGGCGGCGGTCTGTAAATAACCGAGTCTGGACCAGACAATCTAGTGATCAACATCATGAGCATCGATCTAAGAAATTGGGATACGATGACATGTGTCAACCAAGTCAGCGAACCTGACCACCCGATCCCGTTAGTCGCCTTTTACGACAAGCATGGGTTACTGGGGACCAATTCTAACCGGGTTTTAAATCTTACGGGTTTAGGACCAGTGAGTGAGCGAAGAATATTATAGCCATATCAGATGTTTCAATGTTTGATGTAACCGAGAATATTCAGGAAACAAAAAATTAATAATGTTCAGAAACCGGACTTTTTCGGCATTGCCGAGATCGGATTGTTTTCAAAGGTCGTCGTTATTAAAAGCGAGTAAATATTTATTAACGGCCAGCGAATTTATTAACACCATGTAGACGCCGTGCATAACGTTGATATCTCATATGAGAAGAACCCTGTACACGTGGTAGTTGTTTAACGTACAATGCAACCTACACAGAGTGAGTGAGTGAATGAGTTTAGTTTTACGCCGCTTTTAGCAATATTCCAGCAATATCACGGCGTGGGACACCAGAAATGAGCTTCACATATTGTACCCATGTGGGGAATCGAACCCGGGTTCGGCGTGACGAACGAACGCTTTAACCACTACGCTACCCCACCGCCCCCCTACACAGAGAATAACCCACTCGAGGTGCAGCTGCATTCTCCAAGTAAGGTTTTTTAGAAATATATAGATAACTACCCTCGCCGTCTTTTTCTCAACAGCCTTGTGGTTAAAGCGTTCGCTCGTCACGCAGAAGACCCCAGTTCGATTCCCCACATGGATATAATGTGTGAGTGAGTGACTTTAGTTTTACGCCGCACTCAGCAATATTCTAGCTATATACATACATATGTCAACCAAGTTAGCGAGCCTGACCCGATATGGCTGATGCCGATGTGACGTTAGTCGCCTCTCACTACGAGCCAAGCGATCCCGTTCGTCGCTCTTACGACAAGCATAGTCGCCTTTTGTGGCAAGCATGAGTTGCTGAAGACCTATTCTACCCGGATCTTCACGGGTCTATAACGTGTGAAGCCCATTTCATGTGTCCTCCGCTGTGGTATTGCTGGAATATTGCTAAATGGAAACAATACTCACTCACACACTCACTCACTCACTCACTATTTCTCAAATTAGCGCAATTTAAAAGAAAAAGATGTATCATTGTGATCAGCAGTAGTTTTGTTGTTGTATGATCGAATCACCAATGCTCGTTCTGAAACATTATCAATGAACCGAGAATCGCTGAGAATGTTTTGGAAAATACGCAAACGTCAAAGTGAAGTTTCAGCCATATTACATAGTGTTTATAAAATCACGTCACATGTATGTCGGTTACGTTTCGTCCGTAAAATTCAACACCATCTTCCTTACATGAATCCCTGAATTCTCATACAGTTAAAAATAAACTGACAAATGGACTTTGTCACCAATACGAAGTGTTTCAGTGAAATCTAACGAAATATATCGAAGATATGAGTTGCCGCGCTGTGAAAGAATACTTGTTTGAAATGTATACAAAGCCAATCTCAGATTTTACACTGTGTATCCGTTCGCCTACTTGTTGCATACAATTGCTCATTAGTTTTAGAACATGCATGGGAAAGGTATCGTAGCAAGCGATAGTTAAATAAAATAGGTGTATGCCAATGATTTTCTAGATTCATCAAAACATATTAATATTTTTTGAAAGCATGACGCCATAACTGACGCAAACTCACGCACAACGATGACGGTACTTCTCTTAATTTCTGACTATTTCCCTTGGTCACAATGAAAACAAAAAGAAAATAACAACCAGCAGACTGTCAGAAGTTTCGGACTACTTACATGTCACATTTATGCATATACGTTGCTTCTGAAACAACGAAAAGGTCCTTTGAAAACTCGTGTCAGTGAACACGCCATTTTGCAAAAGTCGCTTCCCGATAGTGATGTCATACGGACGTCAACATTGTTATACATATTTGGTATTTTCATTGAGGCGAGGTTATGAATGAAAATACACACGACCAATCCGTCCTGCTGCTTACATTTTCTGTTCTTATGCTTCTTCGTACTTTCACGAACTTTTTTTTCACGTGATTGATATCAGTATTATTATCTTTGATTTGGGACTAGACAGGAAACCAGTTTAAACTTTAAACGTACTGCTATACAGCTTCAGCCGCAGACACAATAGTGATGTCATTTGATAATGATGACGTCACGATGGCGTCACAACAAAACATTTTGAGGCTGACATATATATTAGGAGAGATCACGTGATCTCATCCAAGCGATATCTCATTTGAATGCCAGTTTGGGATAATACACAATTCTGTTAAAAACCAAACAAACAATGTGGAAACTGAAGGAAATGTATGTTTCAATCAGTAAGTGAAACATTTTGAAACTATGGGAGTTGTTGGCGCAAAAGAAACATACATGCACATGCAATCTCAAAAGCACATGTTGTCGACTGTTATTGGGATATTGGCAGCTTGTAAAGATTGCTTAATGTCATTAAGTGGCTAGCAGTCTGCAGTGCATTTGAATAACTACTTGACGGCATTCTGCGATTTGAACATCATAGACATGGCGATCGATACCTGTGCTTAGAACAGCCAACTCCGTTAAGTACTTAAGTATTGCAACATCATGTTTAAAGAACAAATGCATCGTTTACTAATACCATGGGGTGAATTTTGCAAGTGTTTTATTTATTCTCTTAAATACCAGAAACGATACCGTAATAGGATTAGAATGTCAATTATATGTAATTAACAGAAATATAGAGTTTTTCAATTTTCGATCAGCACATAAAAGGAACATTCGACATCATTTGACTGTTGTTTTACTCAGGGGCGGATACAGCATTTTTAGAAAGGAGGGGTGCACTACTACTGAGAAAAGGAGGGGTGCACATTTCATTTTCACCCGAGTTTCAATGGTCATTTAACAAACTTTCAGCACAAAAAGGGTGGGGTGGGGTGCGCACCCCTGCACTCCCCCTCTGAATCCGCCTATATTACTAGCATTACTTTCATGACTCCCTTAAACATTTAATTTTTTTCAGTTCTATAAAGAATCTGTCAAGTGTTAACATAAATATTTAGAAAACATTTATTACAATGGAAGCTGCTTGAATGCCAGCTAACAACATTCTTTTTTTTAAACTTCCCACCTTTCTGATCGACCACAAACGACATCTGACTTTTAAACGTGATATCAACACCGGTTCGGGAATCAAGCGACGGTTTAACGTCTAGTCATGTTTAACAAATATGTGCATCAGCGAAGAACACAACACTTACGTGGATCGAGAACCTCAATACGTATATCGTCAATTCCACTCGAACTGTCGCCCATTGTAATGAAGTATTCCCGCTTCCACAATGCTACATTCCTGACAACTGGTATTCAAAAGAGTTCCAACTGACACGGTTCTCGGTCGACACGTGGACTGGTTTGGTGACCAGTAAACATCACCGACGACGTGACAGGCTGACGTAGTCGTTCAGGATGGCAGTTGCCTCTCCGTTGAATGTCGGGCAGGACACACCAACCACAAGCTGCGCTACACCGCGCAAGGCAAACATATCTCGGAGCTACCATTTATTGATTTTATTCAAGATCTAATGGTTTCCGACAATACATCTTTCAAACCATTCTTGTATATTCACCGGGACCTGATTTTATTGGCTTTAATTTCTTCAATTCAGTGCTCACATATCCCGAATTTTTATGCAGTCCATATTTCTTAATGCGTAGTTCTCAATGTTGAAATTGCGAAATACACAACAGAACACGATGAGCTGTTGTGGAGTTGATTTGTCTTACAGTTAATCTGATGGATTAAATCAAAATCTGCTTAAGGGTGAACTATACACATACAATACAAGTAGCGACGACCCATCAGCATTGGCGAGGTCATCAGAGTTGAAACCAGGAACAGTGGACTGAATAATACATGTAAGTAAGATTTGTGGAAGTTACGAGGCATCACAAAGCTATGAAGCAGACGACACTCGATATGCTCTCTACTTGCGGCAAGTATGAAATGAATATATCACATAAATCTTACGATTATTGGTAAAATAACTACCAGTAGATACAATAATCCTCTAGACTGACAGCATACACTTTATTTACCGACATTCCCCGGAATGATTAAAACGGTAGATTATACGCAATATGTAAGGAAACACGATCTGCATTTTTGAGGTGAGGTGAGGTGAAATTGGGTTTAACCTCGTGCTTGAGAATATTTCACTCATATGACGACGTGCATGCATGTGTATGTGTATGTGCGGCTGCTTGTACTAACCCAGACTGAAGCTGGTTTTATAGTGCTAGCCCACTGAGATACCATGCGGCAGTGAAGCATGGATACCCCGCTCAGACACATTATACTGACTCCGAGCCGACCAGTCCTTGATGTACCAATTAATGCCGAGCGCCAGGCAGGAACCAACAAGTACCATATTTTAACGTCTTTTGGTTTGACGCGATCGGGGATCGAACCCGCGACCTTCCGCTCTCCGAGCGGACGCTCTAACCACTACACCACGGAGACGGTCTCTGAATTTTTGACACAAGCAGGGACACAGTACTCTGTCCAAGCATGGATGTATTTTATGATCATTTCTGTGAAAGAGTACTTTTTTTACACTACAGTTACTGAGTGTGAAGGAAAGAGTGATTTTTGTGTGGTTTTCCGCCTTTTTTTAGCATTGTAACACCTGTTATATTTGGGATTACACTTTCTAAATGAAGCACACATTCTAGTACTTTTCTTGGGTGGAGTCCCCATGCGGGATTCGAACCCAGACTCTCAGGCACCTTATCCCCAGCACATAAAGTCAAACGTCTAACCCACTCAGCCATCGGGCTTCCACAAAAGCATTTTAGCATTGTTCAAGCAAAATTACCTCTGGGGACACTAGCATGGGCTTCACACATTGTGCCCACGAAGGGAATCGAACCAGGGTCTTCAGGGTGACGAGCAAACACTTAATCAACTAGGCTACTGTCCTACCGTGAACATGTCATGACCAAATGGAAGTCGTAATGTTGTACAGTTTGTTCACAAGAACCGAATGTTTGAAACTGTTAAGTATGCTTTAAGATGGTTTGGGCGGTTCGTTGTGCACCTCGCGTCCAGCGCCTACCCTCTCACACGCTCTGGAATGCATAGAGTTATAGGACAGCAGAGGTATTACAGGAAACACCTTCTGAAACGATGTTACTTAATCTTCAGTTCGAAATTATCAACCCGTTGGTATTCTGTTGCAGATACCCATGTTCTAAGAACAGATATGGTGACGAAAACCTGGTAGACTGTGAAAAATGGTATCCCGACGGGGACAGGCGAAATCATTATTTCTTCAGTTGTTTAGTAACATTTTCCTCAGGAAGGCCAATCAAGATTCAAACCATTATAAGCGGATCCTACCACGACTACTAGATAATTGAGGTATATTATACCCTTTGTTTCGTTTCTTTTACAGAAGGTAAGGAAGAAATATTCAGGAAGACAAATATCCTGATAAAATCACCCCTTTACGACTGAAATCCCGAGGAAAAGCGTTCGGGCGCGTCTGACACGATTCGGTCTACAAGGTGCAGTTATCGGTCTTGGCGACCTTGACGTGATCCATCGGTTGCATCAGACATCCTTAAAGGAACCATCGACACCCAACGACCCGAGCCCCGAAAATAACACGTGACCTTAATACTATTTCCATTCTACCATTTGAGGGTTATGTGTAAAACAAAGGTGAGGTGAGGTGAGGTGAGGTGAAATTGGGTTTATCGTCGTGCGTGTAAAACAAAGGATGCTAACAGAGCTCGATGTTGTTGGACTCAGTTAGCATTCATCGTCATCGCAGTAATGTCAGGGGCGGTCGGGCGTAGCCTACCTAGTGGTTAATGTGTTCGCTCGTCACGCTGAAGACCCGGGTTCGATTCCCCACATGAGTACAATGTGTGAAGCCCATTTACGGTGTCCCTGCCGTGATATTGCAGGAATATTGCAAAAGCGGCGTAAAACTAATTTCACTCACTCACTTCCATAAGTTCAACCACGACCTTGCAACGTGTGCTCGCTGATACAACAGGCTTATATACACTGTATCAATACTCGGAGATTCCACCGTGCCATCTTTCAGCGTTCAACCGTTCAATAAGGTCAACAAGAGCCTCCAAAACATTCATTGATAAATCGAGAAGAAACTTCTCCATCCTTTGGTCAAACCCTACCACCTCGTTAAGTCAATATTGTCAATGAATCTACAACAGTCTACTTATTTTAAAGAACACATTGACACACGTTGCAGAGTGCGTTCAGTTATTTATGAAGAATATACTCTTACGTGGAGTCATCAATCATCGACAGTTTCCGTGAATCTATCCGTCGCATTGATCCGAATGTTCGCGCATTGTGAGGTAGCCAAACAGCGATCTCCATTTACTGTTGGTATATAGTCATGTGACTAGGTGTCTCCATGATTGAACTGCAAGCTGACCGGCACCGTCTTTGAAGAAAAAAGGTGACCATGTAGGACAATTATCACCTTGTTTGAGACTTAGTGGGGCATCTTACTATATTCGTCCCTTACGCCAAGACACAATCAACGGGGACCTTTTATAATCAAATATTTAAGAAAGCTATCAATGGCCTTCAATAGTATAAAGCCTCAGCTTAATGGGCTTTCGGAGCAACCGGAGACATAAAGACGGTATACGCTGCAACAAAAGTTTGCTTTTGACATTTATCGTCTTGTACCCAAAATCTCTTGGCTGCACAAGTACAAATGGCCAAAGGTGATGCAGTTTGTGTAATTCTTTTGTTAGACAATTTGAAGTTTGTTTGTTTGTTTGTTGTTTAAAGCCACACCCAGCAATATTCCAACTATATGGCGGCGATCTGTAAATATCGAGTTTGGACCAGACAATCCAGTTATCATCATGAGCATCGATCTACGTAATTGGGATACGATGAACTGGTCCCGATAGTCGCCTCTTACGACAAGCATGGGTTGCTGAAGACCAATTCTAAGCCGGATCTTCACGGGTCTAGGCAATTTGGAAAGACCGGATGATTAGCATCGCTGTCATCTTTGTGAAAGAAGAGTTTGAAAACATAACATCGCTCTTGTTTTTCATCTTTCGACTCTTCTTAAAAAGATGAGAAAACTTGTTCACACTCGTTCAAATCATTTCACGTAATACAGTTTTCAAACTGAATGAAATTTCTGGAACTTGGAAAAGTGTTGAGTTTCAGAAGCATTATCAAGCTTTCAAATACGTCAATATATGAGTGAGTATCTTATCTGGGAATAGGGCAAACATTACTCTGATTGTACTGTACCTTTTATGTCCCTTTCATACATGCAAAGGACGTTAGTGTTACAACCGAGATGACAATAACCCTTACGAAGCTGAAATAACGCCCATAAATCAACTGTATGTAAATACTGAAAGAAATGTCTACATCAGTCATAGCGATGGACTCACTGCGTTTGTTCCATTCGCGACAGTTTTAAGAACATCATAGAATACAACAACATCATAGAATACAACAACATCATAGAATACAACAGCATCATAGAATACAACAACATCATAGAATACAAGATCTGACACGTTTCTTTAAATATATCAAAGCCATACTGCCCTTTCCACATTCGCAAGAAATCTCTGTTAAAAATAGAGTAGACTGGACGAAACTGATTCTTATCATGAACATGTTTTTTATGCATCACAATCTAACAGAAATGGATTCGTGAAAAAATGTGTTTTTTTATTTAATTACTGTTTTGAAATGAAATGTTTATGTCGGCCATAAATACAACTATTGAGACATAAGCTGACGATATGTTTGCCGATATTCTCTTGTATTGGGACGCGAGAACTGATATAGTTAAAAGATCCTCTCTTCCATCAGTTTAACAGTGAGTGAATATTGTAGAACGTCGCGTCAACAATGGTACAGGCATTCCCGGGGACATCACATGAACAAATGAAGGATATTGTAGACTTAAATGAAATGAGGTTCCTCATTTCCTTTCCTTCATATCATAGACACATTCCAGTGACATTTAGTCCCCTTCACCAAGTCATAAATATGAATTACAGACTATTCAATTGGCGGCGTTAGGACCACAAGAGATATACTATTGAAACCCCACCCATGGCTAAGAAAATCAATTTGACTCATGAGGGCTCGATAGAGATGTTGATGGTGGACCAGCAGTTAATCATGCAGCTATGTACAAATATGAATAATAATGTAGCAGAATATCTACAGGGCGTTATAGAAAATGAGATACTTTGAAATATGCCAGCCTCGGAACAATTAAAACCAAGAAACATGACCTTTTAAAGTGAAATTATTTTCAGCATAGAGTTTTCTCTCCCTTTTGACTCAAATGTGATTGACAAGATTCAAGCAAAACATAGTAAGTATGCAGACCTCGATGACGAAATATGACGCTTACATCCTAGGAACCAATTTGGAACTGCCAAAAAAAACCACACAAAAAAACAAACAACAATTTGGAACTGCGCATTCTTTAGGTGGTCTTAGGTACTGCACCTCCTAATCTCTGGACTGACATTGGGAGAGTACCGGGGTTGGCTGCCAGGAACACAGCCCTTCTGACACTCTTGGTAATACAGTAGCTTGTAGTGTTTGGCAGCATACAATTTTTCCTAAATGTGTTTGTGGTTCGACTAGGCCGCGCTAGAAGTCACATTCGTTGTATGGGCAGGGTGTAGAAGGGGCAAGGCCCTGAGCTCACGATTGGCTTGACCAGCCTGAACCGTCACCCGAACCATGTTTGTTGCATGTATTTATTTTAATCTTTAAATGATGCTGATCCTGGAAATCGTCATTATTATGTACTGGCAGAATAATTTGGAAGAATAATGATAATTTTATGGCTATACTACTTCTTTATTCTGTGAAAGGCGACGTTTCGACATATATTCTAATGTCGTTGTAACACGTTGACAGAGACGGAAGTGAAGACGTTGTTGGCGGTGGTTACGCTACATGGCAACGACATTAGAATATACTGGAAACGTCGTCTTTCACAGGATAAAGAAGTTGTATAGCCATAAAATTATCATCTGTCGTCATCACCTCAACTTCTAAAATGCCCATCAAAGAAATAATTTGGAAGTAACAAAGAAATAATAACACACACCACACACACATAATGGATAGAATCGTTTTAAGTAATAATGTCAAGTTTTTGTGGTCATTTATTTCTGAAAATCAATACTAATTTTGAATTTTGCTTTGGAGTTCTTACCAATAAGTCAGCGGTTTGAAATATCATACCTATTAGGGATTATTGTGGTTTGAACTTCCTTCATTGCTCTTGCTAGAAATGATTCATGACAAACCCAATTCTTCTGATGTGTACTGTATTTCTGTAATATTAACCCGAACTTTGTATCAGGTGGACTCGCATTTAGACGCTGATATGAATGTAATAAACATGAGTGTATGTGATACATTTAAAGATTAAGACGATACAGAATACCTTGCTGAAGAATGAGAAATAGCAAGTCAAGTATCAAAGGGCCGCCTTCAATAGATGATCGAACGAACATATTCACGTAATCTAATTGCGTTCTTCTTTTGAAAGCACCTGCCTAACAATTATCGGTCGATAAATTACAAAACAGACCAATCGTCAGTTTGATTACCATATCGATGAGGTGGTGAAAGGCGGGTTCGATCACCCTGCCGCTTACTGGAGCTCAGTACTATTGATACCTAGGACAAAGAGACGTTATGAGCCACTGCGTTCTTGAACTGAAATATTCGTCGCAGGATTAGCAGCAGAGACCCAAGATGCGACCACTCTTATCTCACGTGACGCACGTAACCTCCGCCCACAACGTCTTCACTTCCGTCTTTGTCAACGTGTTCAGACCAACAAAATCATGTTTATGCTGGAACGGATTTAGACTGACAGTGATCGGCAAACTATGGGTCTTTGGTAATCCATGAGATGGCTACAGAATGCCTTGGCACTAATGGGGTTGGCGTCTCAGACAACTGTCGGTGACACACAGGTTATTGCAGGTGGCCGTCCAATAGAGTGAGACAGCTGAATGTACTATTGTACCATGTTTACAATAATCTTGGTAAAAGGGATGCATTCTTTCTGATGTAGTTAAAATTATTGACAACTTTCCAAAATCAATTCTCAAACAATATCGGAAAGAATGTTGAATTCAAAATCGATTTGTTCATTTCAATTACAATAATAGCTTGACTTTTACAGTTTGGTTCAGTTGCATTTCTGGAATTAAGTGCATATGGAGTTTTGTGTCTGATAGAAGACGCTTTTAAGAAACGTGTTAATGCAAATGGAACGTTCAATCAATATTTTAACCACTGAGAGTGAGTGAGTGAGTGAGTTGGGTTTTACGCCGCTTTTAGCAATATTCCAGCAATATCACGGCGGGGGACACCATAAATGGGCTTCACACATTGTGCCCATGTGGGGATTCGAACCCGGATCGTCAGCGTGACGAGCCGACGCTTTAACCACTAGGCTACCCAACCGCCCCTTAACCACTGAGATGTGAAGCTCGCAAGACGTCATCCCTGAAACCAAACCTGAACTTTAATTGTCTGTCTCTTAAGTATAATGGAATCCTATGGGTGATCCCATGTTTGAATCCCCTGATTCTATTCTATTTCTGCCAGAACAAAGCTCTAGACTGACACATGCAATGTTATTGACCGGCACTTCACATTATAACAATATTCCAGCATCTCAATTCTTTGATGTCTTCGTTTCAAAACTGATACACTACAATCGACTATGAATTTTCTACCTGAATTTCAAACGGCGTCACACACCTCTTGCTCAAACATTATTTGAACGGGATTATAAAAGGCCTCGGTAAAACTTTCAGATATAGACAAATATAGTTGTCATGCGGACGCAATTGCAAATTTGACGCATGTCTGATGCAATTCCGGATTTTTTTGTACAATGTGTTCCTTTTGTTTTATGGGGCGGTGGGGTAGTCTAGTGGTTAAAGCGTTGGATCGTCACGCCGAAGACCCGGGTTCGAATCCCCACATGGGCACAATGAGTGAAGCCCATTTCTGGTGTCCCCCGCCGTGATATAGCTGGAATATTGCTAAAAGCGGCGTAAAACCAAACTCAGGCAGTCAGTCCTTTTGTTTCCTTTTTCTTAGGTTCGACTCCCCACCTTTACAACCTAAAGACAGCGCTTGTATCTTGGGCTTGTTTTGCAAGATACGTTTAAACGACTATCGGTTTGTCACAATAACAGCCGAATCTAAATCTGGATGGATGTTTTACATGTTTGGAACACTGATCTGGAGATTTGTTGTCTATTCTACACTTCCTACCTATCATCAAATTATATATTAGTTGAAGTAAACAAGAGGAAGTGATGAGCCATCGTTGCCTTGAATGGTAAATCTAGATGGATGATTCACCGTGTTTTACCACATCCAGACTATCAGATGGAGACAAATCTGCCATCAACAGTCTTGTGTGTAGTACTTGTGTTTAATGCATTATGATAATATAACGACGCCATATTGGTTTATAGACGTTGAAAGTGGAGACCTACCTGACCTATTTTTGCATTTTCTTTTGTTTTCGTTTCGATTCATCCTACCGGTAGATGTTAAATACAAACGCACGAAATTGGACTTTCCGCTTTCGAAACAATGTAAACGATACATAATATTAGCTCACAAAAATAATCTTCGTTTCTGAATTACCATAGCAACAGGAATCCTCTTTTGAGACTGCAGATTTGTGGAGAAACCCCAGCAGTATAACATAGACCATGGATCATCTGGCAGTAGAGGTCGGTTCTGCGTACATTATACACTTTGATTGTCCAAAGAAATGCTACGATGATTGAATCCTTGAGTCAGCGTTTTGTACACGCCAGATGCTGCTTGTGGAAATTCTATTGAAGGATGGAGGCGGGATTCATTTTACAGGAAATCGTGTATGAATACCTCCTGTGTCCTTGGTATAGTAATAGCATGTCTATTATTGGCCTGTTTAATTATGTAAGACTAACTGGTGACATTCCAGTAGACATGTATTGTGCAGGCGTGCTCACTCTTGAGTTTAACCTTGCCGAGGAACTTGTTCCTGTTGACTAGGGTAATGATCTTGATACACGTTCGCTGAACACGCTAACGTACGCTGAAAATGTAGCGTGAAGACTGGGTTGGGTGCTTAGGGACATTGGTTGTGGGCGAGGAGATTGGGTTGTGGATTAGTGTAGCATACTTTCCCACTTCACCACATCTATGCATAGAATAAAGTTGTGTTCGTCGCCAAGGTGTGAGTAGAGTGGCGGAGGTGATCCAGGTATTAAATTGAGCTCGGAATTTGACCTAGAATCCAGTGGAAGTGGGTTCGAATCCCAAGATAATAATTATCATTCTTTTGTTTGTTTTCAGTGTAGTGGAGGACCTGCTACACCTACATTAACCTAACACGAATTGATCTTATAACCCACCTATCCAGAGGCTAGCCCTCTGCTCACCGACCCACTCAGCTATCCACTGGTTACATATTATACTCCCCCTCCACCCTCACCCCCCAAAAGAACCAACAAAAACAAAAACAAAACAAACAAATCCCCAAAAACAATACAAAACAAAAACAACGAAAAACAAACAAAACCAAAACAAAACGAAACAAAACATAAAATAAATAAAACTAAAAGAAATAAAACAAACAACTTCAACAAAAAACAAAAACCAAAAACCTAAAAGACGAAAGCAACAACAAACATAAAAAAAACAAAACAACAACAAATACAAAATTAAAACAAAAACAAAACAACGTTTTGCAAGATGCTGAATGAAACCGAAATAAAGAAGAAAAGATTGTTCAATGGTGATTAATGTTATATGGGCAGTTCTGTTTTAGACCTGAACTTTGCCGTATTTTGGCGACTGTTTTCAGCCTATTAACGCTATAACGGCGTTGATATCTTTTGGTCAAATCCAGCTGTCACGTGTTTGGTCTCTTGCCTGAAAGTGTAGCTTCATGAACATAACACATTAGTAAGGGACATCGCGCGAAATTACATTGTTATAAGAAAATCTACAGCAGGGTTAGAGAATGTCATTCAAAGACTAACGTTATGGGGAAAAAACGTTCAAAAGGTCACTGAACCTTACAGAGGCCGTCTAAGGGGAGATAACTTTACTAACTTGTGTTCCTCAAGGACCTGGTTTGTCTGAGCTTAAAGAACGTATTGACATGAGTTTACTAAGATTCGCTGATGTATCCTCCCTTCTGACCGGTCAAGTCACGACCTGGCTTAACACCATTCCGCGATAAACAGTCTGAAACAAATGGCTTTATGCACCATCACTCAGCATAACACATCCCCTTTCATCTTGAAATTAGCTGAGATTGCCTGGAGGATTAGGTGTCTGTGTATGGAACGTGCGTGGACGACCAAGACGTAATCGATTAGACATGCATGTCGTCGTACTGGGACGTCACCTGCACGTGCTTCACGAACGGCATGGCGAAAATTTGCATTTAAACAATCACACGTGTAGATGCACGATTCAACACCTGTGGATATCCGTACGAGTTTTAAAGCATAGATATTTCATGTGAAGATTTTCCATCAATACATGAAGTATTTTGAGACGAACCCCAAGTTATGTGTGCAGGGGTTTACATGGAGTCTTGTATTTGAGGGTCCCTGGGACTCATACTCATAATTTTCAGGGGTCATGGAAAACAAAATGGGGGCCGAGACACTTAAATATTATTAACACTGTTATTGTATTGTGTATCATGATCATCACATTGTTAAAGTAATTTAATTGCAAATAATACTATAACCCAGCTAGTAGCAAACTCAGTGATAACTTATTGTCACTTGATTGGATTTTTTACAAAAAATGTATTTGGCCTTTATCTGAGTCCCTGTGGACGAGCTAATAATTTTCGTTGCGTCCATTGTCAGCTTTATGGGTACAGGATGCAGGAATTCACGTCCTGTAAATCCCTGTAAATTGTGTCTGGCAACAATTGGGGATCTGTTTTGACTTTCAGTCAGTGTTATCTCTATCTCTAAAATGAGGGGTCGGTGGGGTAGCCCAGTGGTTAAAGCGTTCGCTCGTCACGCCGAAGACCCGGGTTCGATTCCCCAAATGGGTACAATGTGTGAAGCCCATCTCTGATGTTCCCCGCCGTGATATTGCTTGAATTTTGCTACAAGCGGCGTAAAACCCAAATCACTCACTCACTGAATGTATTTGGTGCAGTTTTTACATTTTGATGCTTGGTACGCCGATAACAGAAGGAGCTCCCTCGTTTTCAAAAGGTCTGGTCAGACTACGAGTTTAAGTTACATATTGTCGAGAAAGTCGTCTCCATGACGTGATGGTTCAGTTTACGAGTTGAGGTTACATATTGTCGAGAAAGTCGTCTCCATGACGTGATGGTTCAGTTTACGAGTTGAGGTTACACATGGTTCAGTTTACGATTGTCGAGAAAGTCGTCTCCATGACGTGATGGTTCAGTTTACGAGTTGAGGTTACATACTGTCGAGAAAGTCGTCTCCATGACGTGATGGTTCAGTTTACGAGTTGAGGTTACATATTGTCGAGAAAGTCGTCTCCATGACGTGATGGTTCAGTTTACGAGTTGGGGTTACACATTGTCGAGAAAGTCGTCTCCATGACGTGATGGTTCAGTTTCGAGTTGGAGGTTATTATGTAGGGTATAGTTGTGTCCGTGTAGCAACACAAACACACAAGATTGCCCCATTACATCAATTGCTATAAATTCAAATCCTGTTGTCTATCATTCATAGAGAATTCCGGACAAAAACAGAAAAGCGAATTTCAATATAGCAGATTATGGCTGTATGGCTGGCAACATAGATTGTGTGAAGTACTTGTATATAATGCATAGCCCCATGATTTAGTGATAAATAAGCACATTGGTAAGAATACATGTTACAAGAAAGTATTAATATATGATTATTTTTGAACTGAGAATATAAACATTTCAAAAATAAAACGTTTTCATTTGAAAAAAAGTAAGGTCGTAATTACTTTTCAGGTAGTAACAAATTAAACAAGTCGATAAACAGTCGTATTAAATTAACTAATTAAATTAAACTAACTCATCCAACATATTTAGAATATATCACGTTTGTTTTGGTGTCAAATAGATCAACAAGAGACTTGTAGATAAGGTTTATGCCTCGTCAGCTCTGCACAGCCCTAATGAACACGTCCTGTGAAGGGTGTTACTGGGGAGATGTGCTATGGCACATCCGGGACAGCAGTCCGACATTAGCGTTACACCTTGTTTACAGGTAAATAGATGTTTTCATCCGTTTCTCAGATGGCAGAAAACCTTGATAGTGACGTAGCTCCGAGAGGCATATTGATTGATGTACACACTAGATACTTTAACAGACACATATCGTTATTACGTCTTTAATACCATTTCACCAGGTCCCTTAATTTTGTGGCTAGTGTATGTGCCGTACATAAGACGACACTATGCCTTTGCCACGTTAGCAAACACCCATTTTACACATTCAGTTACACCTCCAACATCCGGGAAACACAGGATTGTACAGGAAAGGTCCACTTGCACAATCACTAGATTGTTTGGTCCAGACTCTATTATTTACAGACCGCCGCCATATAGCTGGAACATTGTGCGGTCTTAAACGACAAACAAACAAACAAACAAAATATTGCCTTAAAGTAAACTTGCTATCGTGATCGAAATACCTCATTCGCGAACTTGTGTCATTACTGATTGTCACCAATAAATTTACATAACTTGTGTCACTCTTCTGCCTTTTACAGAACAGAACAGAACAGAACAGAGTTTATTAGATATGGTTGGGCATGCAACCAATAGTTGAGAGGTCATAACATTTATAATGACACCAATTAACAGATCGCTTAGCGGTTTATAGAATTTGTAAACTAAAACATTTTTTTCTCAAAAAGAACTAACTTAAATAACAATTCATCATTATGTCTAGTAATTAAGGATCTAAACATTGCCTTTTAGGCCCATTGGAATCTGTTTTCCCCGATTATCGACACTCTTAATTCTCTTACGTTGGCGTTTAAACTATTTCACAGTGAACGGACGTGAATGAATCTTTAAACATAATGGTTTCGACCACCCACGCATCCAGTGAAAAGCGCGGGATAGGTTCACCATGATAAAATACTATGTTATATATCGCCCATAGCGTCAACTCGTTTTTTAAACTGCTTATCAGGAGATTTAAGATAATCTTCAGTGACACTCGTGATTTTCTTAAAAACGCTTACAACAGTATTCACCGTCGAGGCGATTTGCACGAGGTACAGTGCAGTTCTCTCTTCGTCCCTGCTAACGACGACAACTTCCTCGCCTGCGGCATGTATCGTGACAGACAGTGGTGTAATCAGCATCACGTGACTGACCCGGGGCTCACCGGCGCTTAAGAGGACACGTATGCACACCTGGTACAGGACCAGGGGGTCAAGGCGCAGATAAACTGTAAACACATGCTATTCTGTCTCAGATTATTTTGTTATTTTGGATTAAGAAACGTAAAGGGATGATGGACTTCATCTCTACGCTTGAATGTAAAGTAAAATTTTTATGTCGGTGATTGTATTAAAAACTATAAATAATTAAATGTTGATTGGATGGTTGTTGTTTGTAAACAATCGACTCCAGTGATCAATGGCATGAGCATCGATCCACGCAATTGGGATACGATGACATGTGTCAACCAAGTCAGCGAACCTGACCATCCGATCCCGTTTCACCTCTTACGACAAGCATGGGTTACTGAACACCGATTCTAACCGGCCGGATCTTAACGGAGAATGAGGACAGTGTCAGCTTTAATCAAGTTCTCTTATATGTTCTTGAGAGAGTGTAAGAGAGTGATTAAAGGTTTATTTTGGCAATATTCACACTCACAATTTACATTATTGTATTGATACGGAAAATTGAACTTGGGACTTCTATTGTGAGCTTGACTGGCAGGTTACTATTCTTCCCTAACCGTAATCATACATTGAAAAGCATAAACACAACTCAGCTTCTTCATGTTGGTTCCTGAAGACCAATTCAGACCAGGATCTTCACGGGTGAAAGTGTAATGATTGATCAATTATCATCTTGTCAAATCATTTATCTTATTTTCATTTCAACCATCATCTCCAATTAACATATCAATTATCATATTATCATACCAATTATCATATTATTATACCAATTATCGTGGTTCTGCCCATGCAACCACAACGACAACGAATTGAAACATCAATAGCCGTGATGCAACACTATAAGTTGTTTCAAAAGACAATGATAAACAACATAATTACAGTCAACAGTGAAATACTATAACATATTTGCTAATTGGTTTAATTGTCTGCAGATACCAGTGTCTTTTTCAAACTCAAATGTGTGGTAAATACATTACATATTATTGTAGTGACTTTACTTCAAGTTTGTACACATGACAACATCACAAGTGCTTCTCGCTACTGCAGGCCTTTGATGAGGAAGTTTTATCCAGATTACATCAATTAAGGGTTTGAAACGTTTTATGGCAGACACGAGGAGGATAATTTCAAATATGATGCATCAGGGAAGACATTTTATTTGGTGTAGCTACTTATTTTGGCTTGTATCGTGTTTGTTTGTTGTTTAACGCCGCATAGTATTCTAGGTATATGGCGGAGATCTGTAAGTAATCGAGTCTGGATCAGACAATCCAGTGATCAACATCGATCTGCGCAATTGGGATACGATGACATGTGTCAACCAAGTCAGCGAGACTGACCACCCGATCCCGTTAGTCGCGTCTTACGACAAACATGGGTTGCTGAAAATCAATTCTAACCCGGACCTTCACGGGTTACTAAGTGCCCGGCGTCACGCACGTCTAAGACGCTGTCCACTTTGGTGAAGCACATGAACGCCTGTGGATTACCTGTTCGTAAAATGATAGAGTCCGGATTCGAACCCGCGACCGGCGAACCTGGGCCCTTATTCTCGAAACGTTCGTAGCCCTAAGAATTCTTAACTTTGATCGTAGCCAATGTGTTAAGAATGGGCTTAAGAAGTTCGTAGGACTTACGAAGTTTCGAGAATAGCTAGCCAGAACATGTTAGGGAGTTGCAGAACCAGTTCATTTTAAAATAAACCCCAACCCCTCCCTTGAAAACTTATCTTGAATAAAAAAGATTTGTTACAGCGAGATTCGTTTGCTAAAGAACACAGGAAACGTTCAGCTGGTTAAGGCGAGAACTCCCGCATGCATTGTTAATCTCATATAATGGCGTCAGGGGATATTGACAAAAGATCATGATTGACAGCCATAATCTATAATGATAATAATCAGCCCGTTTGACATATTTAACATAGGGATAGACCGCTCTCCACGTGCTTGGACCAGTTTGTATCTGCGAGTACATAACGGCCCACAACCGCCCACATGTCCCGATTTGAGATTTACTTCAACACTGCCACCGATACTACAAAAACATCATAATGCAAACTATGCTTAGGCTCTAAGAAACTGTATCTGCCAGATGATTTTATCACATGTTCATTTTCAGCTGCAAATACCTTACATCACCAAAGTACAATTAACTACTACGGTTAAAACGAACTGAAAGGGAGCATTGGTTTTACGTTCGTTATAACCGCACTAGTATGTCAATGTTGTTGAAGAAAATTGTCAGATAAAACTGCATAGATTTGACCATGAATCTTATAGTATTTCATTGGAATTCTTTAAAGTCGATGTTAGTGTTGAGCTTCTGAAATATCTCTGTGTCGGACCCATTGCTTGTCAGTTTCAGTCGGTGACTTATGGTGGGTTATTTAAACTGTAATATTGGTACACGCCACAACGCCACGTCATGATCAGAGTGAGGAATGCGAACCTCCTACACAAAACCAAACAATGCGTAAACCATCGAGGGACTGCACCTAGCCTAGACTTTACCTAAGGTGTTAAGAGGCATAACGATATGTGTGAACACAGTGTTTGTGGTTCAGATTACATTCAGCCAAGCAGCTGGACATGCGAGTCTGGTTAATGGGCAGCCAGGCAAGAGTTATATCCATTAAAACTGTCCTCATCCTTCAGTCAAGAGTTCTTTTATACTGGGCTGAACAAGAACGTCGTCGTCCTCCTCCTCCTCTTCATCATCATCATCATCATCATCATCATCATCATCAACAACAACAACAACCACAACTATACAACAAGAGAAATATATAACGAAAGATTAATATAAATGATTATATAAATATTCAGCTCAGTTGTATTTCAATCCATTCGGTTAATTCTTTTACTGACAAAATTGGATTGTAAAGGTTTCAATCCAGAACAGGGAATGGAATTAGTTTCATGTTACTATAACAACTTTGTGTTGTGAGCTTTGAAAATGTCCAAACAGTTTCTGGTTGTTTTTATTGGTCAAGAGAGTGGTCAACGCCTGAGTAGGATGTTGGGTTGGAGTGTCGTCAATGAGGAGGTCGATAGCAGCACACGACATCACCCAGGAGAATAGTATAATTTTGTCAGTCCAACCCGACTCTAGGCGAAGTTGTATTAACATGGTTTTGTGTGTCAAAACGGGCAAGTTTGTATCCTGTTTCCTGACCTCCTTTCTGTACCAGCGGTTGTTGTCTTTTAATATTTGGCAGATAAAACCTTTTGAATGCAAATCTATCTACCTGCCTGTGCGTCTGTCTGTGCGTCCCTATGCATAGATACTATAAAAAGACGCAGGGGATATTTAATAACAAGGTGTAAACTATTGCTATTTTATATCTGTAATGTTGAATGTACGTCTGAATGAAATTAGCATTAGTCGTTTAAAGACAGCTAGCCATAGATTTTTGGGATTATTTAGATAAGATAAGATAAGATAAACTTATTGTCCCGCAAGGGAAATTTCTCTTGCATTCAAAGAGCCAATACAAAGCATATTACAACAAATAATTTAAAGTATGTGTATATATATATATATATATATATATGCACAACGTCAAGCTAATCACAATATAATGATGAATCATAATCAAAGAACATAATATAATAATCACTCGTGCCACATCATTGATGTCACTATTACAATTTTGGAAGAAGAGTTAGAAGTTTTACGCTGAATGGGACAAATGACTTTGAAGTTCTTTTAGTTTTGTAATACATGATTTTGAAACGGCGGCCTAAAAGCATGCCAAAAACGTTTAATTGTGATTTGAACTATTATTTATTTATTGACATAATTATAAAATTAATTGCGTCGACCGCATCAATACCTAAGTCAGCCAGTATGTTGCGACACTCCAGCTGGGAAGTGTGGATAAACACATTGCCATGATGTGTAGTTACCGTACTCCAAGAGTATACCGTTAAAGGTCAATCTCAGGCTGATTATGTGACTCGACAGCAGTTCCACTCTTAAGCTAGTAGAGTAGATGTTTGGTATTTGAATTAGTTCAAATTCACTCACATAAATTCAATCACACTACATTAATATGAGTTAAACAGATTTGGTATTGTATGTCAAATGTCAGCCTGGAGACAACGTTGCGATTAAACATTGCAAAGTGACCTCAAATGCAATGCAACCCATGAAAGTCTAGAATATATAGCAAGTCTAGATTATCACGGCTTCTCAAAATGAGGAAAGTCTCTGGGCTCCTCCTTTCATATATATACTCATGGAAATAAATAAAGGAACTCACGAAAGTGCAAATGTTCCTTTACTCTTTTCCGGTTTTTTTGTTAATGCTTTATATTGCATTGTGGGTGAAAATCTGGAAATAAATAAAGGAACACTTGTCCCCAATGAAATAGTTATTGAATGTTAATGCCTTTAAATACGGTGGCGGTGGGGTAGCCTTGTGATTAAAGCGTTCGCTCGTCACGCCGAAGACCCGGGTTCGACTCCCCATATGGTTACAATATGTGAAGCCCATATCTGGCTGGAGTGTCGTGATGTTGCTGCATGGAATATTGCTAAAAGCGGCGTAAAGCTAAACTCATTCACTCACTCACTGTAAATAAGGGTATAATAGCAGTGTTTCGGTGTCTGTTTCTGGCCTGGCGTTTTGGTAAGTATATTTTGCCCGGTAGTGTGTTTGTGTATTATAACATAAGTCGCTGTTTCTAAACTTCTTCCGAAAAGGCGATTTACAAATGAATCGGGAGATAACGACGACTGCTGCGTATTCCGAGGGCCATCCTAATATATCCCCAGCCTATAGTGAGGAATTCGTCTAACACATTCACTGGACTGCTTAGTAACATCTCAAATCTTACGAGCGAGAAAAAAAACCCTCTGTCACAAAATTGATGGCAACTGATCAGAGGCCCGTTTCACAAAGCTCTCGCAAACCTAAGATCTCGTAACTTTTCTCATAGCCTTCGTACCTCCTATGTTACAGTGTAGGAGGTACGAATGCTACGAGAAAAGTTACGAGATCTTAGGCTTACGAGACCTTTGTGAAACGGAGCCCTGGTGTGTGACTGCATGTTGTTTGGTGCCGCACTCAGGAATGCTACAGCTATACGGCGGCGGTGTGTACATTATCGAACCCGAGACAGACAATCAAGTGATTGACGCAATAAACATAGATCAATGCCAATCTACCCAGTCACAAAGTCTGACCTTCGGCTCCATTTGGTAGCGTTAGGTCAAGCATGGGTTGCTGGGTTTATATTCTCACCCAGAATCCCAGGTCCAGGGTATGAACCATTCTAGAATGGAGGAATCTTGACAGTCATCACTGACCTCTTTGACCTCACATACATGAATATTACATTGCGGGGCGGTGGGGTAGTCTAGTGGTTAAAGCGTTGGCTCGTCACGCCGAAGACCCGGGTTCGAATCCCCACATGGGTACAATGAGTGAAGCCCATTTCTGGTGTCCCCCGCCGTGATATTGCTGGAATATTGCTAAAAGCGGCGTAAAACCAAACTCAGTCAGTCAGTCAGTATATTACATTGTCATCTTTCGTGGCCTCGTCGATCCAGCGTCTAAAATACGATCATGAGTTCGAATCTCTATTTTGATTATGATTGTTGATTTGTCAGCACCATACCCATGCTTGTTAATTTCACTAAAGTGGACAATGCCGACATGCATATTAGTCGTGGATACTCGGGTAAGGGTGCATCTACAGCATCCAATACTCCCTGGTGGATTTAGATGGGAGAGTGGGGACAGCTATCATTACCTTATTTGCCACCCAAACTTCAGCATACGTACTTTTGTCGCATATATACTAGGACAATTATAACAACTGTAACTACTATCCCCGCTCACGCCCACCTCCACCCACACCTCCTCGCAAAGCTGTGTCCGCCCCTGAAGGCTTGTCGGAAGAGGAGTCTGTTGGGATCGGGTGCCATCGCATCCAAATTGCCCATTGCCTGGTTCAGACTCGATGTTTTCCAGACCACCATAAAAGGATATTGCTTTGTGCGGTGTTAATCAGCACCTCTCTCTCATAAGGGGACGATGGGATAGCCTATTGGCTAAAGCGTTCGCTCGTCACGCCGAAGACATGGGTGCGATTCCCACATGGATACAATGTGTGAAGCCCATTTCTGGTGCCCCCCACAGCGATATTGCTGGAATATTGCTAAAAGCGGCGTAAAACTAAACTCACAAGACGTACATACTCTCTCTCGCACTTTCTCTCAAGTGCAGTCATTATACGGTTGTATTCCTAACGTGATAAGACAGCGCGACCTATTTACGAAATAGAACAATGTAAATACTCCATGATTTTGAGAACAGTTAGGAGGGCCCACACTATAAACCGTAACAGTAAACATGACAGCGTCCACCCTACACCTCCAACCAACCAAACCAGCCGTGTCACACCGGAAGTAAATAAGGGTGGGTATACGCATCCAAAACTTCCGCCCTTAACCTCACGCGTAGCTTTCAAAGGTCAACTGCAGGTTGAAGGTAAATGTCACTCCCTTAAAGATGTGTGTTTAGACACACTAATCCGTCTTAATATATAGCGCCCAAACAAGTTGAACTCGCTCTTCTATGTCATCAACTCGTGCGTGTGGCGCGTGGAAACTCCCAGACAGTGACCCGCCCGGTTGATGGACGTGGTCAGTCAGTGAGAGGAAATCAGGTTTGTATGTGGTTTATTCAAGTACTTCTGGGCGGTATACAATGTGTATCTTTATTGGTCTGTGCACATATTGCGAAATCACTACAGGATAGTCCTGCACGTACATCCGTTGTAAAATCAGTACATTTGAATGACAGATAACGCTTGTATTTAAGGATGTTTACACTTCCGGATAAGCTAACTTTGCCAATGATAACCTTCCCATATGAACCTTGTGCATGTATACCTGATGCGGTTGAAATTTTACTGATCGATTTCTGCAGTTTTCATTTGATAGGAAATTTGGACATAGTTCCGTTTACATGGGTTATATTATATTGGACAAGGATTGGTATGATCGATCAGATAGTGTAGAAGCATATGGCGAGAATTCCTCGGAGATGAGCCGGTTCCTTCTTGGATCTTCGACCACCTGAAAATGTGACATTTGGACTGTTCATATAATCCATACTTTTCATACATTTCGTTAATTACTTCCCCATCTGGTGATTTCAGAGTGATGTGTGACGTTTGATCTTTTCTTCCGCATCATAATCTATAAATTACACAATATATTTCTAAACCTGTCCCTGCCAGCTGGCTGATGCGGATCTCGTTCTGAGCTGACGTCATTTCCGTAAGCCCCTGTCCCACTCAGCAACGTACGTCACATTGTACAACAGTCCCCCATCGTTTTGTGATGAATGTGTGCCCTGGAGGAGTGACAGCCTCGACTGTTTAATTATCATTGTCATTGGTAGAGACCATTCATCACGTGGCTGTTCCTTTACCACCCCTCCTTCTGACACACGACACGCGCCCACCCACGCGACAAAGTCAACCAATCTGATGTTGTTCTGTACGTCATCGCCTTCATGACCGATTTGATTTTGAAATAAGATCTTTCAAAGTAAAAACGATCTCTGATTCTTCGTGATAGATCATGTTGCTTTCTATTTTTGGATACTTGGTTTAAGCATTTTGTATGTGGTTACTTTTCCAGAAATATTAACAGATAAATAACAGATAAATCATCATTTATCTCTCAGAAAATCATGATACGGTCCCTGGAAGTAAAATGAACACTATGAACCATGTAGACTGAACATGATTCCTGGTACTAAAACCTTTAATTAATAAATCTGTAAAAAAGTTGAAACCGACTATAAAACTGTAGCTACACTCCCATAAATGCGGTTGACATGTAGAGGACATATGTGGTTCTTTTTCAAAGCAATTCCGCCTGTATGTGGTGACGATCATAGTGTGTTGCTAATGGCCTTCCTATCATTAAAGTGCTATTTGTCACAAGAGACATCCGTCTTCCAGTAGCTCTTTGATAAAGGATCCGGTATCTCAACATAACACAGCCAACTCTTTTGTTCTCAGTTTTCAGTATCACGTTTTACAATTTGCATCAAATGTACTACTTTTGATGTGGCATTATATATCAGTTTGTCTTGGTTACTGGGCGAAACGTCTAACATATATGTGTGTCATAGCTATGATTGGTTGGTTGGTTAGTGTTTAACGCTACAGAAATATTGATCACTGGATTGTCTGGTCTAGACTCAATCATTTACAGACCGCCGCCATATAGCTGGAATAATGCGGCGAGTGGAATGAGTGCGGCGTAAAACTAAACTCACTCATTCACTAGCACAGAATAACAAAACAACCAACGCGGTCGTATCATACGAACTATATGCATTGACCTCACGTGACAATGTTTACTGTGAATCCTATCGGCGGGGTGGCCAAGTGCGCCGAAGATCCGGGTTCGAACCCTCAGTAGCTTAACCTCTTGATATTTATATACATCGTATGATATATTCCAGCAAACGTTAACATGACACCCGGAAATGGAGCCATGGGCATGCACAGTGGGCATGCATAGGAATTATAGTACATCAGGCAACAATTGGAGCGGCGAGGTGCCGGGAGAACAGAATATGGTTACCATTTTCCCGAACACCTGGTGTCAGCATTGATTGTCTGTGATCCATTCATATATTTTACATCACTGTTGTGCCTTTTACGTCGAATAGACAAATAATCGAGACTGGTTATTCTCTGGCTTTGAACACATATACTTTCATACACAGAGTAGTCGAGTTATGGAGTCCCGAAGTCATGCCTTATATGGAACAATTTCCTAAGTTTACACCCGGAACCTAGAATGGTCTGCCATTTTGATTAGAACGACGTGAAGTTTCATTGCGCTTCCTCTTCTGCGGATAATCCCTGCAGTTTGTTCGACAGCCTTACGCCCAGTTTTTATTAATCAAGAAACAGGCGAAATGTCAGTTTCGCCTTTAAATAATCTCAAACACGAAACTGTAATTGAAGGCGATCGGAAGCCAGTGCTATCCTGCCAACTAATGAATCTGGTGAAGAGTCATATATCGCTGACAGTGACAGTGATACAGGGATTTTTGTCATTGATTTTGTACATGACATGCACTGGTGGGTGGGGGTAGGGGGTGGGGGTCACTTATTTTTGTACATTTATTTTTAGGGGGCATTGCCATTCACATTGTACATGCTTCTCCACAAAAATCATCATCACCCCCTAAGCCATAAATTATGGAAGGAAAGCAACAACTGGTCATCTCAGAGTCGATGTACTGTGTTTAAGTTGGGTATCCATGTTAAACTGCGGCCTGGTGTCTCAGCTGTCTGGCACTTTGAAACCAACAGCCACACACAAACGCACACACGCACGCACTCAAACACACGTCGCTATATAATGGAAGAACCCATTCCATCTCACCTTTCCATGTATGAGTTTATAGAAAAATGAAAATCAGTTTCATTTTGTTGTTTGATATCAAAGTGTTCCAAACGACTGGAACCGATTGCTGGCAGCCATTCAGACGGCTCCTTGATAACTCCAATGTACCGACAAAAGAACATAACCTTACTCGTACTGTGATATCACCGTGAACAATATTCTAAAATGATGAACTGTCAACCTAAATAATTTTGTAAAACATCAGTGGGTTGTTTTTCACGAAATACCGTTTTTATATAAAATATATTTTCATAAAGATCATACAGTCATCCGACCAATGATCCTATTTATGAACGAAAAACAGATTAATAATCCTAATCGTAAACAAAAAGACCAATTAACCTAATCATGAACGGAAAGCAGATCAATAATCCTGATCATGAAAAACCAACAGACCAATAATCCTGATCATGAAACAAAAGCAGATCAATAATCCTGATCATGAAAAACCAACAGACCAATAATCCTGATCATGAACGAAAAGCAGACCAATAATCCAGACCATGAACGAAAAGCAGACCAATAATCCCGACCATGAACGAAAAACAGTCCAATAATCCTAATCAGGAACCAAAAACAGACTTCATACAACGCCAATGATATTCAAATTGTACCGGCTTCGCGAACATAGACAAAACCCAGTCGATGCCTGAAGGGTTGTACTGGAAGTTATTAACACTCGAGGCAAGTCTGGGGCTGAAGGTAACAACAGCGTCAAATTTCAATCTAGAATAGAATAATCCACGCTGTTAATTGTACAAAGATTGAGAGTAGAACTTAAGTCTGTGCTATAATACTGTCAACAATCCATTATGTACAGCGCACGCCAATATCAGAGAATACATCCTCTCTCTAAAGCATGTCGTTTTGAATTTGAAGAGGAAAATTATTGACGCTTCACCACAATCATTATTCCTAAAAGAGTCAGAATCCTTTTGTAACTCTTATGTCGGTATCAAGTACCACGCATTCGTTTTGATTTCCGGTTCTTCCAAGCGAACGAAATGGAGTTATTCTTACTTTTGGTTATTGATTACAAAATAATTTCTGGAAGGGTTTGTATTATTAATTGAGTTGATTTTGTGAAATTGCGTAACCGAGTATAAAAATTTAATCCATACTGGTATTGCATCACACGATGAAGTGATGCAAAGGCGACAGATTGCAAAACTACCGCTATAATTGACGTTGCTGTCTATTTCTGTGATTCAATTCCAGTCTCCTGGAGATATATCACAGATACTCGACATACTCACGGATGTTATGACCAGTAAATATGATACAACCGCATCTAACAGTTTTCTTTCGTTTAAATTGCATGCAATGTAAGTATTTCCTCATATTAACCAAACTGTCTGTTGTAGACAAAGGGTCACGTTTTCAAACGTAAGTCTCGCTGCATATGTTAAAACAGAGCAATGAATATATACAATGACATATACATGAATCTGGTTAAATGACAAAGTCATTTCAATAAAATCATAAATGTTGAAACGTTAGGATACAAGCGTATGTGAAGATGGAAAAATGAATATATGTAATTATCTATACATGTATCTGGTTAAATGGCAAAGGCATTTAAATATATTGTTAACCGTCAAGATACGTGTACTGCTCCCTGGTAAATGGACTGTCAACCATAATATCTGTCTTTTAACCATGTCAATGTACATTATTGATCTACCTCCATACAGAGTCGTGAAGTTCGTCCCAGCAGACGACAACTGTTCCGGGATGCCCGGATGTGACCTCATTACTTGTAATGGTCTCTGTACCAGTTTGAGCTGTTAATTTCATTTCCCCACAGTTAGTTTCGATCAGTGCTTGTTGATACGAAACTTGGGACTTGGCTAATCTTCAAGTCCCGTCTACAGTCGACCTGGGACCATCTTGGTCACGGGAGGCACAGGCTATCTTTAGTCCGGCTAGCAGTGCCTCATCTATGCACAAAGATGTCTTAGCACTAATGTATGTGTATGTGAGTTATGATCATCGTAGAGCTACGGTCGCTTTGAGCAACTGAGCCCTGGTCATCTGTGAGCCGACGCTTCCACAAAACAGAATATAAGCTTGTTTGTACAAAGTTGAAAGGTGAAAATCGAGAAAACTTGAAATACAACTAAACCTTGTTTACAGAAAGCTTTTGGGACAGGGTATCACTCACTCACTCTCACTCACCCAGGGACCAACTTATACGTCGAGTTATCCGTACGTTGGGACAGGTTGGGGCTGTTATTTAGCCATATTGCTATAGTCCAAGTAGAACCATTGCGCAACATAACCAGATTGAGGTGTTTATGCAGTATCAGTCTACAAGGTGCCAGAATCCCTTTAATTCATTATGCTGCATGTGCTTATTTATAGGAACGGAAATTATATCTACATTCAAAAATTATAACTTTCTTAATATCAGTCCCTGTGGAAGCAATTAAATGCCTGCACAGCGTCAATATGTAAATGTCAGTCATTCCATGCAGTAAACCCTTCCTTCGAACGTAGGGTTATAAGACTGGGAAACTGATCCGCGATATGTGTAGATAATGTTGATGACTTTGGGGTGAAAGCGAGGAGAGGGGTGGAAGAAGAGAAGCAGGGTGTGTGGAAGATCACGAGACGTCCTCAACCTCCGTGTCGGGTTAGTGAGGATCCACGTGCATACTGCGCCATGTGCAGACGGTGGGCGCTGCATGAATGAAAAATATATACGTTCATGTTGCAGCTGTTACCATCCAACTGCGTCCGGAGTCAGAGGTCGCAATGATGCTATTCCAAGTTGTTTCCAAATCTGGTACATCCACATGGGTGGTACAGTACCGTGCACATGTAGTTTTCACTGTTAGGATCACGTGTATCCCTAAGGATTCGGGGCTTGTCGCGATGGTATATGTATTCCGACTTGCTTCCACATCTAGTGGATCCTCATGGAAAGTACAGTACCGTGCACAAATAAGTTCACTATCAGGACTCAAGCGATACTATCACGTGTATCCCTAGGGAGTCGGGACTTGTCACACTTGTATATGTATTCCGACTTGCTTCCAAATCTAGTGGACCCACATTAATGGTACAGGACCGTGCACAAATAATTGCACTATCAGGACAGAAGAGATGCTATCACGGACAGTTTATACCAACGGGGTCTGGGGTGTTCACAACGATGCGTCTTGTCCAGCCCCTATCTCCAGCTGCAGGAAATGGGAATGGTTGGACGTATAGTTGCACTACAAAGATAGATGTGATACGTTGGTTAGTTGAGTGTGAGAAATGTTTTGAAATATTTGTGTGTAAGCAAGTCTTGTATTAGATCCAGATATCAAGGTAACATGTTAGGATAGTGTATCACTTTTAAACTCTGCATTCTCGCCTTCAGATGTCTCTCTGGAAGTGCACCTCAATATCTGTCCGACCTCCTTTCTCCATACAAACCAACAAGATCCCTCCGCTCCGAGAAACATAATCTTCTGTGTATTCCTAAAGTCAGAACAGTTAAATTTGGTCAAAGAACTTTCTCTTATGCTGTAGCCTCAGAATGGAATCATCTCCCACAATATTTGAGAGAAATGACAGAACTTTCAACCTTACGAACATCGCTAAAGACCAACCTTTTCCAAAAAGCCTTTCCGTCCTGACGTCAGCGCTTTGAGCATGCATTGTGCATGGAAATATGCGCTTTATAAATGAACTATTTTTATTATTATTATTATTATCGGTATTCAAATGCAGGCACAGACTCAGTGTCCGACTCATTAATAAACAGTCTGACACATTCTAACAGTGTTATGTGAGTGAGTGAGTGAGTTTAGTTTTACGCCGCACTCCGCAATATCCCAGCTATATGGCGGCGGTCTGTAAATAATCGAGTCTGGACCAGACAATCCACTGATCAACAGCATGAGCATCGATCTGCGCAATTGGGAACCGATGACATGTGTCAAGCAAGTCAGCGAAACTGACCAGTCGATCCCGTTAGTCGCCTCTTACGACAAGCATAGTCGCCTTTTATGGCAAGCACATGGGTTGCTGAAGACCTGTTCTACCCCGGATCTTCACGGGTCAACACAGTGTTATGTACTACTATACATCGTTCCAGTTAACCAGACGTCAACTAGGAGTTTGCTGCTGATCGTATAAATACAATACTCCAGCAATGTCACAGCACAGTATACCAAAAATGGACTTCACACAGTGTACTCAAGCGGAGAATCGAACCAGGGACTTCGACGTACAGCGCGAAGGCTTTAGCAGGTAGACTTCCCCACGAAAGAACTATCTACACACCTTCTGACAGTTGGGTGTCAAAACATGTTAATATATCAAGATATGATGGTGCGGTCCCAGTGGCGACCTCGGGAGCTCGACCGACTCGACCTCGCAAACTACTCGACCGGTCTCGACCTGGGAGGTATCTCGACCTCACAACGACCTCGTAAGGACCTCATAACGACCTCGTAACGACCTTTACGACCTTAGTTCGATTTTAGTTCGACTTCAGTCGACCTATCTCGACTTAGGTCGGCTAAGTTGAGAAGACCTATGCTCGACCAGCTAGACCTGTATATCGACCTAATTTCGAATTATTTTTGTCCTAAGTCGACCGGCCCGACCCCACCGCGACCTGTGTTCAACCGGAGCGACTGGTTCTCGACGGAAATTCCATTTTTCTGCCGATTAAACCCTTGGTTTCCAAATTGTATAAATTACAGGGTGCATTTTCACCAGGTACCCATTCAGTTAGAGGACTGCAAAGTAGTAACATCACCATCAGGAACCTTGACGTAAACCTGGTGAGCCCCGAGAAGCGAAGACTGCTTACCCTTTGGGTGCAGATAGCCTGGCACCTGCTTGAACGGATGGATGACCTGGAGAATGCCAACCCTCCTCCAAAGCCAAAGCCTCAGCCGTAAGCACATCAATCCTATCCTTGACGCCTTCAAAGCTGAGTATCGGTCAGATGAGTGGGATCAGAGTAGATGGAATACTGTAGCCCGTGCTTTCAAGGAAAGGTGGCAATTTCCATATTGCACCGGTGCGTTTGATGGCAAGCACATACGCATCAAGAAGCCTCCCAAAAGCGGGTCCCTCTTCTACCACTACAAGAACTTCTTCTCTATCGTCTTGCTGGCACTTGCGGATGCCGACTACAAGTTCCCGTGGGTCAACGTCGGGGCCAAGGTATCAGTATCAGATGCTGATGGTCTTCAACCATTCACGAGATCTGATCACGAGGGCGATGACCTTGTATTCCCCGTATGGTGTGCCATACTTCATCATCGGCGACGATGCCTTTCCACTCCGCCCCTGGATGAAGTCCTTTTCAATGCATCAGATGGACCCCGATCAGCAGATCTTCAACTGCAGGTAATTATTCTTTTCCATAAATACCTAAATCAAATTATAACTTAGTATCTTTGGGTGTATGCAATATTATATCAAAGGTTTTGAATTTTGAATGCATTTGCCTTAAACATGTTTAATTTGTGACTTTTGCAGACTGTCTCGGGCCAGACGAGTGGTGGAGAATACCTTCGGGATTCTGGCTATGAGGTTCCAGATCTTCCTCGGCTCCCTAAATAGCACTGCAGACAGAGCTGAACAGATAACCCAGGCCTGCGTCACTTTACACAACATGCTGAGAACGAGGAACCGGAACAGTCAGATGAACCTCATAGACCAGGGGAATGAGGACTGTTCACTCACCCCTGGCGACTGGCGCTCCTGCACACAGCTGCTTGATGGGGATAACCGGGGTGCGAGGAACGTTACCCCACTAGATGGCGCCAACCAAAGAAACTATTTGAAGGACTATTTCATGGGCCCAGGAGCTGTTCATTGGCAAGAGAAAATGATATCCAAATGACTTTAAAGTGTATTATTTAGGACTACTTCATTTACAAAGGAACTCTTGTTTGTTTTTTTATTTACACTATTTACAATTGGTAAATGCAAAAAAAAACCCACACAATGAAAACTAACTATATACATGATGAATAAAACAAACTTTATTACAATCGTACAAGATGTATTTACATTTACACCTAGCAATGGATGGAAACTACAAAAAAATATCAGATAAAAATGCTTATAAATCTTGTATTGGAAACTCATTTAAATAATCTGAAGGTAACATTTCACATCAGTATAAAGTGCTAATGACAATATATGAGTATCAAGTTCTACTTCTCAGTTTCACTGTCCTTGCTGAGAGTCCTGAACATGTGACTGATCCTCTGAGGTGTGTGTAGGGTCCAAGAGACCGCTTGGCAGGTACAGAGATATACCTGCTGCAGCGCTGGAGTCAAAGTTGGGGAAGATACCAGCCAGATCCGCTGCTTTCCGGCGTGTTACAGAGGGTGGTGTGCTCAGGGTGGACCTCTGGGTGGCAGCAGGTTGGTGTGGAGATGATGTGCTACCACTGGCTGCCGTTTAGCTTTTATGAAGCATCTGGGAAGATGGCGACCATTTATTCGGTCGGCGCGGAGTCAATTAGGTCGAGTTGAGGTCGAGATAGGTTGACTTCAGGTCGAATCGGTCGACTCCAGGTTGAGTCCAAGTCGAGTCCAGTTCGAGTTGGTCGACTCAAGGTCGAGTCAAGGTCGAGTCGAGGCCGAGTACAGGTCGACTCTAAGACGAACACAGATCGGCATGTCAGGCCACCTCGACCTTCAACTCGACCAACTCGACCTAATGTCGACCTAACCTCGACCTTATTTCGACCTGGTCTCGACCCCATCTCGGACCGAAGGTCGAGGAGGAAGTCGGGGAAAATTTTTGACATGTCAAAAAATCTTCAAAAACTTGGTAGACCTGATTCGATCTGACTCGACCTGACTCGACCTAACTCGTTCTGAAACTCGACCAACTCGACCCCCAACTCGACCTTCAGGTCGAGAAGGTCGAGTAGCGTCAGGTCGGCACTGGGACCGCACCATGAAAGTGAGGAAAAGGCATCATACAGTGTGAGGGAAGCAAACCAGACTAGCGAACACTTTAACCACTTGGCTAACCTTCCGTTGACGTTGTACCGTATGTTTGACGTAAGTCTAAACTACACGTATTTGGACAACGGCGTCAACAATGTCTTTGGCATCTGAAATCATCAAACACAGTTGGTTCCTTGGTTGGTTTGTTGTTTAACGCCACACTCAGCATGTTCCAGCTATACGGTGACGGTCTGTTAATAATTGAATCTGGACCAGACAATCCAGTGATCATAACATGAGCATCGATCTACGCAATTGGGATACGATGACATGTGTCAACCAAGTCAGCGAGCCTGACCACCCGATCCCGTTAGTCGCCTCTTACGACTAACGTGGTTTGCTGAAGACCAATTCTAACCCGGATCTTCACGGGTTTCATCCAGCACAGGTATACCATGTACACAAACGTAAACATGTAATTATGGCGGAACCTAACATCCCCATAAAACGATACAAATTCAGGGCTTGTTTACGTCGGTAACCTTGTACTGAGTCAGTCATTTCGGTGCATGTCTACCAACGTCTGCGTTTATCGACGACCTTGACCCCTTGACCTATCCTGACGTAAGCGGCAGTGAACGCTTATGACCAGCCTGACACTCATGAAAGTGATGTGCCAGGCCTCATCAGTTAAACCATCACTGCAAACTTCAGTTTTTTAACCAGTGAAAACTAGCAGGTGTATCTTAAGAGTGAGACAATCACATTAGACACCGTAATCCGCTAATGCTCGTACTTGCACGTTTCTCGTCAACGTTTACCAAACTGGGGGCGTGCTATGATGCCTACAGGGTCAACAGATGTTCCCGTGAGACTAGACACGCGTCCCGGTGGCGGTGTCTCAGTAAGGGGGAACCTCTTATATAATTGCCTCTCAGGAATCGCCGTCTAGAATAGAAAGGACGGCATGTATTTTTAGGATTTATGCAAACAGAACAGTGAGAGATGTTTACGTGTTCCAAATATAACATTATTCTGGTCTCATTTCCAGTGCCTACTACGTCTTACCTCCGTGTGAAGTTTATGGGGGTCTGGTTTGAAAAGTTTATAAAGTTAGAGATAGAATTTTGCATTTACCAGAGGAGGTAAGCTTGAGTTCAAAAATAGCGCTCTCGAGTAGTAAACATTAGGCGCCATGTAAAGGGATTTCATAGTTTCAGTTACCCCTTAAGACCATAGACAGCAGTGACACTTTGAATTGTCCTAAATCGTAGTTACTGGATAGGACAAAATGACAGCACTGATCTGTTGTGTATATCATGCTGTGTATATTATGTCGTGTATATCATGCTGCTTATATCATGCTGTGTATATGCAACTGTTGTGTCTGGCGTATGTTCAAAGATGGTGATAAAAGCACTAATTCAATAATAGTAGGGCGGATTACAGACCAAAATCTGGGGTGTCTGATTGTTTTAGCGGCAGACAAACGTAAATCTTAAAGTGAAGTCATGCCTAGACTTACCGAAGCTCAGCTCAATAATGCAATCGGTCATTTGGAAGCTGGTGAGTCGTAGTCAACGGTTGCAAGGCACTTTTATGTGGCCAAGAGTATCATAGGAAGGTTTTGGCATCAGCACCAGCAGCATGGAACGACACGTGATCGTCCTCGGTCAGGATGATCCCAGGTGACCACATCCGCCCAGGACAGGTTTTAAGCTTCGACACTTACGGAACAGGTTGACGACCGCATCCTCTACAACATCTGTAGTGCCAGGACTCCGAACAATCTCGGACCAAACTGGCAGGAACCGCCTTCATTTGGCTGATATTCGTCCTAGGAGACCTTTGCTAGGACCTATCCTTACACGACATCATCGGCAACAACGTAGACAGTGGTGTCGAAACCATCTCCAGTGACCATTACAAAGTGGAGAACCGTCGTGTTCAGTGATGAGTCGTGGGCTGGTATATGCTCAGCCTGACGAAAGAGCATTGTGTGCAGATGGCGTCATGAACGGTTTGCTCCCAATTGCGTACAGGAAGTGGACAAATTCGGTGGCGAGAGTGTTATGGATGGGCAGGCAGTGGAAGACCCGCTGTTATTCACGTCCAAAGTAATCTTACATCTCCACGTTACTGTTCCATAAAATCATCAGGCCCCATGTCATTCCATGATCTCAGAACGTCATTTTCCAACATGACAATACTTGACCACATACAGGAAGATTCAGCACAACGTTCAGATTCTTGCATGACCCTCCGATCACCAGATCTGAACCCAATTGAACATTTGTGGAACGAACTGGATCGACGTGTGAGACAGTGTGATCCTCAGCTGCAGCCCTTAGCTGCTTTGTTTCGGATTTTGCACGAAGAATATCTGGTCATTCCTAGACAGTTCATCCGGAATCTGATTCAATCTATGGGACGCCAATGCCAGGGAACCATTGTTGCTAATGGCGTTCCCATAAGATATTGACTGCTCGGTGACTTCGATCTTTCTGCAATGTCATTTGTTACGTCCCACCTCTACTTCCACTGGATAATACATGTTCAACAGTGTTTTCTCTATCACTGTCCTGTACCACTTAAACTTACATGCTTAAATATATGACTATTTTCATCTATGCGTTTCTTTTTCTGAGTAGTATAGATTCAAAATTAGATAACATTGGACCCAAACAAACTTTATCTTTGTTTTTAAAAATATTTTTTCATAGTTATCAAACTTGATGTAAATATGTAAATGGTATAAACAATATGTTTTCCGAAAATATATTGAAACATTGATATCTTATCTCCTGGTAAGTAAAATTGTTCACTATGCTAAAATCAGATTTTAGTAAACAAAAGCAAGTTGCGTTATACAAATTCTAAGAAATATGTGATGAAATTTAAAGTACATCATAGCTGCATCAAGCATAGCCTATTCCAAAGTCACCCCGCTTACACTTTTCTGAAAACAGAGAAATAAAGCCCTCAATTCCACTATTTTAATCTGGCACTAGACATGGAACTCTTGATCCTAACGCTGATGAGATCATTTAGAGAGGCAATTATAAATAAAACAAATGGGCCAAAGTAAACAGTTACAATATAGATGATTTTGATGTCCATACTTCCTTACAATAATTTTGTTCTTTGGAAAGCTATAAAAACTATCATTGAACATTCATTGTCTTCTAAATCATCTTCTTGTATTAAGTGACCATGATCTGATAATCAAAGTTGTGGAATGAAATCTTAATTTGGTATTATTTTGCCTTTGAAATATTATCTCTCTTCTCTTGGCGTAGCCAGCCTTATTGTTTGATCAACATGAATACCACCAACCATATCTGAGACAAAAAAGTCGAAACCTGGTTGAAAATTGTCGTATTTTTGCCTCATTTGACATTTGCTTATAATATATTATGGCGGCCATCTTGGATGTCCTTCAGCAAAATGAATATGTTTTCTGGCCTATTACATCATCCAATCTAGAGATGTTATGATGAAAGGCAAATTTGGAGATTACTTTTGATTCTGTCTTGTTTTGAGTTCAAAATTGCAAGAGATATTTTAAAAACTTTGCTGTTTTTGGAAAATTGGCGGCCATCTTCGATTTTGGAAGCAATCATAATTTGTTACATAGCATAAACAATGTCTTAATTAACATACTGAGACACAAATACGTTGAAAATCTCAGAGAAATTCTGTTTTAGGAGCTGAAACAAAGATAGTGTACTATAAATGGCGGCCATCTTGAAACAATTGCGGCCATCTTGGAATTTTGAGTGGCCAACGTTATTTTTTCAGTAAGTGTACTAAAGTGAACATGTATGCCAATTATGTTGCTTGTATCACAAAGTGAACGATTTTTCCATTATCTGCCCTACTAAGTATTTTTATTACCTACGAGGGCGAACATATCGGGGTTCATATTTTTCATACGATGCCCTAGGGCAAAATATCACTTTGTCATGGTGACATGACGTCATGAACTATGCTATGACGTCACGTTTCTTCTGTGACGTTGCGTTCTACATGCGGCGACGGCGGGTAGTCAGCCTGTGTTTGATTTGGGTTCATTTTCCTCAATTTTACGACTTCGGTAATAAACAGATTTCATATTCGTGCCCATATCATACTATGTTTACGACACTCGTGCCTAAATATCGGTATATTCCTCGCTCTCGCTCGGGAACTATATGGGATTCTTTAGTGTGCATTTAGCTGAAATATTGCTGAGTGCGGCTAAAACAACAAATAAATCAAAACAAATACTGCACTATGGGGGAAAATCTGGAAATTGAGAAATAGCAGCACCGGTCACCAACATAAATACAGAGGCACCAAGTACGTCATGCTTCTCGTGACAGCCGACTAAGGAGCATCAGGTGGCCAGCCTTAATGACGTGTTCTCGGGGATTGCTTTTTGTGCTCATGCTTTCACTCACTAGTTTGTTTAGCCCAGCGCGAACATTCACAGAGGGGACAAATGAAAAATCGGATTTGACCCAATAGCTTACAAAGGTTATCCAAATCTAGGCTGAAAACAGTTGCCAAATCAGTTCAAACATCCACTGCCAACACGCAACAACGATAACCATATTAAATTCACCACAAATACTTTTCAGCCATCATGAACGATTACTTTCTTTTGTCTCACAGTTTGCATTGGTGACCGGAAAATGTAAACTCTAAGCAATGGCAAAACAGTACATTCTTAATTCATGAAAAGCTTATGTGTGTCGGTTTGGGAAATATCTTAGCGTCACAAACATCGAACCTTACCAATCAATACTGGGGTCAAGGCAACGAACTGTGCTCGTCACTTGGGAACATGTCCTACTTGTTTTGCTCTGTTAGCCAGCCCATCCTCACATTTATCCTTAACGGACACAAGTAGCTTTATCAGCTGAGGTTATACCGTCAAGAAGCATCGTCTCATGTATTCAGTGTGAGTGAGTGAGTGAGTGAGGAAAGCCCCAAGTAATGCAGGTCTCAAACGTTTATCACTGGTGAAATCAACAAGCATCAGTATATATGTTGCTTACAAGTCGGGTACTAATATCAAAGAATTTCATTGAATCCTAAGATCACATGAATCTTCCATGCCTGAGAAATGCAACTCCACAAAGCAACTTGCATGGACATCACAAAATTCCATTGCATTCTGAAATCCCTGAAATGATTCCTGTCCCCAACCAAACTCTCAGATCGAACGTTTTTCTTTAAAAATGTACCAACCCAGTGATAGAAATAGCGAGAGACGCCGTACGTGCGTCCTCGCTGCAGTATCAAACACATGCAGTTGAATATATGCATCTATTACACGATATTCTGAAGACAGAGCCTTTAAAGAACAGAACGCTATAGATGCCTATCTCAGTATCAAACCGACCTGCCTACTCTGCTTCCCTTCGATATGGCTGACATGAGCCAGGAAAACATCGATCCATTCCTACACCCTACTCTCAGAAATTGGCAAGTAGTATTTTCTGTGTAATTGGCTCCACAAAAGTAGAAACCAAGAGGCAATACATCGAGTGGAAGACGTATTTGATTTGACCGATGGAGCTTGAAACAGCTCACTTAATGCATTGGCAATGGTTGGACTGGAATGTCAGCATATTGTGTTACAGTAATCATCGGAAGAATGTACACCTTCGTAAAATAATGATAGTCAATTTGCTTACTCAATAATGTGATTGATTCTCATGTGTTAGATTGTAGTCATAATGGCAGAGGTTTATGACCGTCCCTGCGACGCTGTAGCGGATGGGATTACATAACAATGTGTGTGTGTGCGTGTGTGCGAGCGCGCGCGTGTGTGTGCGTGTGTGTGTGTGTGAACCTGCAACAGCGTTGACATACATATCCGGTTAGCCATTCAACTAAAGGACCTGGGTTAATTTCGAGTTCATTTAGAGTAATTTTGAACCAGCGTCACTGACCCTCACACTGGTTAATTTGCTCGAAACCCGAACACGGACATAACAGGTAAAACTGTTTTATGCCACGAAGTTTAAAAAATCTCTGAAGATTCTCTGACTGTAAAGTGAGGAACGTAACGGTGCCTCTGGCAAAT
This sequence comes from Haliotis rubra, assembly GCF_003918875.1. NCBI lineage: Eukaryota > Metazoa > Mollusca > Gastropoda > Lepetellida > Haliotidae > Haliotis > Haliotis rubra. The sequence goes on along the minus strand of NW_025766986.1, from coordinate 78,817 downwards.
GCTTTGGCGAGCACGCCTTAATGTACAGTTAATTGACAGGCGTATGTGCTGACTATGTCATATTAATACAGTCAGTATACTGCTGTAGTCGAGTTAACTCGACTGAAAACAGGTTGGGAACACATTGACACGAAGAGACCGGAAACACCTCAACGTTGTCACGCATAACGGATGTGTTTTTCACGACAACGATCGTGGCCTTGAGGCGGAAAGTCACGGAAATCTCCGAATGTCAAGGCTAAATTTGAAATTTCTTTTCCAGATATTTAGTTTCTCAATTAAGTCGTTAAGTTGATGTTTAGGCTACGGGCTATTTGATCCGTGACAATTTCTAATCTGATTTCAGATCGCAACCCAAGATTGAACTACTTGGTACTGAAGTGATGTCGGACATAAAGGCCAAGCTAACTTGACCTACTTTATTCCAACATTAATGCTATATATGACCAAAAAATATTGTATTTGTGGAAAAGTACTTAAAACCACTTGTGACCTGGGCGTATCCCAAAATAATATGTGAAATAATTAGTGGTATCCTGACAGTTATACTTTCAACTTTTTAAACTTTAAAATGACATAAATGCTGGATGTGCTTAAACAGTTAAATAAAAGCAACACTTCCTTTGCATAATCGTAAGAAATCTCTGATAAAATCAGAGCTAGTTGTAAAATTTAAAGATTCCTCGTCGTGATTGAAACCAAGTCTCTGTAGTTTAATTTGTTGGGACATACAGTAATACCGTTTTGTTTGTTTTTAAAACCAAATAAATAAATACGACAAAAATGTTCCATATTCATAAAGAATTGTTTTCAATAGCGGAGTTAATTGTATGATTCCGACTACAACTTGATCATGTGTTTATGAGTCACTGTCAAATAGTGATGAGAGCAGGTGTTTATGAGTCACTATCAAATAGTGATGACACCATGTGTTTATGGGTCACTATCAAATAGTGATGACACCATGTGTTTATGAGTCACTATCAAATAGTGATGACAGCAGGTGTATATGAGTCACTATCAAATAGTGATGACAGCAGGTGTTTATGAGTCACTATCAAATAGTGATGACAGCAGGTGTATATGAGTCACTATCAAATAGTGATGACAGCAGGTGTATATGAGTCACTATCAAATAGTGATGACACAGCAGTCACTATTAGTATGACACCATGTATTTATGAGTCACTATCAAATAGTGATGACAGCAGGTGTACATGAGTCACTGTCAAATAGTGATGACAGCAGGTGTATATGAGTCACTATCAAATAGTGATGACAGCAGGTGTACATGAGTCACTGTCAAATAGTGATGACATCATGTGTTTATGAGTCACTGTCAAATAGTAATGACACCATGTGTTTATGGGTCACTATCAAATAGTGATGACACCATGTGTTTATGGGTCACTATCAAATAGTGATGACACCATGTGTTTATGAGTCACTATCAAATAGTGATGACAGCAGGTGTACATGAGTCACTATCAAATAGTGATGACAGCAGGTGTATATGAGTCACTATCAAATAGTGATGACAGCAGGTGTATATGAGTCACTATCAAATAGTGATGACAGCAGGTGTTTATGAGTCACTATCAAATAGTGATGACAGCAGGTGTTTATGAGTCACTATCAAATAGTGATGACAGCAGGTGTACATGAGTCACTATCAAATAGTGATGACACCATGTGTTTATGAGTCACTATCAAATAGTGATGACAGCAGGTGTACATGAGTCACTGTCAAATAGTGATGACATCATGTGTTTATGAGTCACTGTCAAATAGTGATGACACCATGTGTTTATGAGTCACTATCAAATAATGATTACACCAGGTGTTCCCAAAAATCGGCATAACTGTCGACACAGGTGGCACACGACACTAACTCTTAACATTGTATACATGACACCACCGAACATTCAAGAAATACTATGATTCACAACTTACAGCAACCACAATTTAAGCATATTGTATTAAGGCAACCCGTACGTTTTCCTCATCTCCCGCCTGCAATGAACATTCACTCCCACGTTAAATATTAAAAGTGTTTTTATCTTAATTTTCCCCGTCGCTGTGAAACGTTATGTCCTGGTGTGATGAAGAAGATTACTCTTCCCTTGAACACTCATAAAAAACAAGACAGCTTGATCTATTTTCATCTACTTTTATAAAAATCGCAAATCGACTCGAGGTTCATCAAAAATTCATTGTTAAACTACCTCCAAGTCAGTTTGATTTTAAAATTCAATAAAATACTTTACATGATGAATGAAAATACATTTTATATTTTCTTCGCCTGTCCCCTCTTTTGCTGGTTGAGTTTGGAGATGAGAAACAAATACTAAGTACGGATGGCCTAATCACCATACAACGGACACCAGGGTCAGCTTGACCCAGACGCACGAATCACATGCTTGTGTGACCCACTCTCTTGTCTTTCGTGCTCCTGTTCCTTGTATAAGTTCGTGTTCTTTCAACGTTCAAAGTTATATATACAAATAATGGATAATGTAAACCCCACATCAAAACGTCCGTTTCAAACAATATTTCTTTAATTGCAGGTCGTACTTTCGCTTTGATGATGATAAACAGGAAACCGATTTGGCACTAGCGCCGATTTCGTTTTGGGGCGCAGCAGAGTGAGTGCATGTTTTCAAGAAGAGCGGTCGTACTAATGATATACGCTTATGCAACTTTGGATAAATACGTTACCACTGAGTGATTGGAACCTGGAACCGAGTCACATTTCGGCGTGGGAGATGAAATTTAAATCCTGAAAGAGATTTGTGTAGATGTTGCGTGGCATACACATGTTCATTTGATCTCCTCCGTGTGGGTGTACTACAGGTTTTAACCTGCATCGTCATTGTGTCCTCCCAATCCCATCCTTGCCACAGGCAGTGGATTGGCTTGTTGGAGTTGGTGCGCCATGTGCTGTTCGTTAAGATAGTTTAACAGCTTAAGAACATGGGAAGATTTTAAATATTTGTGCAACCTTGTGTGGGCGTCTGGCTTGTCTTCTCTAATGACTGTCAGAAATAAATGTCAGTTTTTGTTCTGTGTCCAGATTAATACCTAATGTAGGGTTATCAATGTTTGTCAACCTTCCATAGAAATAGTGATGAAAATGTTTTACGTTATCTTTATCAAAGGTAAAGGTAAAGATGTGCTTAACAGTTTAACCATCGTAAATGCTTTCATGTGTTTTGATTGGTAATTACAATACATAAACCAATGCGATATCCATATGCTAGCTTGTCGTCTGTGCAGTTCTTTATAACAATGTCTAGAAATTTACATTTGTGGGCCTGACTTTGATTATCTACAAGTGAAATCGTATAATTTACGAGTGAGTGAGTTTAGTTTTACGCCGCTCTTAGCAATATTCCAGCAACATCACGACGAGAAACACCAGAAATGCGTGTGTGCCCATGTGGGGAATCGAAGCCGGGTTTCGGCGTAACGAGAGAACGCCTGGGCCACTAGGCCCACCGACCCTATAATTTACTAAGATAACGGTACCCACATACATAGCGCAATACCATGTTGGCACGCCATGTCCTCTGACTGAATGTAATAAGTGAGTGTGGACATCTATCACATGTCGCCAACCACTAATGATACCAGGACTTGCTGCCACAGCTAACACAGACATATAATTAAAGAGCGGTCTCCGTTTAACAGTCTTACGTTGCGTCACTGGCTAACCATCAGTGACCTCAGTTTACCAATCTCTCAGTTCCTGTATGTTTAACGTTCACTCAGAGTTCTTCGTTCAGAAATCTTTCAGTGACCATCCAGAGGATATATCAGTGACCTCTTCCAACCTTAAGAGAGTAAAAAGCTTGCGATGCCGGGGTCCTCCCGAGTGAGTGAGTGAGTTAGTGACTTTAGTTTTACGCCGCTTTCAGCAATATTCAAGCAATATCATTACGGCTGACATCAGAAATGGGCTTCACACATCGTACTCATGTGGAGAATCGAACCCGGGTTTTCCGCGTGACGAACGAACGCTTTAACCACTAGGCTAACAAAACCAAAAACCCAACCACCCCCACCCCACCCCCAAGCTAACTCATAATTGCAAATTCCCTTCTCAACATTATTCCAGCTACATGGCGGCGGTCTGTAAATAATCGAGTCTGGACCAGAAAATCCAGTGATCAACAGCATGAGCATCGATCTGCGCAATTGGGATGCGTTGACATGAGTCAACCAAATCAGAGAATCTGACCACCCGATCCCGTTAGTCGCCTTTTAGGACAAGCGTGGGATTCTGAAGATAAATTCTAACCCGGACCTTCGCAGGGCCAACCCTCAGAGAGAGAAAATGCAGATCTTTAAAATCTGGCGTGCTCGTAGTTTAAACAATCCGGGTATCCTGACAATATCATGAAATTGTTTATTTAATTAATAGGCTGGTGTTGAAACACGCTAAGAAACAGAAAACACAAACACCTTTTGATGCTATTGTCAATTCATATTCTGCTGGAAAAGACATAATATGTGGACAAAGACTTTGATCACAACATGTGTGCCTATAGTTACCATATAGTGTTGAATGACGCTGAATTACATTAATTACTAACAGTATATAGGCAAGCCTCTCATACATAAAGGTAATGTGTACATGCTTGTAGCCCACACGCCGTATTGTAGGCCTCACCGGTAATGGTAAAACTCCCCAACCCCACAACCTTTGTCTGCCCCTGATTCTACCTTCTTGGCTATAACAAATAAACTCCTGTTAGCTTCATTTAACCGGATCGTTTTGCTATTTACTTAGTATAAAAGACCCAGTGACCCACGTGGAGCCGAGGACTAGACACGCGCACATTTCTCCGCGAGGGCGCAATCCGTCTCAGGAACGGTGCCATTCCTAGTCTGGCATTTGATGGAATGGTTACTTCTGGTTTCAGATCTCGCTCCTGTAGGCTTCAGCCTATGGTTTGTTTACCACGTTGTTAAACGATTCACAACCTTCGCAGTCTTGCAAGTTGATCTATCTTCTTCTACCTATTCTTACTACATCAAACAGGTGTTAGTCTTCATTATCCGAAAGGTGAGAAAACAAATTTCGGTCTCTTATGGGAAATACAGATCAACACGATGCATCGTTTTGCGAAAGGAAATCGTCACTTGCCCCATGCAGTGTTAATCGTCTTGAATGGCGTTTTTGAGTCTTACGATTATTTTACAAAGGTGTTTTGTTTAGGTTTCAACTCAAACAGTCGAACATCTTTCTGGATTGTTTTTATAAAAAAACGAGGGATTCCGAGTTAATGTCAGTTTGACATTCGCAAATGAAACTTCTTACAACACTAATACATTTAATCTTTTCCGATGTGGATCAACGCGTCTACGAGGACGATAATAATGGGAATCCTGTCCGTATTATGTACTGATATCTAAAACAAAGGATGAAAGCTGCGATCAGTGGTGTTAAACGACCCAGTGGCCGAAAGTCGACATCTTTCTGGATTGTTTTTATAAAAAAGAGGGATTTCAAGTTAATGTCAGTTTGATATTCTCAAATGAAACTTCTTACAACACCAATTAGTTTAGTCTTTTCTGTTGTAGAGCAACGATAATACACATGAAATTTCTGTCCGTATTATGTACTGATAACAACGAAGGATTAAAGCTGCAATCAGTGGCATTAAACGACCCAGTGGCCGAATGCATCGCCATTCACTGTGTAGAGATGTGGCACCTTGGTGGTGTGCTAAAGACTTTCTTTCGTGGGTTCGAATCCCGGTTTCGTGCCCAGGCGATTCTTGTTTTGTCAGCACTGCACCAATTTGGGTTGGACTAAAGTCGCCAACATCGTTCACCTACCTTACTTCGGGCTTTCCTCCCACTTCAAGCGGACCTTTCTTGTTTTAAGTGGCATTAACTTAACGGTGACGGTCATTCGGAATAGTAGTATATGGTATGAGAGCCTGTTATCAATCTGAGATGACGCTCTGTAAATATTTCCTTTACAGAATTATAGCATAAAATATTGGGAAATCCATGCATGAATAGAATTGCCAATAAATAAAATGGAGACAACTTCAAAGGGAATCTCGGTATTTGAAAAGCCTTCTTCATATGTTTTGATCCTAGGATCGCCAACAGATTTCATTAATTTATTTCTGTACCTGTCCATTTTGTCTAAGAGAGTTTCTTCATTTGTTTCCCTTTCGCTGAATCAGCACTATAAACCAATCACAATAAACATGAACACGTCAGTTCTCTCCCTTGCCAACATATGTCACCTATGGGGCGTAGACCGGTTGGTTATTCAAGCCGTTCATCAACCGTTATGAATCCATCGGTCACTGTTCGGGCGTGACATGGGAGAACGAAGCTCGGGAAGGTGATGTATTGGACTCAGCGTTTAAATGCCAGTTTATTGTTTTCCTGATCACGTTCAGTTTATACAACTTCCATGGATAATATGGTTCATGGTGGTTGGTTTTATTAATATGTCATGACAATGAAGGAATTGGGGAAATAGTAGCCTCTGCCCGAAGAGTGAATGATGTTTTATGTCGTATTTAAGCAATACATCAATGCGTCTTTAACATTTGTGTGCATCAGACAGCCTAGTGATTGATAGTGTGAGCCGCGATCAACAGGTCGCAACGACACGCAAGGCAGAGTGAGTGAGTGAGTTCAGTTTTACACCGCTTTTGGCAATATTGGCGTGACGAGCGCCACAAGACTATCCTTCCCGCCCCTCGCAAGACAGAGCCTGTCCACCCTATCCGTTCTACGGGTTACTTTGGAAATTCCTTCTCCGGAATTCCCTGTTGTTGTATGGGCGAGACACGATTACATTCAATGTAACAATACTTTTTTAAGTCGATATAAATAGAAATAAAGGAATAGGTTTATTGCTTTAAAGTGTATTGATGCCACAATCTATTCTTGTAACGGTTGGATCTGGGGATCGAGATACGAAATGACTAGGTGTGGAGAACCTATGAACCATTCGTCTCAAAACGTGTACGAGACGTTATAATCACGTTCTCACTCTCCCATCTCACCGGGGCTCCTTTTCAATTTAAAAGGAATTATTTGTTTCTATCACAATAACTTGTATTCCGAGACCAAGTGGTAGTCTATTCAGTGAGGTGACCTCTCGTTATTCTGTTTCAGCAAGGTGGAGAACCTGTGAACCATTCGTTTCAGCACGTACGTTATCATGACGTTACATGTACTATTGCCGTCATTTTCCAAGAAAGTTGAGTTAGGTGACCGCTCATTCTGCACCGTGCTGTACGCCGTGAAAACGGTTGACCTTACCCAGATATACGTTTGGAGGTGAATATTGATGGCAATGTGTTCTACCATGTGGGTATTAAAATATTCTCTTTAGATTATGCCAATCGCAGCTATGCTTGCACGTGCATCAAGTCACATGACCTTAACGCTGAAGTCACACAAAACAGCATGTGATTGGCTGAGTCAAATTATGCGATACATGACATACTTGGCTGCCAATGGATTTGACTCTTGGTTGGTCAACCTTATGTTTTTGAAAAGCGGAAATTCCCGCTGGATTAACGGGCAGTGTCGACACCAGTACCTCATGCTGCCGTGGGTGCCGACCAAGAGGACTGAGTGACCTGCGTGTGACCTTTGTGGCAACCTATACCGACCGATATTTGCTCGTGCTATCAACCATTGGTTTACATGGCAATACTCGATATACCCCACGCAAAACATGAGATGAAACTCAGCCGCTTGTGGCGTCAAACATTATCCAGTCACAAATGAGGTTAAACTCTTACGATCTACTCTTCGATTCTTCTTTAAGCGGCTGCACTGGACCTAGTTCTAGCTCTAATGCTGGAATATTGCAGAGAGTGATGTTTAACAACAAACAGAACCACTGTTCCGATGTCAAAGTGTCTGCACGCCTTTCGCACAAGAATAACTGCAATTAAGTCTAAAAATGATTAATATATTATCATTTTAATAGGAATTCACCTCCAAATCGCTGTTACTGAAGACGCAGATGAAAATGCCCGGTACTCGTGACCGACATCACGTGGAAGGTAAACATATCTACGATGCTGGTAATTCGTCTGGGAGTAGATGTTCCTCTGCGCATGCGCGGTTTACGCTCTATAGTCTGGTCCAGGACAAAAAGTACACAGTGCTCCAATACAAGAAGTCTGGAGTTTAGACTACTGTAGGTGTTATTATCCCGCGGTTCAAGTGGTCTGGTTCAACCACGAGGGCCAATCTACAATGGTGTTAACACAGGCCTGGATCTGGTTGTGATTGGACCTGATAACCTCGTGTGATGATACTGTCAGCTTGAAGATAATACTGTTTCCTATATTGATTCGTATTTTAGGAACCGGCGACAGTACATGACATTTAAATGTAATTAATTACGTCCAGTTATGGCACTTATTAGCCTGTAGGTCTAATCGTTGGACAAAAGCTGAAGGTTATAAAATCTCTTGATTCTGAGATCCCAGGGTGTGCACGGCACTACCATGTGGTAGTCATTCTGGGTTTGTTGGTGGTTTAGGGCGCCAGTATTCCAGATGTATCACGACAGTCTGTAAATGATAGCGTCTGGACTAGACAAGCCCGTGATTGATATTATGAGCATTATCCCATTTAATGACTATGACTATAAACAAACACCAACCCCGATCACAAACCCAGGAAGGGTGATGATGATTTTTATGGGGTAGCATGTACAATGTGAATGACCCCCCACCCCCACCCCCTAAAATCTATGTACAAAGCAAGTGACTCCTCTGCATGTCTTGAACAAAATCAACCACACACCCCACCCATAATTTTTAAGCATAATTAAATAATAATCTAATATACTAATTTGCAGACCAAAAAGTACATGTGTACAAAAGTACATGTGCCCCCCCCAAAAAAAATAAAAATAAAAATAAATAAAATAAAAAAAATATTTAAAAAAATAAAATAAAAAAAATAAAAAAATAAAATAAAATAAAATAAAATAAAATAAAATAAAATAAATAATGATAATAAAAAATAAAAAATAATCACCACCCCACTAGCCATAAAGTTTGAACGGTCCGTACACCTTTTGCAAGCTTAGTTGGTTGGGGGCTGGAATCTCTGGCTGGAATGTGATCTTCGAGTGAATATTGCCAAATGATCACCCGATCCTCAATTTGATCGTCTCTACCAACAGTAAGGGGGAATGAGAACCTGTCCTGGCGGACATTATTCGGAACACCTTCGTATTGTCTCTTCTATCGATTGTTCCAGGTCTCACTCAGCCTTAGCTATGTTGTCTCTGGAAGGAAGAACCCATGTAATAAGATCAGTCTACACCAGCACTGTTGATGTTGGTCCGAGGCAACGTATCACTGATTGCCGTAACTTTGAGAAACTGTAAATCTATCCAAATCCAACAACTGTTACAGCAAATCGAGATGCCATAACTGTGTGTGTTTTGATTCACAGTTGATCTGCACTGGTGGCCGATGACCCCAAGGCAATGTGCAGAGTATGTTTAGGGGCAAGAAACAATTTGTCATTGGTTTTAGTCCCAGATTCGACCACATTTTTTGTGTGGTTTGTCAGCTATAACAAACACAAATAACAATGATTCTGCATTGGGGTACACGTGCTGGGGTCACAATTAGAAGTCAGATCAAGTGCATACGCCTCTATTGTATTAATATACTGAGGGGAAAACTGAGGGAAAACAATAACGGATCACATGAAAGCACAAGTGTTCACTTATTTTTTCCAGATTTCTTCACAAGCTATGCGATACAAAGCTTGTGAAGAAACCTTGGGAAAAAATTAAAGGAACACTTGTCCTTTCATATGAACCCTTATTTTTTTCCCTCAGTATATATTGTATTCCCCGATTAATGTTGCTGTACTAACAAGTGTACTTTTGTATGCACCTATATTGCGATGAATACATTTCTGAGAGCATACACGGCCCTGTATCGCCCTATGCATTACCTGATCAACTACCGTCGATCGATTCACGCTTCATTTTTATTGCTTTCTTGATACATTTTCACTACATACGTCACTTGTTTCATACGTCATCATCGAACAATGCCGAGATATCGGGTTTAATCATCTCTCGGTTTCAGCAGTGGCACAGTGCTGCCGTCTACGGGGCTAATTCATATTTTCTTAGCCTGACATTGAAAGACTTCACCTAAAAGAATTCAAACTGAAAAATATTATGTATTATTTTCCCGTCTAACCCACTTCCAAACTGGTATGCTGTTGCCAACGATCCTTGTTGGGATTCCACACCATTCCTTCTCATGGCCGTCCAAAAGGTTTTCCACAGCTGCTATGACGTCATCGTTCGATTCAAACTGGAATACGGCTAGAGATTTCTTCATGTAGAAGAACTGATGGAAATCTCACGGGGCCAAATGAGGTGGATGAAGAGGGTTTTAAAGGAGATCAAAACCACACTCGTAGATTGTAACCATGACATTGGCGGATTTGTGCAATGGTGCGGTATCCTGAATGGACAGCATATACTGTCTCAGACTCACACAGTCATGAGTCTTAATTCCATTTCGTAAGTGCCTTAAGTTACAGTATAACATGCTCCGTATACTGTCTGGCCTTGTTGAAGATAGTCCACCGTGAGGACCCCCTCAATATCCCAGAACACGCAGCCATAACCTTTCTAGCTGATGAGACAGTCTATGATTTCTTTGGTTGTGGTGATGCTTCCACAGTTTGGCCTGTTGTTTGAATCTTTCTGGGTAGATTATCAGATGTCAAAGATTTGGAACCTAACGAGCTGATACCAGTTTCGTTGCTAAACATTTCGTGATAATAGAATGTACTCTGTCCTTGGAAATGTCTCTTGAACTTGCAATATCACACTCTGGCATTCAATATTCGGTCATCGTTACATTTTCTGTTCTTCGGACCATTTCTGGTGTCCCAGGACATGGTCGTCTTGAACAATGTCTCTGCAACACTCAAACTATTTCCAACCTAATTAGGATGGCACACGATGGGCCATCCGTTTACTGTGTTGAACTTATATCTTTATAGGTGGCTTTGGATGTTAAGCCCCTTTGTCTGAAAGTAGTTAGTCACTGCACTCCTCATTTTTGTCCATTTTCGAAAGGTCATGGGCTTGTGTTCATGTCACTGCCATCTCACAGCAAAACCATTTGACTCAAAACCATTTGATACAAGTTTTTCCCACAGGCACAATGTTTAGTTCACAATGAAAGTTCCACTGTCATGCAATTCCTTCAGATGAGAACCAGTCTCATCAATCTGTTCTCTGGACCAAGAGCGGTGGGGTAGCCTAGTGGTTAAAGCGTCCGGGTTCGATTCTCCACATGGGTAAAATGTGTGAAACCCATTTCTGGTGTCCCCCGCCGCGATATTGCTGGAATATTGCTAAAAGCGGCATACCTTACTCACTTACTCCTGGACCGCCTCTGTGTTTATCGATTCCGATGAGCCTTTTGACAGAACTCGTGACTAGGCGTCAAATTTGATTTATGCAAAAGCACTTTTAGTGCAGAGAGAAACAAAGTCTGCTGTACATTACTGTTTTTATTTTGTTTTGTGTGTTTGAGGGATGACACTAAGCGGTACCGAAAAGATAGATTTACTGATGTCTAGAACGCAGTTTTCCAGTTGACAGCTATCATAATCACTATCCGGATACGATGATTATTTTATGTGTAGCATATGTTTGTATGAGTGAGACGGATATCATTTTCATGACTAATTATAGCGACTGTAAACCAAATATACGGTGAAACCTTACATTGCGTGTTTTCCAGGTTGAGACTACATCATGTTGTGTGTTCTAGATCAAGAGCGTAGAGAAATTGGAAATAGGAAGACAGATCATTTTGTCCCATTTACTGGGATGTGACAAGGTCGCATGCTCAACCCTGTATTATCTATGTTTTTAGTATTATAAATGGAAACAGTCAATACGTATAAGGATGACAACATCCTGCTGCCGTGTGGGTCGTAACTATGGAGATAATGAATCAATATGATGCATTCCCGATTATGAAATTGGGCGTGGAGGATATAAAACCGTTCTGATAATAAAAAATTTGCAAAATTGTTTTAATTTTTTTTATCATGAATATCTTAATTTGTTTTGTCGTTACCACCTGTAGTATGGATCATGAAGGTGAGGTGAGGTGAAATTGGGTTTTACGTCGTGCTTGAGAATATTTCGCTCATATGACGACGTGCATGCGTGTGTATGTGTATGTGCGGCTGCTTGTACTAGCCCAGACTGAAGCTGGTTTTATAGTGCTGGCCCACTGAGATACCATGCCGCAGTGAAGCATGAATATCCCACTCAGACACAATATACTGACTCCGAGCCGACCAGTCCTTGTTGTACCCATTAATGCCGAGCGCCAGACAGGGACCAACAAGTACCATATTTTAACGTCTTTTGGTATGACGCGGTCGGGGATCGAACCCGCGACCTTCCGCTCTCTGGGCGGACGCTCTAACCACTACACCACGGAGGCGGTCTGGATCATGAAGTGTAGAGGTGAGGGATTATTTTATTATACTTTTTCGTCGGGCTTAAACCATGATGTGTTCTATTAACAACCCGGTCAATGAATCAGTGTGCGTTCGATCTTCATTCTCAACTCCCTTGAGAACATACAACACGAGCAGCTTGTGAGGCTCTAGAAGGTGAACCATAACCTCCAAGGTAAAAAAAAAAGTTCAACGTTTTGAGTAGATTCATATTTGTATTTGACACTGGATTCCAAAGGTTTTATCAAAATATTACATGGCTTCATGCTTATTACAAAATATAACTCACACATATGTATTTGTAACAGGTCTTAGATGTTTAATGGGGCGCAAACACGCCCTTCTAACGTATACGTGTATGCCAGGTCTTAGACGTCAAATGGCGAGACAAACACGCCCCTCTGACGTATGTGTTACAGGTTTTTCACTTCTAATTTGAGACAAACATGCCGAGCTAAGGGACGTGTATCTGTCACAAGTCAGACTTGTAATGGGGAAACACGCCCTTCTAACGTATGTAAAAACGCCCCTCTAACGTATGTAAACACGCCCCTCTAACGCATGTTAACACGCCCCTCTAACGTATATGTGTGTGTGTCACCAGTTTTAAACGTCTAACCGAGAGACAAACGTCCCGATCTCCCACGCTATCCGTATTTTACAGAAATCTTGTGGTACCTGATGCATAGGGAGACTTTACAGAACTAAGACATTGCATAATCCCGTCCGTGAGGGAAAGAAACCACATTATTTGCACCCTACCACTGACATAGATCAACGGAGTGTATCTCGCCATCTTATTGATGGAAAAGTCACAAACGGTACGTCTTCGATCAGATCTCCGCACAACCGCTTATTTGTTCGTTATTTTTAAGTTTACATCACAGGTTTACATGAATACGAAACGAGAGTAGCTGTGTAGGTATCTAATAACACATATGCATGTTATTACCAATGGCGATATATTTCTTATACGTTATTAAGGTATACGAGCGGCTCCTCTACACTGCTTTTGGATCTGTTATTTGGTTACTATGTTTTTTGCATTTGATAAATATAATGGGAAACCCTCCAAGAATTGTTCGAGTGGGCTTTCAGAGTAAGCATTTCTTTCTATGTCAACAAAGCGCTCTCAATGTTAATGTGATTTTGTCAAGGCGTTACGTTTGCTCATTCCTTTACGTATTGCTCAACAATGCCCACGTGACCTTGAAATAGCGCTGTTAAAACACGAAGGCGTTGTCGGCGCGTTTGATCTCCCCACAAACCATTTTCGAAAACATCTTTTATAAATGTTTAATTACTGCGCCACCTTCTGCCTGACATCCGGCTTTGAGTAGTTTTATGTGTTCTCGTAACAGGTCACTTAAATCACCGTCGTATTTCCGAAATGGCGACCAGGAAACCAACAAATTTGAGATTTTATAATATGGACAGATTTCACAAATCTGTGACCGACGCACGGAAGCTTTAGGACGTTTGCATGGCTTTATTATCTCCCTTTTATTCGTTGGGTCATTGATTAAGTAATGTGTGTTTGCCAAGCCTGTAGTTCGCCTCCTCAATAGAAATTTGATTGTTGCCAATGAAATCAATCTCGGGCTGGTCTGGCGATCGAATCGACCACCTAAATACTGCTTCTTTTTCTAGTCCTGGTAAATCTAAAATCAACGCCGAGTTGGCGTTAACGCTTACATTTGCGATTAAGATCGATCACGTTAAAAGGGCTTAGAAAAGTGGCTGTTTTTTCTCCTGATAGGGCAACATAAGCCAGTCGTTGTCTCGGCTGTGAAATTTGCATCTTGACGAAAACCTTTTTCTCCATGGGCGTTAGCAATTGACCCTTGCGAGGACAATTTGAAGGTCGTCGAGTGCGGGTGCTTCTCGTCATGAGGACGGAATAGGTTTAAGCTTAAGCTTGTACATAATCTGAAAAGTGTACAAGGTTAAAATGTTGGCAAATAGGAATTACCAATGTTTCAGACCAGGAACAAATTTACTGAAGTACTTACAATATCGATCCTGCTTGGCCTTTGTATAAAGGTAAACTGGAGCTGTTTCGAAGTTATCATGATGAGGTCTTGCATCTATTATTAAGCACCACATTCCAATTGTATACGTAAGCCTGAAAAGTACTTTGCATGCATATAAACACAACAAACCTTTTATGAAATTCAAAAGGCCATTGTGCAATTCCCACTATATCATAATGATATGTTTATGAATAACTTAACCGTGATAATGCCAGGGGTTCGAATTCGTGAAGAGGTGAGAGTACCTGTCCTACAGGTGCCACCCGTCAAAAACACATGCAAAGGCAAATCAACAGTTCACCAAGATAAACATAGATTTAGCGCAACTGGAATAGGGAAGTGAATTGAACACATTTTTTTCTTCTGATGCATCAAATTTGGATATGTCCTCTACTTTGAAGTGTTGTAAATCATGTCACTGAAAGAAAATTTAGCGAGTTTATTACTCACCCATTTAAGATATCACTGTTTAATAAATCTACAATGTTATTACACATTGAGTAATAACATCGCGTGATGCCGGACGTATGACGTTATAATGATTTGCAGTTATGACGTCACAATGCTAATACCTCTGTCACAATGGTATCAGACCTTGCTTGACTCGCAGAAATAGAGATTACTAAACGAGTGTCTGTCAGATACCATTTATCTTACAACGAGTTGTTTCAAAACGTATTTAACGAGCGAAAGCGAGTTAAATACGTTTTGAAACAACGAGTTGTAAGATAAATGGTATCTGACAGACACGAGTAAAGTAATCTGTTTCTTACACACCATAAAATCGCACCATTTTATGGTCGAATACATTCAAATTTCATATTTTCTCATCGTAGCTGCGCAATAATACACAACACAACGTTTATGAATGAGTGACGTCACCTTGCTTCCTAATCACTACTCATCCCCATGGTGACCCTCCACAAAAAAAGTTTCTGCCACCTCTTCGCATCATAAAGGCAATAGTGATCATGAAAACTAGATAACATGACAGAAAGTTAATTAAATACTCTTAAAACGATGATGTTACCGTGCAAATGTGGATGATTTTAATTCTTTGCAAAGCAAAACATATTTGAGCATGTGACGTCATCGTTATCGCTTGGTTGTTGTCGTCATCGGAAGATTGTTTCGGATATCTCTGCACATTTGGGATCTGTACTTGTGTACCAGTTTCTGTTCAGTGTTCCCCCGTCGACCGGAGCCAAAACTATTGAGTGTGTGTAATTAGGTGCACCCAATGTGCTTGTGACATTGCTGAGGTTACGTTCACTATCAATGGGGGACTACTCTTCTTCGCCACAGCCTTCTCGTTTTCCCGAGCCAGAAACTGCCACTTGGAATGTAATGGAATTTACGGAGTTTTCAGTATGAAACGTGAGTTGATTACATTCTGTATGTTATCAAGACATAAACTTTTCATTATCATGCGTCGGAGGAATGTCTTGAGCAATGACTTTTGTGTAGATCAACCGTTCCTGTACATGTTCGATTGAATAGAAAGGACGTGTGCCGCCATTTGCACTCATGAAACCTTGCAAAACGTTCCATGTTGTACATTGTTTCAACGAGTGTGTTTTGGTTCTGATTGTCATGAGTGAATTTGATAACATTGGAATCACATAGTATCTCGGAGCTGGAAGTGGGTCTTCATCATGTGTATCAGTGAAACATGTCATCTTGATCAATGCATCAAAGAAACAACGAGGCAAATCGATCTCACAATGGACAGGCACTGACTTTATCGTGTCAGGTATATTTGCAAGACGACACATGACACTTGTCGCATCTCTCCAGTAAAAGTACCTGTGTTGTACATTTTGAATTTCGAAGGGAATCAAGGGCTTTATCTCTAACGGTGATTTTCACATAATTGTTTACACAGGTATCACTGATTGTTGGAGCCATTTTGAATTCATGACTAAGAATCAAAAGTTTTAATAAAAGGAATTAGAAAATAAATAGATTCGTGTTATATTTATTCTACTTGTGACTCATTGTATAAATACCTGTTTATGTTGCAATCGCGAAAATAACAGGTAGGTGTAAAGGGGTATTTTTTGCACGAGTAACAGATTTCTGTTCGATTGAAGCACGAGTAACTTATCAATGAATTTTAATCAGGAAAGTAGTCCGTCATAACCTGACCCTAGGTTATCACCATGGAGTAGCCAATCACGGGATTAGAAATCTATCTCACACATATGTGTGATACCAGTTTTCTCACATGGGTTTCTCACCCACGGGTGTGTAAGAAAGCTGAGTCATCACACTGTAGGCAGTTTCTATCAGTTAATGTTGGAAAGTAGATCTAATAAACAGAATACTAAACTCGCTTCCGTGAAATACTATTTTTATAAAACTCATTAACTCGTTTGATAAAAATGGTATTACATGGAAGGTCGTTTAGTAACCTCTATGTATCTCACTTTAACCGAGCCAGGATACCACTTTCACCAATATTGTGGTTGTAAGTCTATTAACAACCTGTACTCGTAAAGATCCGCGTTAGAATTGGTCTTCAGTAACCCATGCTTGTCGTAAGAGGCGACTAACGAGATCGGGTGGTCAGGCTCACTGACTTGGTTGACACATGTCATCGTATCTCAATTGCGTAGATCGATGCTCATGTTGTTGATCACTGGCTTGTCTGGTCCAGATCATATAGCGTGAATATTGCTGAGTGCGGCATTATATAACAAACAAGCAAACAAGCAAACAAGCAAACACACAAATCAACAACCTGTGTTCATGGGTTTTCACAAAGTGTAAACCTCTGCCATCTGCTTTACATCAGGCTTTCTTCGCTAATCAAGCTCTGTCTCGTTGTGCTATAACTTAAATGGTCTTCAAACAGCCATCACCTTAATTCCCTCACATACGTGAGTGTGTAAGGCTTAACGCCGCTTTTAGTAATTTCCACGGGTTCCCAGGACTGGGCTCCGCAGTGTTAAACGGTTGTGATGAACGAACCCAGGTCTTCGACATGACAAGCCATTCTTTGAACCACTAAACCACCCAATCCCCCTCACGCACATGGTACCGCATTAGGACGGTGTTTGTTGACACCGGCTGACATTACCGATATTCAGTGATCAATGTATGTGATCTATGTTTCCTCCCAGTTTTGCCTTTTACGCCTTTTATCTGTTTTGTCAATCAACCAAGACTATTCTTCTCGGGCATTTCGACCTTAGCGCTTATGCAAGGGGATGAAACGGTTCCAGACATTTCTTTATGCTGTCTGGACTAACTCACTTCTTATTTTCAGAGGGAATACTCAATGAACACTGCTTCAATACAAGACATTGATCTCTACTCCAACTGTGGTGATACAACATATGGTTCCAAGATCGAAACACGGCACCGTCTTTGTATGGAAATGAATCAAAGTTCACTGTCGTCCATCTGATGTCTTCAGCAATTAAGATGCTGACATCAATGAATTCATCCGCGTTTCATTGTACAGCGATGATCTGAAACGCCATTCCACGTAGATAATCTGACACCTCACTTCTTGAGGCTTGATGTTTCGCCTTCAGCCACCAAGTTGGGATTCTGATGAGAATATGTCACCTGTTGCTCACGATAGTGATGAGTCCAAACTGACTGGAACGGATGGTCAGTCGTTGTCACTTGACTGATTACAGGTAAGTGTATGGTCTTGCGTGCAGTTTTACATGATCTAGGTTACAAGGGAAAGACTCAATTATACTACTCACACTTTGCTAAGGATCACAAAAATTCACAACTTTAGTTAAACGTAGATTTATATTTTGAAATTGTATCCTTTTAAAACTGGATAAATAATGATATGGTAACCCCTCTAGGCAAACAGCCATGTAATATTTTGATAAAACCTTTGGAACCCAGTGTCAAATACAAATATAAATCTACTCAAAACGTTGAACTTTTTTTTATCTAACCTTTTGCTCTTGATACATCAGTAACCATAAAAATCGTTTTCATGGCAACAATCAACCATTTTGCATATCATGGAACGAGTCATTGACAAGTACACAACACATGTAAATATCAGCTATGGGATCCACAAGATGAAATGACAAACTGAAACCTAGGATCCATGCTTACAATATGCTTAGATATTTAAACCAAATTTGACCCCACATCATAGTTTTCTGTTGAATCCATGATTGGATCCTTAGCAAAGTGTGAATAGTATATGTGCATGTCTTCATAAACACTACTCACAAGAGGTTAAGGACACCTGATTCCCTGATGCATCCCTGTACATACCAAACAAAAATATGACACCTTCCTGACATGACATATCAACTATTGTAATATATGAAAGAATCTGTAATTTTATAATTTCTTTTGTGTAGTATATACCATGACAGATGATAACTATAGAAAAATGAAAGAATCGAACTATGAAGAACATCAAAGTAAATGTAAACGATTTTTTGTGAAGACATTCTGTGAAGGTGTCATGTTCGCTGTCGGATATTCATCAAAGTCTGGTTTGGACTGTTCTCTGGCTTTGAGCTAACAGATCTTTGACTCAATTTGGAAGCTTCCTATTTGTCTTCAAATTGAACAGACAAAGAAACGTGGGTTTTCGGGGGAAACGGGAAATGACGGCGTTAAACTGATATGTTTGGGGGTTCTTGTCAAGCCTGATGAAGTCAATATGCCAGGAGGACCGACGCTTGTTTTTGACACTCGAGACCATATCGATTTCCCTACTGCTGAGAGTACCAGTAAAACACCGAATGCTTAGGAGAAATCAGATCAAGGAAGCCTAAGGCCAACACAGTTTAGACCATAATGGGAAATGACCGTTCGCTAAAGAACTCGTATGATCTCTATTTAATAATGGTATTCATCTTCTCAGCAAGTATCCTTTAACCCAAAATATTTCTTTCATCCGAATTCAAATTATAATTTTATTTGAAACGATATCGCATACAGCTTAACCCCTTTGAAACTGAATACCTCTCCCACTGATAATATTTATGTTCGAAGCTACACCAATACCTCAAACATCTTCTTAATTCTTGTGAAATCCGATACCCCACCGACAATCATGAGCTCTGTTTAATCCGAATTGTAATTAATTGGCAACGATCTTTTCAACTGACATCTGAGTCGGCATATCAGAGCGCTGGTCATATTTCACAGGATGGATATGAGGAATCTTTTCGAATTCAGCCTCGTGACATCGATACTCTTCTACACAACGCAGAACTATTAACACATGACTGGTCAAAACTATGAGACTCTGATGTGACATCATGTATTATGAAGCTCCTTCTCATCACGAACACGGCAAATGTCTACCTCTTGCACATCACCCAGCATCAGCCAACACCATTAGTATCTGAAGTTTCAGAGGTAATACAGATACAGACCTTTTGAAGATGAAGAAGAATGATGACATAGAGGTGGGCTGGGAGCTGGTCATATATTAGACATATGGAGCTAACGTTACCACAGACCAATGCATCAATGAAAGTGTTGTCATTTATGAATACGCTGGAAATGGACCCTTTATCTTGGGAACAATGGAATGACTGTGTGGACTCTTCAGTTAGTGGATTTAAGTGAAGCTCAACGTGTGAGTTTCTGTGACAAAAATGATTCAGTATATCATTGCCTGCCTTTTCCGAGCACCTGATGCCATCACGGATTTTCTGTGATCCGTTCATACAGAATATATATTAAATGTTATCCCTCTTTTTTCGGTGGGTAATCGGCAGTGTCTGCTCTGTGGAGCTTGCTTTTTATCGCTACGAAGACTTAGTATCACTTACTGTCATGGTTCTATCTTCATCCGTTGTGTTTTTACTTAACGACCGCCGTCACTGTAGTATTAGCGGGGAGATGGAGGGAGGGAAGGGGGATGCTGGTGGATGAGGGATGACATCGAATAGTAAGTTTAGTAATTGCAAATTTATCCCGTCCCTTAACGGGAGTACATGACCGAAATTTCTTATGAAATGATACCATTAGAACGCGTTTACACTGACACATAGAATCCTGGAATTCACAGTGGAAATCACCCAATGACATTATGTGTGCATACATCTACAATGTTTTTCAAATAATACCCATACACATATTATCTCCGGGGCGGTGGGGTAGCCTAGTGGTTAAAGCGTTGGCTCGTCACGCCGAAGACCCGGGTTCGAATCCCCACATGGGTACAATGTGTGAAGCCCATTTCTGGTGTCCCCGCCATGATGTTGCTGGAATATTGCTAAAAGCGGCGTAAAACCATACTCAGTCAGTCAGTCAGTCCTAAAAAGCGCCTGAAACTTAGTAGCTCAAACTTGGTCCACTAATAAGTCTTTATTTAGATTATTTCTATGTATAATGCACATCTGTGATAATGATTCCACGCTCGCTACACCGGTATGGACTTACATGTATCATAGACAGTAATAGATGCTGTAATTATGAAGGCATTATTGAAACAAAGGTTTCACATCATGCAACAATTCGTCTAAACAGACTTAATCACTTTAGGCACATTTGCATTGTTTTCACATGATACGTAGGTTCGCGCCCTGGACATTAAAAAACGAACTGAAACATGTTACACAGTAATGTTACAGTTTAAGCTGATTAGGTTATTTTTGGGTTAGAATACGTCGAAATCAACTTATGCTGTTGTAAGAAGCGACCAAATGGATCGGCATGGGGTCCGATGACCTCGTTGGTTGCATATCTCGAACCCAGTAGCACTGTTCATTGCTCATGATGTCGAACTCTAGTTTGGGTATTTCCAGTCCGCGGTCACATGTGTGAAATATTGCAGAGTGGGGTGTCGAAGAAACGAATTTTGCACTTTAAGGAATCTCGGCTATGACGTCTTATAGACGGAAAACATAATAACTCTGTTAGATAACCATGTGTCTGCTCATACTGAAACAGATGACTTTATACGAGGGTTTAGGACTACAGCCATGAACATACACACTTCGATGGCAGAAACATGCACCGTGTGTCCCCGATGAAGCCTTCAGTACACAGCTGACGTCTTCCCGATGGAGGTTTCCGTGTGTTCATTAACTATGATAAATAATTTGTAAAGGTTCACATATAATCTCATATCAGAAATATGCATACTATTTACGTATATTGCATTGTACTGATACCCTTCTTCAGTTGGAAAAGTATAACATTGCATGGCAAATACAGATCAGAACCTTAAGAATGTTGTTCCGGAATACAAGGCACAAATACAAGTTCCAAATGATCATAGAATGGAAAATTTACTTACGATCTATCGCTGTTGTCAGGTTGCCCATGTCAAGGTCGTATTCATCATATTCCTTGAAGTCTGTTGAGGAAGAGATATTTACTGATTGATAATCATCATCCATTATGACTGGAACGGATTGGCTGATAACAACTCAGCAGCATCTGAACAAGCACGTATGTCTCAATACTGCATCGGACAGCTATGTAACTGGGTGTAGCAGCGCCCAAATCATGCTAATCGTTATGAAAATAGATTGTTCGCATCCGTCTACAGAATCAGTATTATATTAAAGTCATTACTATTGATGACTGTGTGGATGGCCAGAGGGCATGGCAGACACATGTTAATGCCGATAATTATAGCATTGGGCAACAGAATTAGCGTGAGGTATTTGTAGAAGCTGAAGGTCACGTCCTCGACCAGGTTACAATGCTTGAAGAAAACGATAAAATTATATACATTATAAGTTAAAATATGATCATAAACTTAATCATAATCATGGGTTGTCTGCCATGCCATGGTGAGAGACTGTAGTACAGTTCAATGGATAATGGACGGATTGAACAAATTGAGGTACGAAATACCAGACAGGTAATGATTGACGTAATCATCTCGAGAGGACTATATGAAAATAGGCGTATGTAGACCATAGCAACTTGGACGTTAAGGTGTAGAGCAAAAACTGTAATGTTTTATGTAGAGGAAGCAACGGAAGACGCATCAGCGCTCTGAAGGAGGTCGTCAATATGTTTTGTTACATCTTGCTGTATAATATCCAACAATACGATCGAATCTGGACCAGACAATCCAGTGATATGAGCAACATCCCAAGCTGTTGGAGTACGATGGCCCAAGCACGTCACCGAGCCTGCCCTTAGCTTACAACATGTATAGGTAGTTGGGAAGCCATTTAGAACCGGTCTGAATACGTGGATATAAGAAAAATTATCAAACGCGTGGCTACGGCTTGTAGAGGGTTAAATGTACACTAGATACTCAGGATATTATGAAGACCATTGAATGTCAATACGTCGAAGGTCAAACGTCGAAGGTAACATGCATACCAGAATGACAATTGGACGTTAATACGTAGAGGGTTAAATGTACACAGGATATTATGAAGACCATTGAATGTCAACACGTCGAAGGTAACATGCATACCAGAATGACAATTGGACGTTAATACGTAGAGGGTTAAATGTACACTAGATAAGATGAAGACCATTGAATGTCAACACGTCGAAGGTAACATGCATACCAGAATGACAATTGGACGTTAATACGTAGAGGGTTAAATGTACACAGGATATTATGAAGTACCATTGAATGTCAACACGTCGAAGGTAACATGCATACCAGAATGACAATTGGACGTTAATACGTAGAGGGTTAAATGTACACTAGATAAGATGAAGGACCAATGAATGTCAATACGTCGAAGGTAACATGCATACCAGAATGACAATTGGACGTTAATACGTAGAGGGTTAAATGTACACTAGATAAGATGAAGACCATTGAATGTCAATACGTCGAAGGTAACATGCATACCAGAATGACAATTGGACGTTAATACGTAGATGGGTTAAATGTACACTAGATAAGATAATGAAGGACCAATGAATGTCAATACGTCGAAGGTAACATGCATACCAGAATGACAATTGGACGTTAATACGTAGAGGGTTAAATGTACACTAGATAAGATGAAGACCATTGAATGTCAACACGTCGAAGGTAACATGCATACCAGAATGACAATTGGACGTTAATACGTAGAGGGTTAAATGTACACTAGATAAGATGAAGACCATTGAATGTCAACACGTCGAAGGTAACATGCATACCAGAATGACAATTGGACGTTAATACGTAGAGGGTTAAATGTACACTAGATAAGATGAAGGACCAATGAATGTCAATACGTCGAAGGTAACATGCATACCAGAATGACAATTGGACGTTAATACGTAGAGGGTTAAATGTACACTAGATAAGATGAAGGACAAATGAATGTCAATACGTCGAAGGTAACATGCATACCAGAATGACAATTGGACGTTAATACGTAGAGGGTTAAATGTACACTAGATAAGGTGAAGGACGTTAAATGAATGTCAATACGTCGAAGGTAACATGCATACCAGAATGACAATTGGACGTTAATACGTAGAGGGTTAAATGTACACTAGATAAGATGAAGGACCAATGAATGTCAATACGTCGAAGGTAACATGCATACCAGAATGACAATTGGACGTTAATACGTAGAGGGTTAAATGTACACTAGATAAGATGAAGACCATTGAATGTCAACACGTCGAAGGTAACATGCATACCAGAATGACAATTGGACGTTAATACGTAGAGGGTTAAATGTACACTAGATAAGATGAAGGACCAATTGAATGTCAATACGTCGAAGGTAACATGCATACCAGAATGACAATTGGACGTTAATACGTAGAGGGTTAAATGTACACTAGATAAGGTGAAGGACAAATGAATGTCAATACGTCGAAGGTAACATGCATACCAGAATGACAATTGGACGTTAATACGTAGAGGGTTAAATGTACACTAGATAAGATGAAGGACCAATGAATGTCAACACGTCGAAGGTAACATGCATACCAGAATGACAATTGGAAGTTAATACGTAGAGGGTTAAATGTACACTAGATAAGGTGAAGGACAAATGAATGGTAATATAAGAGGATTAAATGCACATCAGATTTGATGAAGGACCAAAGGGTGTTCATATGGTTTTGTTTTAGTTTGTTTGTTGTTTAACGCCGATACGATGACATGTGTTAACCAAGTCAGTGAGCGTGACCACCCGATTCCGCCAGTCGTCTCCTGTTAATTTGGAGAAGGTTAAATGCATATCCGATTTGATGAAGGACGAATGGAGGCAAATACGCAGAACGTTAAGTTTATACCCATATACAGAAAGATCAATATATGTAAGAATTTAGGTAGTTACATGGACAGTCCCACGAGGAATGGGGAGCCATGTGTTAGCATTAACCTTCTTGATTGATAAATGTCTACTTGAAGAATGATGTAACGATGCAGGAGGTATACACACATTTGATATATGTACATGTATCTTGGCGTCTGTAATATTCATTCAAAACGTATCATAATCATTCCACATTGTACTTAGTGTTTTGTCTATTCGTCAGGGCTACTTTGTACTCCTTAATTTGTGTTCCAAAACATCCAGTAAGTTACCCAAATGAAAGATTACGTAAAACCGATTCCTCTTAAATCATTACGGTGTACATGTTTTGTAGCCAGAGAGCCCTTTGAAGGCGATACAGCTATTGAGGATTGTCGGAATGTGGGTCAACATCAAAGGAATAGCTTATATGATTTCATCAGAGTGTTCATGTGGAATACATGTCTCTGTCTGGAATGTTAATTGCAAAGGCATTATTTGTCCCCATGCTTAAGCATGTCATGCAAAATAATTGCATACTAAATCATATATATTTTATGAGAAATATGGTTTACAAAATAATAGCTTTGATATGGTGTATATTGGTGGCATGACAAAGTTCCTGGAAGGTTCCATTAGTGATTGGTATTGTTACATACAGTGTATTGATTTCGAATTCAGATCAGAGAACAATGTATATGTAAAATGTAAATTTTGTGGTAACCAACGATATTATATATTGCAATTTTGTTAAAAGAGTAACTGTTTAAATTGTCCATTTGGGTGTTCTGATTTACCTGTTGAGATTTCTTGTAACAGCTAATGTAGCCTCTTAAACTAAATTGGTTCGTGAGATACTTACATACGGCTCTTCGCAAACAAATGAAGGAAAATTAAAAATAACATTACAAAAGCGAAGATAATTTTGAAGCATTTATCTGAACTTTTTTCCTGGCTTTTCTTGTGGGTCATCAACCGTAGATTTTGATTAGATTATAAACTCTTTCCCCCGTGTATCCCTGTGATTGTTGTGGTTGTGATTCAGACGTCACTAGTCTGTCTCAGTCCCTGAACCACATTATCTTCCCTGTAGCCTAGCCCTACCTGCAATGCTAAAGCCCTTCATGAAGCAAGTCTAGATTTCCCCAGGTTCTGATTCTCTGCTTTCCCTGGGGCTCCTTTTCAATTTAAAGGTTTATTTGTTACAATCAAAATTTATATATAAGAGAGGGTTTTACACATATGGACAATAGGATACATCCAGTTAGAGGGTTTCAACTGAAATTTTCCAATAACATATCTAAATAGAATACATGAGCATACACATAACTAATACCACACCAGATACCTGTACACAGGTATGAATCAAAATTAACATTCAAAATTAGAACATGCATAAAAGACCCGGCCTATTACTTACGGAGAGTGGTTGTTATCATCTAAATGACTTGAGACCCTTCAATACACACGATACCCATTCACCTTATTTTGTTCGGAGATCAATTTTTTGGGCATTGGGTATAGTATCTGTATCAAAACGGTCAATACCAATAAAAATACGGCTCTGTGAAATAATAAAACATCAAGACTCTGGTCTCTATTCACACAAGGCAATTTTGGCAGCGTGAGGTTTACAATGAGAAATCGTGGTATGTCAGCAATGCCCAAACAGAGAGCTTGCTTTGGGTGAAAAATTCACTGGTCTCACATGAAAACAAACACTGGTGTGAGAGGCACAGCGTGGAAGTGAATTATTGATGTAAAGTAGAGGACCAAATGACAGATTACACAAGCAATTACTGGATTAGCATTGACTGTCCAGCATGACAGCCATTGCCCACCAAGGCAGCCATCTTGGACAAGCTGAACTTGGTGCCGATCTTAAATTATTTATTTCCTTAAGGTTCCAGCCGTGTTTTTTTTAAACATTTTGCAGTCGCCACATTGGAAAGGTTTAGTTGTATGCTAAAATATTCACATTCAAGTTTTATTGTTAATTTGTACGTAAGAGTTATGGATATTTTATTACAAACTGTCGATTATTTAAGCTGTAACAAGCAGAATTGATTGCGTATTGATTTTTCCTTGTTCATATATTTGACGACCATACAATGAAATTAATTCTATTTTGGACGAACCGGACTGGGAGCTTCCCTGGAATCATCGACAGGTTTGACTTCTCTTTACCATTTTACGTTTTAAAGTCTGAAATATGTTTTCTCTGACTTTGAACAGTTATGATGCTTTCGTTGTCTTAGAATGAAATAAAAATGAATGAAAAGTCGGTGTGTGTGTGTGTGTGTGTGTGTGTGTGTGTGTGTGTGTGTGTGTGTGTGTGTGTGTGTGTGTGTGTGTGTGTGTGTGTGTGTGTGTGTGTGTGTGTGTGTGTGTGTGTGTGTGTGTGTGTGTGTGTGTTTCAATACAAATACTCCAGCTTTACGACGGCGGCCTGTAAATAACAGAGTTTGCATCAGACAATCCAGTGATTGATCTTGTCAGTATATGTTTCGGAATGGTGAACTTGCTAAGAACCAAGTCCCAGAACAAGGTCTGGATAAAAAGATTGATAATCGGAAATGTCGTCGATGGGAAACATTGTTAATGATTATCGATATGAAAATTGTGTAATCGATAATATCGTAAATGAACTATTGAGTCAATTTTTTTACATTTACTCAGAATGTGTTGATTTCTCATGATTGTTTAGACATTTTTGCTCAAGGTTACTTCTCCGATATTTATCGATAATCGATCGACAGTCATTTAACAATAACCGATCTCTGTGACCTGTATCGTTAGCCAGCCCTACCAAGAACACTTGGTCCATTTCATAGCATTGCCGCCTATTAACATAATTAGCGTTAACGAGGATCTACAATGAAACCTGAAACCCTTCTCCAAGTAGAGATATGATATGCGACGAAGAGTAGAGATTGTTTTATCGGCAAAGAAGAAATAGTATCATTTATCCATGCTCACCATTAATTGCAGTGTTTATGCCAAAGTCATAATAAACACCCAAGTGTATTCAATATTCTACGTTCCAATCTCTTGCAGAAGCTATAGAGAGTGTTTTTTTTTAGAGTGAATGTCGTTGTAAGCATGTATCAAGCAATACGTTTCCAATTTAGTTCGAGTGTGGATTCGAATTCAGAAATCATGTAAACTACCACTTGACTATCCAACTCATCCATTTCAAATGTAAACGAACATAAATAAACTGTCTTCATTCAAACAATGCAGCTGTTTTCAAAAGTTTTCTACGTGCCCGCCTACATCAGAACATCTACGATGTGTGCTTCTCAACAAATCACACAACTGCACTTGGAAACTGCAGTCAAGGTAACAACACTACACTCAGCAGTTAGTTACCGATCTAAGGACAGATAACACTGTTTATGTTTCATGCTGTATAAATTGAAGACCGCTAAGAACGCGTTTTCATTGGTCCACACCTCAAAACTCCAGCTAATCGTGACCAATTAAAAGCGGTCTGCAGCTTCGAGGTCAGGACCAGTTGTGAGATACAGGCATCGGTTTATCCCCCCGCGTTCAGCGCCTGGGTGAAGTGCCGCGTAATTAGTATTTCGTGATATTATTCTCAACAAACCTGTCAGAATCATCATAACAAATTATAAGCACATGCAAGATTGTGTTGAATCGCAGCCAGTTTTCAGTGTAAGTGTACGTCTTGGCTCTATCCAATAGAAACCTCTCACCTGGCACCTTAGTCGGGGTCGTAGAGTGCAAGGGCATGTTTGATGTGTACATGCAAATGAACATTAATTAGCGATGTAACTTAGGGAACCAATTACGCAACAGGACATAATAATAATGATTATTTTTGTGTGTGGGCTAGCGTCCACGTTCTTTGTTCATGCCTGAAGCGCTAACATTATTACCTAAGCGATGGATCAGTAGAAATTGTGTTGTATGTAAATTAAAGCACCACCATTTCAATATCCTGTCTTAATTTTCTGTTTGGTAGCCTAGTGGTTATATCGTTCGTTCCCCTAGACCCGGTTTCGAATCCCAAATATTGGTCCCACAAAGTCCATTTCCTGTGTCTTCCGTCGCAATATAGCGTGAATATTGTTAAAAGCGGCATAGAACTCAGCTCCCTAACTCACCTGACATTATAACCATACATATCGCCATACGTTAGCATTACTTTAACACTTATCATCACATCTATATAATATTACACTATTTTTGTGATCAAAATGCTCTTTATAATAAAAAAGCCTTTTTCGCAAATACTCAATATATCAAAGTGAAACAAGACACCATCGCACATGTCTACTTAGCAAGCCTCAATGACGCATTTGGACGAGTAACATGCCCTTAAGGTAAAAGAGGTCAAGGATATAGACAAGGCGGGAATATTTACCAGACGCGGCAGGAGACGCTTGACCTCATCGCACTTATTAAACCATTACAACACGAAGGTGATGCTCGGCGTGACGTCATAACCCGGATGAAATAATCGGAACAAGCCATCGGAATACATGAGTCAGTGTTGTCAGTGTAAGGAGCTCTCAGTTACGTCAACCGGCCCGGATTATTGTGGCCACGTGTACCCAGAAACTTGACACTAACGTATATACAGAGTGAGATATTGAGATAGATACTGAGATAGCCGTATCGTTTCAATTGATGATAACGTCATACTTAGAATGGTAACATAATTATACCAAACAGGAAAATGTGTTGTTGGAAATGTTAATTACTTTCGGATGAATAAGCATAAACATAAAAGTTCCGATATTTGGGCTTGTCCAAATTCGTGTATGTAGAAAGTTCATGTGTAATTAAAACTACAACCTAGCCAATTAGGTTAATTAAGTTGTTTCTTTGTTGCATTCAGTATATATACAACCCACCTAAGAACCCACCCTCCTTCATGTTACATTCCTGCTTGTCAACGGTACAAGAATCTGTATCGAAACGTCGCACTCACGAAATAAAAGAAGTTGGTATCCATAAAGGTTGTTCCGTAATAATACCACAAGAACCATAAATAAACCAAAACTCGCAAAATTACATTTTTAGAAATGTGATACAGAAATATGTGATTCACGAATTTTTAAATATATTTCTCGTAAAACACTTTATTTTTAGAACAGATCACTTCAGATAACCCCAAACATTTTGTCTTGAAGTAGAGTTACATTTTTGTTGGAATGGAATTAAAGAGTTTCTAAAACGTTATAAGTATCACCCATTATATGTGCACTGGATGACCCCGAGCTCTTGCTCTTCCCAATTCAGTGCACATTGTCAAGAGAACCACTCGGAGAAAGGAGCTGTCTCTTACAAAATCCTAATCGTTAACGTTCTTGTAATATCTTAACACTTTCATCTACTTCCGCTATATTTCTACGCATGACACCGGAAGTATTGCGGTCAAGGCAGGATTACCTCTCGCTGGTCAGCGACGCTGCTCCATTTTGACCGACAATGGCGATATTGGAATATAGATTTAGGACTTATTCGAACGTGCTGCTATCATGTCTCGATTTTCCATAAAAGCGGGCCGATCATAAAGCTTTATCATTGAAATCATCTGATCAATCGCTCTCATTTCCTGAAGACACGCGGTACATGCTTGTAATAAATAAATACAATATGAAGCTATTCAGGCTTTCGAACTGAAACAATGTTTGGGTTCTTCACACAAGCAGACAACGCCGTAGTTAATGTACAACTGAAACCAAAGCGTTCTAGTTTACAGTCTCTTTGAAAGGGTCTGTTTTCTGAATGGAAGGAGTTTCGACGGATCTGATTGCCTATTCGAAGATAGTTTTAGTCTGGGTCACAGAACAGAAAGTGTGTACGTCTTTGGAATTCTCTAATCATATGACTAAATAACTCATTAAATCTTTGTAGATGAGCAGGCCTGTTTACATCTCAAAAGACGGGAGCTCCTGAAATATTGCTCGAACAAGGGGAAGTTGGCTACTTGAAGGTCACCCTATTGTACAGTATTTGCTGTCACTCTCAAGTAGCATAAGCCTGCATAAGACTAATAACACTAGATTTATAAGTGAGGTTAAAAGGTTTTCGAGGGTCCATTCTTTTATATCATTAAAAACAGTACAAACGTACAGCAAACAAATACACATTGCATCACGAAATTCCAATACACGGTCATTTCACATCAGAACTATTTATTAACCCAGTCTAAGTAAACTTAGGCTCAGTATTATTCGTTACACTGCTATACTGAGTCTAACAAAAACTAGTAGAAGGTCGCGTCAGCTAACATTTGGACTGACCAATCAGAACACAGCTTACCAAATCGCGAAAGCAAACATTTGCACATACCGTTTGAACCTTTACCTAAAAAACTCGAACGTTTCCGGAAGCTATTTTCCGCACGATCGCTTCCGAGTGTTACACGCAATGAGTAAACGGTCGCTGAAAATAGCGTTTTTGTCAATATTCAAGGATGTCATCTTGCGAAAATATAAGCAAATAGTAACCATGTCATTAGAAACCCATAAGCGTATATACTGCAGGTCAAATATCTGTGTTTTATGCGGATTTTCGTTTGTAGATAGATATCAGTGTCAGCGAGAGAAAATCCAAACGTTCCGCCGAACCCTAACAAGTAGTCGTTGTCTGATTGGTTATATCCGTTCGGCCGTCTCGCGTTTGATTGGACGGTCATAGATTTGATTGGACGGCGATAACGTTGCGTATTTACTACAGAAAAAACGATGCTTCTTGTATGAAACCGAATATTAATACAGCAAAAACCTCACATGACTATGATCTCAATTCAATTGCGGAAATCAAATTGCGCTAGAACTGTATACTGTATGAACCTCAAATGAGGTTGGACGACAACGCTGCAGTCGCAATCTGGGACTGACAATATTGTCAACACATGTTAATGTCTCATGACCCAATATAAAAACGAAGACCGGATTTGAGAATTTGGCTCATTTCGTTTTGGTATTGATAAATTTTCAGTGGCTACTGAGTTTCATTATATACCGCTTAGAACAACTGTGCTGTTGTATCGCTAGGGAACGCTTAATGTAGGGGAAGGCGCCTACTTGTGGAACTCTAACATGTCATCAGTTCCGGTGAAACCCGTAAGTATGGATGTTGTGCTGCCAAATCAAGGATCATAATCATCGCGAAACGAGGCGTCAAGCCAACGATTATATGATGTTAGTATATAGAGAATCTCACCAACGTGTCTACTGATATCAATTACATGTATATCAACACGAGTTGATAAAGTTACAAATATCCGAGGCTTGCCGAGGATATTTTTACCTTTATCAACGAGTGTTGATACAATTGATATCAGTAGACACGAGGGTGAGATTCTATTTATCATAAAAAATCATTCTTCATTAGTTTTCAATGACAAATGTACATCTCTCAACACTGCACTACCATTAGACTTGCAGTGCAGCGATGTCATAGCATTGTGACATCATCAAGTTGATGACGTCATGACATTGTCAGGCATTGTATAAAATCTACTGTCAAAATGATATCTCTTATGAGATATCATATGATCTTACACAAGCAATATATCCTGTGGAACACAGTTTTGGATGATAAAAGATGCTACACAGAATCCATGCACCGATATAATCAATGTAACTCTGTACTATTTTGAACAGCATGTTTTTGACTCCTGGCATTTCAGTACATAAATGGCTCCTCAAACGAATGTATCTCACATTAACCGAGCCTGGATACACGTTTCACTAATATTTTGGTCGTACATGTCGGTCTATCAACAATCTGTATCCAGGTAGACTGGTTAGAATTGGTCTCGAGCAACACATGATTGTTGTAAGGGGCGATTCAAGAGTGTGTCTGTGTCTCACATTAACGGAGCCTGGGTACACGCTTCGCTAATGTTTTGGTCGTACATGTAGGTCTATCAACAATCTGTACTCGGTATGACCCGGATTGGTCTGCAGCAACACGTGCTTGTCGTAAGGGGGACTTATGGAATCAAGTGGTCAGGTTGGCTGACCTGGTTGTTGCATTTCGCCGTATCCCTATTGCGTAGATCGATGCTCACGATGTCAATCACTGGATTGTCTGGTTCAGATTCGATTATTTACAGACCACCGTCATATAGCTGGAATATTACTGTAGCGATAAAAGGCAAACAAACAATAGTTTGTATTTGGAATCTCAGCTTCTATATACAGATCTCCGCAGATCACGAAATAGGAATGCAAGTCTTGCTGTGTACCAACCATGCCTACGGTGTAACATTTGTCCCAGATCTATACAGTCTGAAGTTATTGTCCGTGGGCCTCAGGCTAAGGTTTGTCAAACATTGGCTTCAACCTACAAATCCCACGCTCCATGAATTTTCAACATCACCCAGCTTCCTGCAGTGGCCGCACCAACATAGTTGACCATTGATTCCAATCATGTCTGGCGTGATGATGTTTGATGTGCATGTTTGGACAGGTCAGAGGGTATTGGAGATGGAGTCATTTATTGGCCGTGGTCTTCCGATACCCCTTTAAACGCGCCCTTGCTCCCAGCAAATTCAATTGTTTCCCGAGCGTCCACTAAATTAACACCATTTCTGTGTTTGTACAAGATAGAGAGTGACCACAGTGCCTATCTGTCCAACATTAGATTAGTAGTGCTCCCGCTGAAACACTCCATTGCTGGTCCTCCAGGGAGGGATGCATTTACATATCGCTTGACCAAGCTTTAACAAAACCATATTAAAACGTCTAAAGTGCTTCTAAGAGATTTAACGATTGGTTCTAAATGTTTCGCCATCTGATCGTGAACATTTCCCAAGGCAAAGGTATTGACCATCTTTGTTGTCATTGACTGGTTCTACTAAATATCACACACCGATGGAACATTCTTAATCCTTACAGTGAATTGTGTATATCTTCCTCCAAGGAGTCTGGTCTTCACCAAATGACGAAGAGGTCTATATGAAGAAGCTTTCTTTCAGTACACAAATATTACCAATGATGAACCAAACACCCAAACATTGTTTAATATTTGTATATACATTCTGACACCTTAGACTATGTAATGGAATGGAATGTGATATAGCTGACTAGCCAACTAGAGACGATTTAAAAAGAAGTTGTATTGTGTGTTTAAGCTGCAAGTATTGTCCAATCTAATTTCATGCAAATCTAACAATGCATGTATTTTCATTGTTACAGAACTAAGGTAAGAAAATGAACGTATGCATTCAATAATAATAAATGAACCTTGAAATCGATATATTTTAATTTGTCCTGGGTCATTATTTGCAGAATCCAATTGAATTACAATTAATGAATTGTTCAGTTATGTTCAGTTAATTTCACCACAGCGTGTCATCTTGCTATGGAAGTACAGCCGAATTGATACAGGTATGTTCATCATGGCAAACCACGTGGGGAAACCAGCGGGCACGAAGTACTGACATTCATGAACTCAAATACATCAAAGGCTAGAACATCAGCTGGTGTGAGTGGTGTATGAGTCAGTGGGTTTAGTTGGTCGAACACCATTTTAAGCCCGAAACAGACTTTAGTCAAATGTTTCAGATGAGTGAGTGAGTGTATTTAGTTCACGCCGCCTTTAGCACTATTCCAGCAATATTACGGCGGGGAACACCAGAAATGGGCTTCACACATTAGTGCGCATGTGGGGAACGAACCCGGGTCTTCGGCCTGACGGGCGAACGCTTTAGCCACTAGGCTAACCCACCATCCCTGTTTCGGGTGAAGATTAATGTATTTACTTATACAAGTAACCATATACAATAATGAAAGTTAGATAAAATATGCGGTGCACAATCGAAGACGTTAAATACACATACAGCATGTTAAAATTGACATCAGGATGAAGGGAACTGGAACTCACTAATTGGAACAATGGTAAATGTGCACATTCTTCTCGGTGTGCAGTGCTGTTGTTGGAAGGTAGCCATGGCACTTTATGAACAATGGCGAACTTAATACATATTAATATTCCGAGACTTAAATATATAACGGTATTTATTTGCTACTACCGGGGAAGAACACGGTTCATGTTACATAAACCACAACGTATTCATCTTTTTATCATTGTTTTCATTATTTCTTGAATGATGCCACTTCCGGATTCCCTCCCCCATACAACTGACACCCAGTGATGTAAGCTAAATTCTGTTCTAAGCGGCCTTCATCTAAACTCCCACACTCACTCTTGTATCATGATATCATTATATAGTAAGTTTGAGGAAATCTAGTCTTGTTGCCATTTACAAACTTTAAGCTTAATGGAATTTCTTAATTTGATATTTTTCATATCCCCTTTTTTGGCAGCCATATGGGAAACTTTGTGAAACCAATTTATCTGAAGTTGAACAGAAATATTCAAAGATCCATATTTCTGGCTTTTTAGTAGTGTAGAAAACATCGTCTTCTAACTATTCACTAACAAACTTGTGACTGCACTTAAACAAAGACGGTTCCAAAGCAGCTTACTTCTAAGGTAATTATGATTGTTCAGTGACATTCTCAGTTCATTCAGCTAATGTCAAAGTTTGCTTATAAGCCCTTGTACCAAATGCATCTTTAAATCGTATTCTTGTTGGGCATGTTTACGACTTGATTAGGACTCAGAAGTAATAATCTAATAAGTCACTTAGAAAAGAAATGTCCTGAGAAATACTGAGAAATCAAGATCCAATCAAGACAACCCTAGAAGGCAGAGGTCCTAAGGGGCGTAACTCTGCACAACAAATTGGGTCGAATTAAACAAGGACAGCTGTACTGCTCAGTCGCGATCGTTCGATATGAACAGGAGTCTAATCAGTTAGTATGCATTTAGAGACTGGCCACTGATTAAGATGGTGATATGGGTTTTGAGGTCAGAGGGAATCCGGTGAGGGTCATTGACAAAATGAGACAGTCCCTAAGGGAGGGTCTTCAAATATACTATCCCAAAAAAGAAACGCACAGGCCAGACATCTGTTCCGAAAATGTTGTATTTTCAAACATGTATAACGGGTCCACAAATAGACTTTAGTACATGAATATATGCATCAGTTTAGAAGAAGGAAATATCTATACAACCAAGTGGATAATTTTACATAACGTAGACGTTGAGCGCGATGGTGACGACGTAGCACGGTCCCGACGTCGGGTCTTCTGGGTAGCAGTCCAGTCTCTCTCAACCCGTTCCGTACAGTTTGACCGGATATCCTCCGAAGTCCAGGCACCCTGGCTGCTGTGCTCTCACCCGTGGCAGTCAGATCACGCAAATGTAGTACCCGGATGTACCGATCTTGGGCTGCACTGGTGACTCGAGGTCTGCCTGTACGGGGACGGTCATTTGTTATACCTATTTGGTTGTAACGACCTGCAAACCGTGATATCGTGCTCAGACTAACATTCAGACGCCTGGCAACAGAAGATTGGTAATCTCCAGCGTGTATTCTTTCAATAGCATAGTGATTCACTACTTGGCGTAGTGATTTGACCTTGAAACTACTTCAAAACGAATGCCGATTTCCGAAAGTAATCTGGATTTTTATAGCCAGACAGTGCATGCTCTTCGCTGCACAACTGCAACTGGAAGGTGATTTTTGATGTGTTGTGGCGATGCGTTTTTAATCCTTGTAAGAAATCTCATCAAAATCAACATTTTCAGGTAAAATCGATTTTTTACTTGTGCAGTTGTGTAAAATCATGTTATCAACACTTTTGTTACATATTTTGACGGTTGTTTGAACACAGTAGGTAATTAATAGATTTTTAAAAATACAAAACGCCTATGCGTTTCTTTTTTGGGATAGTATAATACTAAAACTATGAGTTTCATCCTAACGTAGACACCAAAACATAAAAGTATACCTTTGCAATTTGTTTTTTAAGGAGAATTAGGAGAAAAAAGTACAATGCCATCGGGAGGGGTATCTGAAACTTTGACATTCATTAGCATAAAAGGAGGACCATCATATGTACATTTGTACCTCAAAATGTTCCACTTCACACCCCTGTAATATATGACTAGTCTCTCGCATGTACGGGCCAGATTTATCAATTGGAGCTTGATGGTCGTGGTGTTTGGGACACTCAATACAGACTCGATAACTTGGAAAATATCGATACAAATTAGCTTTTATTTTTGGTAAATGTTTGATGTGCATCGATTTATTGCCGTCATAATTCATCTAACAAATATATTAACAAACAATACCGGTGAACTATTGATCCAAGTGCATGTATTTCCAATTAGTCACACAATGAATCCTAAGCACTAAAAAATGGCGGTATTTAAATGCATCGTTAAGCACTTGCCTTATCAGTACGCGCCTCTTTGTGGTCTCGAGGGCAACGGGCATATTGGTTAGATTTTTCAAATTTACGTTCCATGGACTTGACACCCTTGTGAGGTGAAAATATTTAAATGGCAGTCGTCGGGCAATTATTAATCTAGCAGAAATTAATATTGAAATCAGCGTGTTGTATTAACAAAAATTCTTCTGTAGTTTCAGGTTTCCGGGTTTCCAGTCTGTTTTTGTTATTTAGACTGTTATTGAATTACCAAATCATTCCGACACTTGACAACCTAGGAAACGGATCTTACGCACAATAATTATAAAAATACGTTCTGAATATTAGAATTGCAGAACATGGACCAGTTGGCGCAAACGTTCATGTGTATTAATACGTTTAATAATCTGCTTTAGATTTAATTAGATTATTGAAACAATGCTTCTATAAGGATTCAGTGGTAACGTTGCAGGCATCTTCAATCGACGGTGTTTGTATGTTGGATTATTTTCGAAAGTTTTATTGCAAAATAACCGAGCCTAAAATACTAGTATACAACTTAAAAGGCGTTTCATACCGTAAAGATTTCATTGTGATTGGTATTCGTATATATAAAGAAGGTTAATGACTATATATTTGTGCAAACCAAACTGAATAACTTTCATAACCTTCTTTGAGAGGCATTTTAGAAGGAACACCGCTATCAAGCAAGTGAGTGAGTGAGTGAGTTTGGTTTTACGCCGCTTTTAGCAATATTCCAGCAATATCACGGCGGGGGACACCAGAAATGGGCTTAACACATTGTACCCATGTGGGGAATCGAACCCGGGTCTTCGGCGTGACGAGCGAACGCCTTAACCACTAGCCTACCCCACTGCCCCTCAAGCAAGTGAAACAACGAGTTGTAACAAGGAGAATATATATATAGCTGCCTAGTAAGTATATACAATTGACAAGGTTGATATACATTGGATTGCTAATTAGTGATTTGAGCAGAGTGGGTTGATGTACAGAGTGATAGTGATTAAAACAATGTTCCTTCAATTTTCATAAACATTATATGGGCGTATTTTGATTTTGACTTCATATATACGGTAATCTGGTTTCTGTGGAAACAGTGTGTCAAACAAAATCTAAAACGTCGTCAGCAATAACGACAAATTTGGACATCAACTCTAGAGTCAGTGAACACCATTGGCATCCTGGCCTGTCCCAGGTGTAATTAAAGCCGTCATAGAGATATATGGATTGGAAGAATGTATGTCTAGACTATGGTTGGCACATCTTATATAGATACAACCAATTAGTCTCGAGCCAATGTGTTTGTAACGGCAAATGGCATTGATCCGATGTTGTTGTCATATGTTGTAGACGTTGTGGCATTTCAAGAGAAGTCACATTGTTTTTATTATACCTCAACATAAACCAACTTGTCAAAGGCTGACTGACTGAGTTTGGTTTTACGCCGCTTTTAGCAATATTCCAGCAACATCAAGGCGGGGGACACCAGAAATGGGCTTCACACATTGTACCCATGTGGGGATTCGAACCCGGGTCTTCGGCGTGACGAGCCAACGCTTTAACCACTAGGCTACCCCACCGCCCAACTTGTCAAAGAAGAAACACAAACAAAACATGAACGATATGACTTCTATTTCTGTATTTGTAAAATGTTTACAGTGAGTGAGTGAGTTAAGTTTTACGCCGCACTTAGCAATATTCCAGCTATATGGCGGCGGTCTGGAAATAATCGAGTCTGGATCAGACAATCCAGTGATCATCAGCATGAGCATCGATCTGCGCAATTTGGAACCGATGACATGTGTCAACCAAGTCAGCGAGCCTGACCACCCGATCCCGTTAGTCGCCTCTTACGACAAGCATGGGTTACTGAAGATCAATATTCTAACCCGGATCTTCATGGGTCTAAAATGTTTACCAAGGGCTGTGGTATTCAATGGAATGTCAGACTGTAATCATATTTACGACATCACTGTCTTAAAACATATGCTCACATCTGATGTTTGACGACATCCATGTTAAGGACGTTTTGTTTGACGACTTTGACGTTTATTTCATCACTGCTATATATTATTTTACGACATTAACCTTTTACGGCATATAATTTCACGACATTAACGCTTGACGGCAATGGTGTTTATGACACGAAAGTTTACAATATTGATGCTGACTGAATAGTGTTAAGGAGAAAAGTAAACATGACGTTGCTGCTTAGTGGCGCTAATGCCTACGCCACTGATGATGAAGACACATAGATGCCATTTACGACATACCTGACTACGGGAGTTTAAACACTGACATACAACATTACTATTCATGTTTATTTTTTATGGTTAACAGTTATGATGTAATCAATACAAAAAAATAACTCTTTTGTGCATACCCATATTATTATATAATAATAATAGAGGCATTATCCATGATAATAATACAGGTATGTTTATCGTATAAGGTCGGTCTAAAATCAAGATCTTTCTTTTTCTGTATGTATTGATATGTATGCACATTAATCATTAAGTTTCAAAAGCCTGAATCATGTTACATGTAAAACATTACGTTTTCAATTTAAATGTGTCAAAATCTTTCCGAACAACTGATAAATCACCAGCAATTTACTAGCGCTATATAATAAATGCTCACCTGTATAATTCATACCGCTGACAACCCTCAGTAACAACCAAATATTGAGTACCTTCTTCATCTTCAACATCAGTAATAACACCCTTCCTCCCAGAGTCATGAAATACTAATAAGCACCCCACTGCTCGCACTAATAAAATATCACATATTTACACATACCTGGGGTTTTATCAATATCCAATCAATAAAGCTATTTACACTTAGTTGGTAGTATCGAACCCCTCCCCTCCCCTCACTGTCGATGTTAAATCTGGATTGTCTGAGAAGAAGCCTGCAATTGGCTGTTTGGACAAGTCCGGTGATTACTACAGAGGGCAAGTAAAAGTCAATAGTTTTGGCCTTAATGCTATTGAGGAATTTCTTAACATGGTTAGATTGTAAGGTAAATACACGGTTCCACGTAAGTCCGGTATTTAATGACAAGTTTCATGGCGACTAGAGATGCTGTCAGGAAATATCAGTCAGTCTGGTCGCGTGGGACATGGCGTCTTAATCCCCCTGCACTCAAAATAACTCTAACTAAACCCGAACGTGATTGTTATAATGTGGGTCAATACAGATTATTGTAATGATCTGGGTACACCGGGTGAAGCCAATTCCTGGTGTCCGCCATCTGGATGTTGCTGAAGAATCGTTCAAATGGTGCAACACACAGCTTACTAACTACTCCGTATGACGAGGTTCTTGAGGGGGCATATAGAAGTTGGTATTCAAGTATAAGACAAAATATTGTGGATGTCAACGTATTCTTTATTGTATACACAACGTTTCTGGGCTTTTCCATACCCCTTCGTCAGGTGAATGCTAACATCCGTATGGCGTTGGGTAGCCCGGGTTCGATTCCCCACATGGCTGGAATAAAATGTGACGTTAAACTCAACTCAACGTAGGTTCAATGTGTGAAGAACTTCTCTGGTGCCTCGTGTGGTGATATAGCGAGAATAGTGCTTAAAAATGGCGCAAAACCATATTCACTCAATCACAGTTCCGTATTGATCTGACCAACAGCTGAAGGAGTTCGCGGTTGAGTGGTAAACCACACGTGTTCATTATACTGTATCAAGCTACACGCTCCATATCAATGTCGTTTACAAGAATTCAAACAGCATAAAGTTGTGATATTTTTATTGCCTATTGATTGCAACAGATCATATTATCATACTTCCGTGATATAGTGTAAACGTGTCGTTTTTCGTTAATCGTAGGATCATTTTCACTGATCTTTAATCTGAATGTTTTTTCTACCCATGATATTTCTTTTCTGTATACCATTTTCCAAACTAAAGAATTTAGGTTACAGGAGTGCGGGAATTAAAATCCAATTTTATACATCTGGTGTAGTACTAAAATACTTAAACCATAATCTTTAACTCTTTGCTGCCATGCTTAAATACCTATATGGGAACATTATTAGTTCATAGATCCATTCAAATGCATCATATTACCAATGTAATAGGTAAAAGGCATTTGGAATATTTATATTGCAGGCAGTCGTCGATGTTCAAGTAGTAATAAGGCATGGAGAAAATTCAGCCACAAATATTTCATCACCAAATGGCAGTCATAATATTGTAAACGATGATCATAGATGGCTGTGATTATCTTTATGGTTTTAAAAGTTGGAACATAAATCCTAATGAAGATGAGATTTTAAACAGTCCAAATGTCTGTGGGTTGACGCAATCACTTACAAATACTGCGTAATACGTAAGGTTCATGGAGTATATCGTTCTAAGAATGTTGGACAAGACG
The DNA here is from genome assembly GCF_003918875.1 of Haliotis rubra. Lineage (NCBI taxonomy): Eukaryota > Metazoa > Mollusca > Gastropoda > Lepetellida > Haliotidae > Haliotis > Haliotis rubra. The sequence goes on along the minus strand of NW_025766986.1, from coordinate 37,393 downwards.
CCCTGTTTAAATGAAGGGCCGAAAATGCATAATATTAGCTGAAAGTCATATTGACCGTACACAACATTCGGTAGCTGTTTTACACGATCAAGCATTTAGTTCCAAGTTCATCTGTAAAGTGACCTTGACAGTTTTTTTCTGAAACTTTCCGTAATCACAATCCATAAGAAATTTCTTCTAAAAGCAGTGGGTGAGTTTAGTTTTCCGCCGCTTTTAGCAATATTCCAGCAACATCACGGCGGGGACACCAGAAATGGGCTTCACACATTGTACCCATGTGGGGAATCGAACCCGGGTCTTTGGTGTGATCAGCGAACGCTTTAACCACTAGGCTACCCCACCACCCCTTCTAAAAGTCCAGGGTACGGTTCAAGCTACATCATAACCATGTGTCTATGGATTACAGGGAAGTGGTATCCAGGAAAATGTGGACAGTTGACATGCAAAGCCAAGTCAGCTGTTCACCTAAAAATATATGTAGGAAGGATATGCTCACACCTGTTTACATCGCTGTATGGTGCCTAAGATGTACATTTTGTGTGATACTAGTCCTGTCATTGCAAATAAAATATTATATCATATACTTAAGTATAGTCAAGGTTGAGACAAAGCAGATGTGTCCGGATCCCGCGTTAAGCAATACTAATCGAGAGTGGTCCAGACAATCCTGTGATTCACATCATGAACATCGATCTACGAAAGTGGGATACGATGATATATGTCGTCCAAGTCAGCAAAATCTGACCACCCGAGCCCGTTAGTCCCCTCTTACAACCTAAATGGGCTGCTGAACATCTGTTCTGCTCATGTTCTGCTTACTCAGTGCCATGTCTGGACTCGGTTACGTCAAGAACGTCACCATATAGCTTCAACACTGCTTAGAGCGACGTTAAAACAAAACAACCACACGAAACCTCATACTATTTGTTTCAATTGATTGCAGATTTTGCAAGAAAAAGAGTTCCATATTACTGTATATTGTTTAAAATGCTGCAGTCAGCGATATCCAAGCCATGTCCTACCCAGTCAGCGACATCCAAACCATGTCCTACCCAGTCGGCGACACCCAAGCCATGTCCTACCAAGTGCCAGATACCCAAGCCACGTCCTACCCAGTCAGCGACATCCAAACCATGTCCTACCCAGTCAGCGATACCCAAGCCATGTCCTACCCAGATATCCATGCCATGTCCGATACCCCAGCCATGTCCTACCCAGCGACACTCAAACCATGTCCTACCCAGTCAGCGACATCCAAACCATGTCAGCGATACCCAAGCCATGTCATACCCAGTGTCCGCAGTCAGCGACATCAAACCATAGTCAGCGATACCCAAACCCCTACCCAGTCAACCATGATACCCAGTCAGCGATACCCAAGCCATGTCCTACCCAGTCACATCCAAACCATGTCCTACCCAAGCCAGCGACATCCAAGCCATGTCCTACCAAGTACCCATGTCCACCAAGTCCTATGTCCTACCCAGCCAGCGACATCCAAACCCAGCGATACCCAAGCCATGTCCTACCCAGTCAGCGACACCCAAACCATGTCCTACCCAGTCAGCGATACAGCCATGTCAAAGCCATGTCCATGTACCCAGTACCCCAGCGACATCCAAACCATGTCATACCAAGCGCCCGATACCCAAGCCATGTCCTACCCAGTCAGCGACATCCAAACCATGTCCTGCCCAGCCAGCGACATCCAAACCATTTCCTACCCAGCCAGCGACATCCAAACCATTTCCTACCCAGCCAGCGACAGCCAGGCCATGTCTACCCAGCTCACAAATGGACGTCACTGATACTGTTGTAGTGTTGAACGGAAGACGCATCAATAGATATCGCCAGCGAACCTCATAAAGTTGTCATATTTGTCTTCCACATCCAACTGGGGTTAGAAATGCACCATCTGACACCCGTCCCTGACTTCGATTCTGTTTCGATTATAAGAAAATAATTATACTTCCAGATTCCTTAGGTGTTATGACAGGGTGACCTTGCAGTTAAATGGCCAATTGCAAAATAAGGCTGATCTCTGTTCCTTACCACAAGAAGTCACCACCAAAAGCTTCGTCCATTGTAAGATATCAACTATACCACAAGCAGGTGTGTATAAACCATTATTAAGCATTAATTGGAACAGGTTTTCGGGAAGGGTTGAGAGCGCCATGTTTCACAAACACTCGCAAAGACAAATCAGTGATTCACGATTTTTTCAAGTCGAAAAAGGAAAAAAAATAATTCAAAGAGGGAAGAAATCACATGCATAAATGTTAACAGTTCTGGGATTATTTGGTCTCTTTGACAATGGCATTCCTTTCCTCTTCGTTGATTTCCAACCGGACACTTGTAAGCCGATGATCCGTACATTCCAATACATCCGGTGTTCTCCATTATGTGATCCTGTTCTTCCATTCCATTCCATTTCTTCGACTCATTCATTTCCTTTCCATGCCGTTGATTCATTATTGCCCTCATTCCATTCTCTGTGTCCCTCTCCCTCTCTATGCTCCTCTCCTCTTTCCCTCCTCCTCTCCCTCTCTCCTCTCCTCTCTCTCCTTGCCCTCTCCTCTCCTCTCATGCTCTCCATTCCTGTCCTCCTCCTCTCTCTCCTGTGCTCCTCTCTCTCCTCCCTCTCCTCCTCCTCTCCTCCTCTCTCCACCTCTCCTCCTCTCCTCTTTTCCTCTCTCTCCTCTCCTCTTTGCTCCTCTTCCTCCTCCTCTCCACCTCTCCTCTCCTCTCTCACCCCTCCCTCTTCTCTCCACCTCTCTCCACCTCCTCTGTTCCTCTCTCTTCCTCCTCTCCACCTCTCTGCTCCTCTCCTCTTTGCCCCTCTCCACCTCTCTATCCTCCCTCTCTCTCCTTCCTGCCTCTCTCTCCACCTCTCTGTGCTCCTCCTCTTTCCTGCTCCTCTTCTCTTTGCCTCTCTCCTCTCTATGTCCTCTCTCTCTTTTCTCCTCACCTCTCCACCTCTCTCTTTCCTCTCCACCTCCTCTTTGCTCCTCTCCTCTTTGCCTCCTCCTCTCTATGCTCCTCTCCTCTTTGCCCTCTCTCCACCTCTCTGTGTCCTCTCCTCTTTGCCTCTTTGCCTCTCTCCTCTCCTCTCTGTGCTCCTCTTCTCTTTGCCTCTCTCCACCTCTCTATGCCCTCTCTCCTCTTTGCCTCTCTCCCTCTCTCTATGTCTCCTCTTCTCTTTGCCTCTCCACCTCTCTTTCCTCTCCTCTTTGCCTCTCTCCACCTCTCTATGCTCCTCTCCTCTTTGCCCCTCTCCACCTCTCTATGCTCCTCTCCTCTTTGCCTCCTCTCCACCTCTCTATGCTCCTCTCCTCTTTGCCTCTCTCCACCTCTCTATGCTCCTCTCCTCTTTGCCTCTCTCCACCTCTCTATGCTCCTCTCTCTTTGCCTCTCTCCACCTCTCTATGCTCCTCTCCTCTTTGCCTCTCTCCACCTCTCTATGCTCCTCTTCTCTTTGCCCCTCTCCACCTCTCTATGCTCCTCTCCTCTTTGCCTCTCTCCACCTCTCTATGCTCCTCTCCTCTTTGCCCCTCTCACCTCTCTATGCTCCTCTTCTCTTTGCCCTCTCCGCCTCGTTCCACTTTTCTCTTCCTCTGTGCACGTCTTTTCACTCCTAGCCTCTCTACTCCGCTATGCACCTCTCCGCTCCACTTCTCCCCTCCGCCTCCAGACTGTCTCCTTACGCTGTTCAAAGCTAAAAAAAATTGTTTGCCACACTTTTTCTGTTTCTACGAAAAAAAACCCACTTTTACCACAGTTTATACATACTTTGGACAGACAAATGCAACATAGAGGGACACATTACCACTTATAGTTTGGCGAACGTGTTTGTTTATTCCACTTGTTTTTCATAAACGTCACACAGGCTGATGTAATGACACCGGAGACCCCTCAGCTAATAAATCCCGCAGTAACGTAAGCACCCCTCAACCAGGGACACATGCCAAGATATATACACGCTTACCATCAGAGTGATTAGTTTGAAATGTCAACACCTGAACATATTCTTGTAAACGTTCACCATCTTTGTTATCTTTATCGATCTTTCAAAGCCATTACCAACCGTCTCTTTAGAAAACGTTAGATGTTACACACAAAAATCATAATCTTCCATTTCCAAATGCAGACATTGTGATAAGAGAAGCATTTAACACCTCGAATGTTTTCCAAGTTTATTGGAGCTATGTTTTAATAATACAGATTTAATATCATTTACGTTTTATAAATATTGTTATTATTTTTGCTATGTGAATCAGAATCTCTTATACGTAAAAGCGACTAAGTAACAGTGAATATGACAATATAAATGGAACAGTATAAACCAGTGACGACACCCGGTGTTCGTGAGAAGACACCGAGTTGATAATTACAGAGATTTATCCCATCCATGAGTGGTACGCGTTAGTTTCTATTGACAAACACCGCGCTCTGCCGCGATTACATTGAGTTGAGAAGGGTCCGTTCACACAATCCATCATGGTCGTCCCATCCTCATCCGTGGGAGAAACGACTTTGACCACGAACCAGTTGTCAGTCTGTGTCACTGAAGGAGTCCGTCATGACCTCTACAACCACCATGACCTTGAGGTCAGAGAAGAGAAGTTCATCATCCAATATCTTCTGATGTCTCACTCAGATGACGTGCCTGGTTCCAAATACTCCCAGAAGAGAGAGATGGTCCAAACTCGTTTATTGACTGAGGTAGTGTCACTCCCGGGAGGTTCAGTTTGAGTGTATCTAGATGGAACACTGTCTCCGTCTGAGGTTTGATGGGCGCTTAGTGGAAGGTCATGTCTGTGTTTAATAACATCGGGAGGTGGACTGTCTTATGGCTATGTTATATAGTCAGTGGTCAGTTGTATTGACCGGAGGTGGATCTATCACGAGAACGGTATTAATGCTGCCATTTAGCTGTCAGTCTTGATATGTCGGCACGTATAGATCTGCATTATTGCATAGGTCATGGCTTGATCATTGAGAACCAAAGGACGCACATCTAGCAGTCCATTTAGTTAAAGCTCTTTGACATCGTATCTGAGATATGTGCCGAAATGAAAAGCATTTGATCGATAAATATTGAAAATTGATCTGGAAAGACCTGATCCTGCATCCATACTTCTGATGAGAGCTTGGACACAATTATGAGTTTTCAGTTGTGGTTTCATTTGTGGTGGCGTCATATTTCTGTTTTGGAGCAATTATATTGGTGTGAATGATTTTCTTGATTTTACGGTAACACCCATTTGGATTTAGACCTAAATATGTTGAAGCTGTACGCCGACTCAATAGGTTGGACAAACCTACGTGAACTGACTGAGTGAGTGAGTGAGTTTAGTTTTACGCCGCACTCAGCAATATTCCAGCTATATGGCGGCGGTCTGGAAATAATCGAGTCTGGACCAGACAATCCAGTGATCAACAGCATGAGTATCGATCTGCGCAATTGGGAACCGATGCCATGTGTCAACCAAGTCAGCGAGCCTGACTACCCGATCCCGTTAGTCGCCTCTTACGACAAGCATGTGTTACTGAAGAGCAATTCTAACCCGGACCTTCACGGGTACGAACTGACGTCGACTTAGATATGTAAAAGCTATACAGACAGTGACTTTTTAGGTTTGATAAACCTACGAGGACTGACGTTGACTTAGATATGTTAAAGCTGTACAAACAGTGACTTTATAGTTTTGATAAACCTGACTTTATAGTTTTGATAAACCTACGAGGACTGACGTTGACTTAGATATGTTAAAGCTGTACAGACAGTGACTTTATAGTTTTGATAAACCTACGAGGACTGACGTTGACTTAGATATGTTAAAGCTGTACAAACAGTGACTTTATAGTTTTGATAAACCTACGAGGACTGACGTTGACTTAGATATGTTAAAGCTGTACAAACAGTGACTTTATAGTTTTGATAAACCTACGAGGACTGACGTTGACTTAGATATGTGTAAAGCTGTACATGACAGTGACTTTATAGTTTTGTGACTTTATAGTTTTGATAAACCTACGAGGACTGACGTTGACTATAGATATGTTAAAGCTGTACAAACGAGGAGTGACTTTATAGTTTATAGTTTTGATAAACCTACGAGGACTGACGTTGACTTAGATATGTTAAAGCTGTACAAACAGTGACTTTATAGTTTTGATAAACCTAAGAGAACCTACGAGGACTGACGTTGACTTAGATATGTTAAAGCTGTACAGACAGTGACTTTATAGTTTTGATAAACCTACGAGGACTGACGTTGACTTAGATATGTTAAAGCTGTACAGACAGTGACTTTATAGACTTTTTGATAAACCTACGAGGACTGACGTTGACTTAGATATGTTAAAGCTGTACAGACAGTGACTTTATAGTTTTGATAAACCTACGAGTTGACTGATGTTGACTGTTAGATATAGTTTTAAAACCTACGAGGACTGAGACTTAGACTGTGACTTTATAGTTTTGATAAACCTACGAGGACTGACGTTGACTTAGATATGTTAAAGCTGTACAAACAGTGACTTTATAGTTTTGATAAACCTACGAGGACTGACGTTGACTTAGATATGTTAAAGCTGTACAGTTAAACAGTGACTTTATAGTTTTGATAAACCTACGAGGACTGACGTTGACTTAGATATGTTAAAAGCTGTACAAACAGTGACTTTATAGTTTTGATAAACCTACGAGGACTGACGTTGACTTAGATATGTTAAAGCTGTACAAACAGTGACTTTATAGTTTTGATAAACCTACGAGGACTGACGTTGACTTAGATATGTTAAAGCTGTACAGACAGTGACTTTATAGTTTTGATAAACCTACGAGGACTGACGTTGACTTAGATATGTTAAAGCTGTACAAACAGTGACTTTATAGTTTTGATAAACCTACGAGGACTGACGTTGACTTAGATATGTTAAAGCTGTACAAACAGTGACTTTATAGTTTTGATAAACCTACGAGGACTGACGTTGACTTAGATATGTTAAAGCTGTACAAACAGTGACTTTATAGTTTTGATAAACCTACGAGGACTGACGTTGACTTAGATATGTTAAAGCTGTACAGACGGTGACTTTATAGTTTTGATAAACCTACGAGGACTGACGTTGACTTAGATATGTTAAAGCTGTACAAACAGTGACTTTATAGTTTTGATAAACCTACGAGGACTGACGTTGACTTAGATATGTTTAAAGCTGTACAGACCGTGACTTTATAGTTTTGATAAACCTACGAGGACTGACGTTGACTTAGATATAAAGCTTAAAGCTGTACAGACCGTGACTTTATAGTTTTGATAAACCTACGAGGACTGACGTTGACTTAGATATGTTAAAGCTGTACACAGTGACTTTATAGTTTTGATAAACCTACGAGGACTGACGTTGACTTAGATATGTTAAAGCTGTACAAACAGTGACTTTATAGTTTTGATAAACCTACGAGGACTGACGTTGACTTAGATATGTTAAAGCTGTACAGACAGTGACTTTATAGTTTTGATAAACCTACGAGGACTGACGTTGACTTAGATATGTTAAAGCTGTACAGACAGTGACTTTATAGTTTTGATAAACCTACGAGGACTGACGTTGACTTAGATATGTTAAAGCTGTACAGACAGTGACTTTATAGTTTTGATAAACCTACGAGGACTGACGTTGACTTAGATATGTTAAAGCTGTACAGACCATGACTTTATAGTTTTGATAAACCTACGAGGACTGACGTCGACTTAGATATGTTAAAGCTGTACAGACCGTGACTTTATAGGTTTGATAAACCTACGAGGACTGACGTTGACTTAGATATGTTAAAGCTGACTTACGATTTGACGGTGACTTAGATAGATTTGATAAACCTACGAGGACTGACGTTGACTTAGATATGTTAAAGCTGTACGGACGGTGACTTTGATAGCTTTGATCAAAACGATAGGTTAAAGCTCGACTTTGTTCCCTGACATTGGAGCTTAGATATGTTGAATCTTTTATGTACTGTATAGCTTTGTCCAAAACTGTCGTCAGAACGCATTGTTCACAGACAAATCACGCCTTGTTATTCCCGCCTTCATGTAAACACAGTACTGAACAAATGTAACTACGATATAACGGTGGTTGAAGAGCGAAAGTACAGGTGGTTCGTTACCGCTTTGTACCTATGATATAGGAACACTTAGATATGTTAATGCTGTACAGACGGTCACTTTATAGTTTTGATAAACCTACGAGGACTGACGTTGAGTAATTAAAGCTGTACAAACTCTGACTACTCTCTCTCTCTAAACCTACGAGGACACACTCTCTCTCTCACACACACACACACACACTCTCTCTCTCACACACACACACACACACACACACACACACACACACACACACACACCGTGCATGCAGGGCGCTCTGTATGTGCAATAATTAAATTTTATATCACATTAACCCCCATTTAACCCCACATAACTAGTTTGGACATATTATTAGCGAGTCCGAGCTTTCCACAAGATGTTTCATGTCTCTAACGCTGGGTTATTTTTACAACGATAGCTATTCTCGTGGGCAGTTTTCATTCACGCACACCTGTTGTCGCTGTTCAAACCAACCAGGAAGCCCTTGTGCGTATTCTCTATGTATATCCCAAACAATGTTAATATTTCAAGTGATTTAGATCATGTTGGCAGGAGCAAATAGATTTATAATGTCAAATGTATTATTAAGTTCTAAATTGAATCGAAAGTCCCATTAAAGCAGCATTCTTAATGGATGTCACATGGGATAGATAATTGTCATATACAGTCTGTCTTCTATGACTTTCCAGGTTTTACTTCTAGCGATGTATTCCATATCAAGTATCATCCCTAATGCCTTCGGCCTTATCTGTTAAAGATGGAATGTAAAGGTCACAGCGCTGAATAAATGAAATACGAATTGGTTAATTACCTTCACATGAGAATATTGGAAGAAGGGAAGGTGTTTCCATATAATGTCGGTTTTGTGTAAATGTGGCAATATTGCTCTGAATGAAATTTGTTATCCTTGTGAGTGTCCAGTATAACACAATTAGAATTGTGCCAGTGCAGAAACAATACTCGGTTCCAAAATGGAAGTGCTCGTGATATCGAAAATACACCGACGTTCTCATTGTTGCGTTCATTCCCTGAAAATATTTTAACATCATTACATTCCAGGAAATGGTATTTCTGGACAAATGAGAACCCCTGAACCCAGTGGTTGACATGTATAGAGCCAAGGTCAAGGGCGCTTTAATCAGACTGACTGTATTCAGAGCCGACACGAGTTGGATTTAAATTTAGTTAAATTCAATTCTGTTTATTTTATTCAAAGTCACCGGCCCACATACAGTAGTACAACGTTTATAATTAACTAGCCTTAGACAATAAAACTATATATCATGAAAACTTTAAATATGAAATGACAGCGGCGGTGTCGTTGTCTTGTGGTTAAGGTGTTCGCTCGTCATGCCGAAGACACAGGTTCGATTCCCCACATGGGCACAGTGCCATAGACAATAGAACTACATATCATTAAAACTTTAAATATAAAATTAGTTTCTTAATAACGGGCAGTGGGGTAGCCTAGTGGTTAAAGCGTTCGCTCGTCATGCCGAAGACACAGGTTCGATTCCCCACATGGGCACAATGCCATAGACAATAAAACTACATATCATTAAAACATTAGATATAAAATTAGTTTCTTAATGACAGGGGCGGTGGGGTAGCCTAGTGGTTAAGGCGTCCGCTCGTCACGCCGAAGACCCGGGTTCGATTCCCCACATGGGCACAGTGTGTGAAGCCTATTTCTGGTGTCCCCTGCTGTGATATTGCTGGAATATTGCTCACTCACTGTCACTAAACCCACTCACTCACTCGTAATGACAATTCTGTTTTACATGACTTCATAACGTTAACCTATATCGATGTTTGGCTTACCATCTTTGTCAATTTGTATGGCATCGTACCCCGAACAACTACGACCACATACACCACAACCAGTGTATCTTGGCAATACGTGACTGCCGTACAGGCCAGGGCTGAACCATAGTCGCGATGTCTGAGATACGTAAACCTCGTTGCCCTATCTACATGCGCCCAGAATAGGTTATCTTAAAAGGCTAAACGGCTAAGCAGGCAGTTAATCTAAGTCCAAATAAATAAAAGCGACAGAAGCCATTTCTATCATCACAAGACATCTCTACTAAAAGCTGAGTTCCTTGTACGGTGTCGACCATGTCGTAGACAAGTGTGTATGAATCACTATCAAATGGTGATGACACCACCTGTTGGTTAAACGATTAGCGTATCCTGCCTAAATGGCCTCTTCTGTCAGAAACGCCCCGTAAAGATCCGGGTTAAAATTGATCTTCAGTAACCTATATGCTTGTCGTAAGAGGCGATCGGGTGGTGAGGCTCGCTGGCTTGGTTGACACGTGTCATCGTATCCCAATTGCGTAGATCGATGCTCATGCTATTGATCACTGGATTGTCTGGTCCAGAGTCGATTATTTACAGCCTGCTGTTATATAGCTGGACTATTGCTGAGTGCGGCGTAAAACTAAACTCACTCACTCTCTCCTGTCAGAAACACACACAAGAACAATTTGGCACCATAAAAAATTCAAGAACTTGTGGTACAAGATATAGTGAATACATCGGACATAATATGTGCTACCGAGGGACCACATTTGGAAATAGCCCTCATATGTCTACCATGATACCTCATGAAAGCTTTCTTTAGGCGGTAATGTTCTATTCTTTACTTTTGAGCAATGTTGTAGCGTCAACTCCAGACAATGATCAAACTCGGTTGATTGTTAAAGCATTGGAGTGAGTGAGTGAGTTTAGTTTTACGCCGCTTTTAGCAATATTCCAGCAACATCACGGCGGGGGACACCAGAAATGGGCTTCACACATTGTGCCCATGTGGGGAATCGAACCCGGGTCTTTGGCTTGACGACCGAACGCTTTAACAACTAGGCTACCCCACCGCCCCATTAAAGCATTGGTGAGGTGAGGTGAAAATGGGTTTAACGTCGTGCCGAGCGCCAGGCAGGGACAAACAAGTACCATATTTTAACGTCTTTTGGCATGACGGGGTCGGGGATCGAACCCGCGCCCTCCGCTCTCCAGGCGGACGCTCTAACCACTACACCACGGAGGCGTTCATTAAAGAATTGGATGTGATGAACACTATATGAATGGATCACTTAAAGTAAGGTGTTCGAGAAAAACGCCTAACTGTTCGGTTAGCTTCACGTCTAATAGGAAGTTTAGGCTGTAATTGTAAGAGCAGCTCAGCCCCCGTCCAAAAGAATAACAAAATAAACATAATTTTATTTAAGATTTATTATAACACAAATACTCTACAAGTTGTCTGAAAACAATTTCACTTTTTATCTCATCGCGAGCATATTTCTCTGAGAGGATGTGATAGGAACAGATAATTTCGTTACGAATAAACTGAACGATTGTCTTCTTGAAAAAAATACCCATTTGATACTCTTAGATTCAGGTTCTGACCCCGATAGATGAAAATTAATGTTTTTGTACCATTCCTAGCAAAGATTTAAAGAATTTCTCGATTTTGCTGAAAGCAGTTAGAATCTGTGGTGGTTTTTTTAATTCCGACCAGAGTATACGCAGGCCTCGTCAAACGTTCCATTCTGCTAGTTTGAACCCTATATTCACGGACCAAGGTCATCCTTAATTTACATCCCAGCATCACCATACTGAAGGTTTAAAACGTAATTTGTGGATAAAAGAGAGAATAAAGTTTGAATGAAATCCTCATTAACGAAAGCGTGAAGCACCACAGCACAGTCTTTTCTCTTGTTCATACAGAATAACGCCAGACAATCAATAACTACAATCACGATCTTCTCAATGAAATACAAAGTCCGGACTGCGATTGGCCCATTTACGCATTTAGAACACACGAACAGTATCAGAGAATCAGTCAAGACGCTGAGGTTGATTGAAAATCATGAATTGTCCATGAATTAAATCCTTGATGTGAGAGGTTCAGGCGTCAGTGTTTTCTGGAGATAATTCCTGTCAAAGTGTGTTAGCACGATGGCCAATGTTGTAGAGATCTCAACAGCAAACCAGAGCCAAAGTTAAACTGAATACTAAATGGGAATTATTCAAAAGGCTGCTCGGCCTGTCTATTATTCCGCGTACTTTTATCAGTTGATGCTTTTCTTGGCACCGTGCCACGGTCGAAAATGAGGAGGTGCTTTTCATGAAGTATGGTCGGACAATACTACTCCGGTGTTTCATTTATCAATTTCGGATGCTTTCGAAATCGACTCAGTTATTTGTGACGTACGATAACCTGAATATAACGCCATGAATAGTATGGGTTTCTCGATAGGATGACGCAACCAAGAGATGTGATGGGAAATGAGGTTTAACGTTTCAACGTTAAAAGAGTAGTACTCTCATATAGCGACCCTCAATGGACCAGTTATGTGCATGTGTATTGGTGTATCTGTCTGCGTTTATGTGAAAACGTACGTATAGGTATACGTGCGTTATTTAGCTTGTGTTTGTGTTTGTGTGCGTTTGCGTTTGCGTTTGCGTGCGTCCATCTGCTTTTATTTTACCAGACTAAAGTCTATTTGATAGACTGGCTATATGTGATACCTGCGATTTCATACATGCCAGGGTAACAACAAGCATGATCTTTGAACGTTTACTTTCTTGTGGGGCGGTGGGGTGGCCTAGTGGTTAAAGCGTTGGCTCGTCACGCCGAAGACCCGGGTTCGAATCCCCACATGGGTACATTGTGTGAAGCCCATTTCTGGTGTCCCCCGCCGTGATGTTGCTGGAATATTGCTAAAAGCGGCGTAAAACCAAACTCAGTCAGTTACTTTCTTGTATGACGCGGAGCACTGGCTATCCGCTCTACGTTCAGACACTGTATCGAGAATACCATAGCGATCCGCTAAAATGTTTACTCGTTTTGACAGGTCACAGTACGTTCTTGTGCTACGAATATTTCACTGTTGTGATCTAGCTAATGCGGTTGGGTGAGTTAAAGCGTACGCTCGTGACGTCAAAGGCCGGAGTTCGATTTCCCACTTGGGTATAATGTGTGAAGCCCATTTCTGATGTCTGCCGTCGTGATATTGCTGGAATTATGCTGAAAGAGGCGTAAGTACGCGCTCACTTAACCACGCCTACAGATGTGTAATACAGGGGGAATTGTATCCAAGGAATATGTGCGGAGTTATGTCCCTTAGCAGCCTTGCTAACACAAGATCCAGGGTGAACGCCGTCGTCGTTAAAACGACATTTTCTCCTACTACACTCACTCACCCATATGTTCGGGTGATCTTTCCGTGCTCGTTGTATGTAACTGAATTAAATATTTGTTTATCGATAGTTTCTTCGTCTGTGACATATTTGTGTTGGTTATAATAGAGTTTAAGAGACGTCACTTATACATTATTCCAAATGACATATATGTTAATAAAATATCTTATATGTTTTTCCGGGACACAGGTTATGTGCCTGGTCCGCGCTCCACAAGCGATCGTAGCGCTACGACTATCCTTATTACCATATCAAAGTGTCATAGTTACGATGACATGAATCTGCGATCGTTTTGTGGAATGGGGCAGTGATCGTAACTCCCATACTTAACACAGGCTTACGATTGTCTTAACGCTACGGCGACCTTAAGTCTATGTTAGATATGGGAGTTAAAACCATCGTAGCGCTAAGATCAATCTGTGCAAGTGGGTGCCGGAGAGCTATCTCGGCGCTACGGTGATCGTAACTCCCATACTTAACACAGGCTTACGATTGTCTTAACGCTACGGCGACCTTAAGTCTATGTTAGATATTGGAGTTAAAACCATCGTAGCGCTAAGATCAATTTGTGCAAGTGGGTGCCGGAGAGCTATCTCGGCGCTACGGTGATCGTAACTCCCATACTTAACACAAGCTTACGATGGTCTTAATGCTACGGCGATCTTAAGTCTATGTTAGATCTGGGAGTTAAAACCATCGTAGCGCTAAGATCAATCTGTGCAAGTGGGTGCCGGAGAGCTATCTCGGCGCTACGGTGATCGTAACTCCCATACTTTAACACAGGCTTACGATGGTCTTGGCGCTAAGATCGCTTTGTCCAACCGGGCCTTCAGTTTCTTTCACAAATTTGATCCAGTCTACTTTACAGTGTCTTTTAATGTCCGTTGCACCCCTACCTCGTGTGGTTCCACAGTCTCTGAATAGCCTCAACCCGTGAAGGTCCGGGTTAGAATGTACCCTTCAGTAACCCATGCTTGTCGTAAGAGGCGACTAACGGGATCGGTTGGTCAGGTTCGCTGGCTTGGTTGACACATGTCATCGGTTCCCAATTGCGCAGATCGATGTTCATGCTGTTGATCACTGGATTGTCTGGTCAAGACTCGATTATTTCCAGACCGCCGCCATATAGCTGGAATATTGCTGAGTGCGGCGTAAAACTAAACTCACTCACTCACTGAATAGCCCTGACTATATGGCGCTAGTACATCGACACCACCTCTCTGTGTGTATTTATAACACCTGAAGACGGCGATGTACCTCTGCCCAAATCTAATAATAAATAATCTAAAACGATATTTAAAAAGTTGTATATGTTTCAAAACGGATATAGACCCACCTGCTGTATGTCGGAATATTAGATTATGTGCATGGGCAAAGTGTCCACGTTGGAAGTGTGAGCTGATCCAATCAAAATTATATCTAACCATTTTGCCGGGCTTAGCAGATTTGCGAACACCTGGCGTTATTCTTTCTATTTGGAGGTATTCAGCAGTTCTTGTACGTCTGCGTCTGATTTCAGGATTTTGACCAGAGATGAAAATGGATGAAGTATTTATGGAGTCTAAGCAGAAATAGCCACACATTGGAAGAGGGTAATAATTTAATATTTTGTATCTCAGCTAAATATCAATATACTATCATAACTTGGAGGCTATTCCTTAATTTTAAAGACCAAAAACCTGACAAACATACCATGAAGCTCATAACGAGAACAAATTTAACTCTAAATTTAATAAATGAATGACAAGATTCAATCAAAACCTTGGTCGACTTAAAATTGCAAATACCCCAGTTGCAGATGTTTTTAACTTCGGAGTACGGACATCAAAATATGACTACTAATATACCAGATTTCGTTTTCAGAACTTCCTGAACCTGACCATTTGTTTGAGTTTAATCAAATTAAGAAGTGATTGGACATTGTTAAGCCGGTTTTCGGTGTGACGAGCAAACACTTTAACCACTGCCCTACCCAAGGGCCCTTACAGATGGGTACCAGTGAAGGTCCGGGCTAGAATATTGGTCTTCAGTAACCCATGCTTGTCGTAAGAGGCGACTAACTGGATCGGGAGGTCAGGTTCGCTGACTTGGTTGACACATGTCATCGGTTCCCAATTGCGCAGATCGATGCTCATCCTATTGATCACTGGATTGTCTGATCCAGAGTCGATTATTTACAGACCGCCGCCATATAGCTGGAATATTGCTGAGTGCGGCGTAAAACTAAACTCACTCACTCACTCACTCACTCACTCACTCACTCACTCACAGACGGGCTTTGTTGAAACTAACCTTACCTAGATATCCAAAAGAAACCTGTTTTTACAGGAGATAGTAAGTATGGTTTTACGACGCTTTTAGCAATATTCCATCAATATCACGCCTGGGGAGTGGGGACACCGGAATGGGTCTGGCCAAGGTACTGTACAAGTTCACATAGCTCATGCGTTAGTCCGTAATGTCGGTGAAGAAGTGTCTGGGTTGCTAAGGCATCTGAATAGGTCTTGCTCTGTACTATATATCTGCCAGCATCCAGTTCGATTTAATCAAGTCGACCAAGGGAACATAATCTGTCCTTTGATCCGTTTTGCGTGACTCGTTTGTCAAGGGACTCCGAAAGGCATGGACTTAATAGAGATGTATGTCAAGTCTAATTCAGACATAGACATTGGTTATACATCTTACGGTGGCCTTTCAGCCAGAGATACATCCGTCGACCGGGCGCTGTTCTTGTACACCGCAAGGGAATCGGATACTCTGGGTGGTAATAGTTGACATACACTATTTATTCCCACGAGCTGATTAAGTGATTTATCAACCCCCAAAATGACGCTGTATCAAGGATTTCATATGTAATTATAGAATTCTCTCTGAATGATTTTTGTTGACAAGTCTCAATAGTGCCAAAACTGTCAAATGGTGAGATATGGTGACTTTCATACAGTGTACCATTCCTCCATAGTGTGTCCCAAGTGTGTGGACTGATTGAACTGGTCTGTGGACTGATTGAACTGATCTGTGGACTGATTGAACTGGTCTGTGGACTGATTGAACCGGTCTGTGGACTGATTGAACTGGTCTGTGGACTGATTGGAACTGGTCTTTCAGACACACCTCATCAGTGTCATAGCTTGAAGTCGCTTTTATATGAAACAGGGAGGGACATTGTCGCGTTGTCGCCCTAACAAAAACAAGCAAAAAGTATCAAAATTAACCAAAGTGCGACAATGCGAAAACGCGATATATGCTGACCTTAAAAACTGTCACGTTCTTGTATTGTCGCACTTGGATTAATTTTGACACTTTTTGTTTGTTTTGTAAGGGCGACAACGCGCCAATGCCACAACGCGACAAAGCGACAATGTCCCTTCTAGAATTCCATACTTTGAGCAACACCACACCATAAAGGCAGAAGGTAAGGATGGTACCAAGATATACAATAGGTTTTCCGAATGAAGTGTGGATGCTGTATCTAATTGCTACCCCGCCTGAAATCAGGGAAATGGATGCTGACGGATACTTTTGACCACATTCATATCTGTAGGGGCTGTGGAGTCCCCAGCTGTGATATTGCAGAAATATTGCTAAAAGCGGCGTAAAACAATAATCACTCACTCACTTTAGGGACTATTTTTCACAATTTTAATAATCTTGTTTAAAAATTGGAATCAGGATCCAGTAGGAAACAGAATCAGAAAAGTCATCGTCAGCAAAATTCCAGCAATAACATGGCGGCCACCATTGTTTGGTATAATTGTCCCTGGAGAAGGAATCCTTGACATTTATATTGAAACGTCCTGCGAAATAAATGGCAATCAATGCATCACCACGCGTCATTAGATACAGCATGCGTGCCTTTATACACCCTGTCTTTGTGGATGTGTTCGCTCAGTACGTTAGCGTTAAGGTGAATGTTCTGCCTGAACGCTGGATCGATGGTTAGTGTTGAGAAATGAGAAACAATGACACCCAAAGAACCTCCACCCACTTCGGTTCACCTGCCCTACATAAATCTAAATCGTAGATCACAGTAAAGAGGCTAGTGGTGGGTCGATGCAACGCTCGTACGTACGATTCCCCGCCATGACTTGCATCTTACAGTCTGGTAGTGCGGGTTACTCGAGTTGGTGCCCAATTCATCTCAGAAACTGGCCCCGATTGGAAGAAGACCAAACTCTTGCCAATATTAAAACTTGGACGTCATTTGGCCGCATTGTTCCAATGTATTACGGATTTCGTTTGTCAGGAACTGGTTTTAATGCCAAATGAGTGAATCGGGTTTTATGCCGCAGTCTGCGATTTTTCAACTTCATCAGGAGAGCCTACAAATTGTAATTAGGCCTGAAAAGCATTCCTCGGTATTGTACACTTTAATTCATGAAATTATGAACAGTTTTCTTGTAAGTGGTCTGTAAGTCAATTACTGTCCAAACCAAAACCTGTTTTGAACAGCCGACCATTTTACAGTCTTAGGGCCACCAGGGGCCTTTTCCGTGAGCCTGACAAACAGCTAAGTGAATGGATCTTAAAGGCGACACGGTGACCTTGACCTATGAGCATTTAATGTTATGATCAGCTAGAAGGAAGTCCCCAGTGAATGATGGAGACTGGAAGTGTTGCAGAAGCAAATCTCTTGACAGCTACACATGCCCGGAATACATGATCGGTGAAGATATCCCTGTTTCAATCTTTCTATTTGACGAATGGAGATCCTTAAGCACCTCGTATTTGCATGTATGTGTCAGGGAATTATATATTACAATTTAGCAAAATGTTCATCAAGAACTTTGTGTGAAAGGTTCTATATAAACATTCTTCATGTCTATATAATGACAGCACATAAAAGGCAATTGCGGACAGTTAAGATGATCGTTAATGCCCGTCAGACTCTAGTTTGTTCGGGATACTGATATGGGTTCGCTGTTTCGGATTTCGCAACCTCTTTGCGAGTCATCACTGCCATAGGTACAGAGGGACGCCATTATCTGAAACCTAGCTGGACTAGATGTGACTACGAGATATCCAGACATTCGAGAAAAGGGAACATGGACATTAAGGCCACAAAACGTGTATGCTATGACAAATAGAAATGTATTCCGGGGACAATGATAAATTAAAATGGTGACAAATAATGTACAGTGTATATATAGTATTTACCATAAACGACATGACAGCAACTTCTTTCTACTTGACGATTTAACAATGAAGTGTGACACTTTCACCTCAAATTTGTTACTTTACAGCTTGGATATTGTAAGTAGCGTCAATCGGTTTTAATTTCCTTAATCCACCTTTGATAAGCAGTTTTTATACCAACCAGGAAGTGCCGCCATGTTGTTAATTCTGTGCGTTCTGTTTGTCAAAAGCATTTGTCATAACGGTTGAAAGGTTCTTGATATACTAGTAATTGTACTTCTCAAAAATGTTAATGTAGTAAAAAGTCAACTTCAAGACATATATTCTCCTTTTATATACATGGAAAGTATCGCAACACTAATGATTTTTATTCCCATAAAGCCATTTATATTCATCTCATAATTAAGTCTTTATTATTATTTTGGCCTTTCGGACTCACCATACATTGATTTTAGATATGCGCGTACTACCATCAAAGGCGAGCATCAGGTTCAATAAGTGTACCCGTCATTAAGCAAATATCAAGTTTCAGTAAACTGTTCTTACAGCACGATAACTTAGAAAATCAATTGATTTTGTTGATGATAAGCAATTAAGGGCTTCCTCAACTGACAACTGCTCAAAGATGGCAATTTTTTGGTATGCAGAATCCTTGCATGTCATGTCACCGACACCTGTTGCAGGAGATGCTGGTTGGCGTCCATCGACTATCAGCCGATTGGTCAGGAACCATCAGCAACCTAATGACGTTAAGGAACACCGGTGTTCAGGTCGACCACGAGTGACAACTCCTGAAGCCATTCTCAGAATCATAAGACTTCATCTGATCGTGTCAAGTGGCGTGTTGAAAACAGTGGTTTCTCCATCAGAACGGTTCGAAATCTCCTAAAGTCGACCGTTGATGTATCGGATATATGTGTTATCCCCTGACTACAAAGGTGGTGTGAAGCTCGACGTCACTGGAATTAGAGGTCAAGTGTCCACTGGTCGGACCAAATCGTTGTCTTTTGTTCATGACTGATGTCCGAGCTCGTGAAACACTGCATATACACAACAGAATATCTTGGAACAAGTACCGTTTGGTGGGGGTTCATTGTTGGTGTGGGGTGGCTCTCACATAACGGCACACGTTACCTTCTGACGATCATATAAAATCTGACAGGACAACAGTACATCACGGACATCCTAGACGGGGTTGTTGTGAAACATTCTGATGACCGTCCTCTGAACACAAGGCCAGACAATGCAAACCCACATCGTGCACGTGCCGTTGGTGATTACGTCATAAGGTGGTAGCATCTCCGCGAGGACTCCACATTTCAATCCCCTGGAACATGTTTGGGACATTATTGGTCGCAGAATACGCGCGAGAGGTTCTCCAGTACATTCATGTATTGGATCAAGCTCTCTGTCAAGGATGGAACGTTATATCTCAACGTCAAGGTCAACGTCTGATACATTCAATGACTATGATGGTCAGGGATGTTACTGCAGTTGAAGCAGGTTACACAAGACATTGATACTGAGCTCGGTTATTGGTACTTATGTGATTTGAAATGGACCGCACTTCTCAACGTCATACAACCATAGTTATCAGCAATGGAAAGAAAAGTAATTTTTTGCAATGCTTGGTTCTTTGAATAAACTACAATGGGAAGTTTCTCGTCTTTTTTGTGTTTAGATTTGGCATTTGATTATTCTTTGATCCAAGTATAGTTATAGCAGAAACCTCAAGACGTAAATATTTTATGAATTGGAGGGGGTATATGGTTCACGTTTCAAAGAATCGATCATAGCAAACGTGCGATCACTCACACGACCATATAGAGTTGGAAGCAAGTGGTCATAGAGTGGAACTGTAATCTCAAACGTCGTATTTCCGTTTCAATTATTCTGGAACGTCCATCTACCGACAAGAAAATAACGCCAATTTCAGCTGATTTAGGAGGTTCGTAAACAAAAAACGTTAAACGATTCCTCGAATCCATGTCGCTCTTTATAGGAAGCAGAGCAACTTCATGCTAACAGCACCACACAATCTAGTCTCTTAGGCTCCAAAGCTGAATCCTACTGGCGATTAGCCCCTAGGGAGCTTGTACTTGACATGCATAGTAACATTCATTTCCGTGCTCAGGACACCTTGAATGTGTTCCGGGAAATGAGCCTGAGTCAATACGACCTTGACCTTCAATATGCTTATTAAATTACATGTTAATTGAAGTGGTCATGTACCCGTGAAGGTCCGGGTTAGAATGAACCTTCAGCAACCCATGCTTGTCGTAAGAGGCGACTAACGGGATCGGGTGGTCTGGCTCGCTGACTGGGTTGACACATGTCATCGCACCCCAATTGCGTAGATCGATGTTCATGCTGTTGATCCTTCGATTGTCTGGTCCAGATCCGATTATTTACAGACCGCCGCCATATAGCTGGAATATTGCTGAGTGCGGCGTAGAACTCAACTCACTCACTCACTGAAGTGACCATGAATTGACATTTGGTTTGGTGGTATACGCTTCATTTGTTAGAGGCCATGAGACGTAACACCACCGTCACGTGTCGGTTCCGTTTTAAGGGATCCATTTTAGTTATGATTGTGTGTAAACAGATTAGGTTCATAGCCTTTTTTTTTACCCTTTGACATCTTGTTTGTCAATTCATGGACAGTTATGGAATGCACTAAACTGACGACAGAAAGAAACGTTTTAACATTTATAAACACAAGTTCACACTAATGCAGAAATTGACACGTCCAAGGCACAATGACAAGTGATATTCCAACAGCTCTGGGTGTTTTGTAAAATCGAACATGCTCTTTTTATCAAAATTCCCAACAGCGCCATGTGACTCTTGCTCAGAGATTCTTTAATTAAGGTTCCAGCTGTGAAGGGCTCAGTTGTACGTTCGAAACATTTTATGGCAGACATGTGGAGGGCATTTCCCAAAATAACACATCACTGACAACAAATATGTTCTATGCAATTCCCTATTTTGACTTTTACCATACGTTCCTGTGTTGTTTCAGCTGACCAACTGACTATAGTCCGTCAAATAATCTAAAGTAAAATCTTTGATAGTTGACATAAAATTCAGAAATTTTAGAAATTCAACACCCAATTAGGTCATCAGATATCATTATTAACTGAGCCAATTAACATTGGATATCTTCTGTTGTTTAAACGTAACTTGCCAAAAACAGTGTTCCAACAGTTAAGTTGACCGACTATAGATCTTTAAATTTGTTAACAACGAGTATCCCTGGTGGGGAAGGTTACGCTCACCTTTTCGCGAACGCCCGGGATCATCACTCTATAATATTGATTCACAAACGGTGTAGTCGTAATTATATAGAAACCTCCAGGGAAGGGAAAAGGGTTTTGTTGCTTGAATGTTATTTTCAGAAAATGCCAGAAAGTGAAAAATAATAGGAATACACGTGCAGTCAGGGCATGGGCGGCTTGTAAGACCCTCACACCGATAATAGAATACCACTGAACTGCCATGACTGATACCCGAACAACGCGAGCTGGTCCTGGGCATCATGCAGATGGGAGCCACCCATGCCCTCATTACCAGAATGTTTGGTTGATCCCGTGTTGCTGTACCCATTCTGATAGGACGTCACAGACAGACCGGACGGACCGGACGGACGTCATGCAGGCCAGTAACAGTACGACTCTTGGTAACTAGGCCTATTAAGACGGGTACTTGCGTACTTTGTATCTCCTGAATCGATTTCGCTCAGTGACGCTAACAGCGACGACATGACTGACAGTGACAAAAAGATTCAAGTAATGAGGGCTTACTGACTTTAGAGAAGGACAGTTATTGACAGCGCAACATAGTCGCCGGAGATTGACATGGGCCTGTACTTTATGTCGTTGGCAGCGACGTGACTGGCAGAGGGCCGTCTTCACTGATGAAAACAGTTTCTGTCTGTTCAAAGCTCATAGAAGACAGCGTGTTTGCCGCCAAGGTGGAGAACGAACATGGAGATGTTGCGTTTGGTCGTGCCGTAAAGTGGAGGGGGTGGTGTGGGGTGGGTGGTGGGGTGTGTGTGTTAATGTGGTGAGGAATTTGTGAGTAGGAGAGAACACACTGGTCATCGTGGTATCCTTTATCAGCACGACAACGCCAGATCCCATACAGCTGGAATTGTACAGAACAGCCATCAACGTCGTGGCGTAAAGTGGCGTGCAAGCATCTCAGACCTAACCCCCTTACAGCACCTCATGTCATCGATCGTCGTATTCGATAGCAACAGGGGTGGGGTAGCCGTGTGTTAAAGCGTTGGCTCGTCACGCCGAAGACCCGGGTTCGATTACTGGAATATTGCTGAAAGCGGCGTGAAACGATCTCACTCACTCGATAGCAACACATCCCCCACATCCACATCCTCCAGCAAACCAAGAACTGATCCAGGTTTTGCGTGTCTTGTAAGAGGGCATGGTCATACATGCTAAAATGTATTTTGTAATGTTATTGAACTTGAGTGATTTTAGATATGTACGCCCATTGTCCATTGTCCAAGCTGTTTTTGTTACTATCTCACCTCAGATCGAGCAGCTGTCATGCCAATAGCAGCTGCTTTGTGACCGTCATGATAAATGTCTATTCTCTTGAGGTTTGTATCTTTTCAATACTTTTTACTCCATACATCTATCTTTAGTGGAATTTAAACTAAATTGATTTAAAACTATGGTAGAGTTTCTTTTGACCGACAGTTTATGAACTTGGCTCTTTTGGCTCTCTAGTTCTTTGAGCTTGGTATCCAGCAAGGAAGACCCAACACAAACGCACCTTTATGTTATTGTCATGTAGGTTGCCCCGCAGAAACATTAGCATGTATTATTTTAGAAAGGTGATTTATAAATGTCATTTGGCAGTGATTTCGAACGCTCTTGAAGGAGAATGTTTCATCAGGTCTGTGCGTGTCTACACGCAAGAGCCCTCTCACAGACTCTGGGAATCCGGGATTGTCTAACCCGGAAGTGTAATGAGACACGTTCCTCAACAAGGCTTAAATGCCGTTGGCAATTCTACAGCTATTACATTAATTGTTTACGAAATAGACAACCGTGTTTAAATGTACTAGCATCACGTATTGCTTAGTCACCCGACGGTTTGTGTTGCCAGTTGAGCGCTGGTACGGCAATGACTCAACCACACACACACACACACACACACGCACGCACGCACGCACGCACGCACGCACGCACGCACACACGCACGCACACACCACGCGCGCACACACACACACACACACACACACACACACACACACAGAGGACACGCGCGCACGCACGCACACATACACGCAAACATACACGCGCACACACCACCACCACACCACTATACATACATACATACATACATACATACATACATACATACATACATACATACATACATACATACATACATACATACATACATACATACATACATACATAAATTGATCGGAAATGTCCTCTGTCTCTGTTTCTAATTGATTCAGTGGGTTTCCATGGCATTCAAATATCTTTCACAAATGATAATAATTATTTCGCGTCTGTATATTTCCTATTCTGCACAGGAATCTGACCTTCAGTGTTTCGCTGTGTTAGTCACGATGTGGAATATCACTGAGGCACACACGTGTTTCAGGGCGGCTAGTCTATGCACCCACACATACTCAAACAAAGAAGAGATGCCAACTGTTCATTTACCATTTATCATTGTCTCACTGGCGGTATAAAACCCGCATTTTGCAACCCGCCATAAACCCCGCTGTCTGATAATGACAATGTACACTATCCCCTTCAGATTCATGTACACTATCCCCTTCAGATCCACGTACACTATCCCCTTCAGATTCATGTACACTATCCCCTTCAGATTCATGAGCACTATCCCCTTCAGATTCATGTACACTATCCCCTTCAGATCCACGTACACTATCCCCTTCAGATCCATGTACACTATCCCCTTCAGATTCATGTACACTATCCCCTTCAGATTCATGTACACTATCCCCTTCAGATCCACGTACACTATCCCCTTCAGATTCATGTACACTATCCCCTTCAGATCCATGTACACTATCCCCTTCAGATCCATGTACACTATCCCCTTCAGATTCATGTACACTATCCCCTTCAGATCCATGTACACTATCCCCTTCAGATTCATGTACACTATCCCCTTCAGATCCATGTACACTATCCCCTTCAGATTCATGCACACTATTCCCTTCAGATTCATCAGCTCTATCCGCTTCAGATTCATGTACACTATCCCCTTCAGATTCATGTACACTATCCCCTTCAGATCCATGTACACTATCCCCTTCAGATCCACGTACACTATCCCCTTCAGATTCATGTACACTATCCCCTTCAGATCCATGTACACTATCCCCTTCAGATTCATGTACACTATCCCCTTCAGATTCATGTACACTATCCCCTTCAGATTCATGTACACTATCCCCTTCAGATTCATGTACACTATCCCCTTCAGATCCATGTACACTATCCCCTTCAGATTCATGTACACTATCCCCTTCAGATCCATGTACACTATCCCCTTCAGATTCATGCACACTATTCCCTTCAGATTCATGTACTCTATCGTCTTCAGATACATGTACACTATCCCCTTCAGATTCATGTGCACTATCCTTTTCAGATACATGTACATTGATGTCGCATTTAGCAATATTCCTGCAATACCATAACGAGGGACACACGGTGGAACCCAGCTTGGAATAGAACCCAAGCCCTGCTTAACCACGGGTCCACCAGGACATCTATGCCTCTTCTATCATTTTGTAAGTAAAACTTGTGGGTGATGTCATGTATGCAGTGCCTGAGGTTTATGCTGCGCTTAGCAATATTCAAGCAAAATCATGGCGGGGGACGCCAGAAAAAGGCGACAGACAGACAGTATAGTTATATCTTACTTTTTCCCTGCAGTTATTTTATTTTGAGTGATAAAATCACTTCTCACTTTTCATTCAGTTACACAGTTATAAATGTTCTAGGTCCATAAAGGTGCATGTTCGTTCAGGGAGTGAGTACGGTTTTACGCCGCTTTTAGCACACTTCCAGCAGTATCACGGCGCTTCACACATTGTACCCATATGGTTAATCGAACCCGGTCCTTCGGTGTGACGAGCGAGAGCTTTAACCACTGGGCTACCCTACTGCCATTCGCGCCTATGTCCTGACATATTTTGTCAATGAAGCATGTTGGTGATATCATGCACGCAGGATGTGATATATAGAGAATCTCACACAAGTGTCCACTGATATCAATTACATCAACACGAGTTGATGAAGTTACAAATATCCGAATTTTGCCGAGGATGTTTTTACTTTTATCAATGAGTGTTGATATATTTGATATCAGAAGACACGCGGGGGAGATTCTTTTATCATCAAAAATCACTCTTCATTAGTTTTCAATGAAAAATTTACATCTCTGGACACGGTACTGCCATTAGACTTGCAGTGCAGCGATGTCAAAGCATTGTGACGTCATCGAGTCTATGTCGTCACATCATTGAGGTGTCATCAGGTTGTTGACGTCATAGCATTGTGATCTCATGTATTTGGCGTCAGGGTATTGTACAAAATCTACTGTCAAAACGATATCCCCAAGGAGATATCGTTTGATCTCACAGAAGCAATATCTCCAGTGGAACACAGGTTTGAATGATAAATAAGATAGCCTGTATCACGCTTTGTATTAGCGGTTTCCACTGCAATGATGACGTGTTAGTTTCACCAAGTTCACCTGGTATATGTAAACAGATCAGGTGTTTAATGGTTTTGCCCGATCCCTTTGACATCTTCTTTGCCCATTTCTCTCCAATAATAAGCATCGGGACAAACTCGAATGAACTTACTCGATTGAACAAACACATTTGATATAAGCAACTCACCAGAAATCTGACGCACCTTTTAACTGTGAATTCGAAGGTTTTCGAAGGATAATATTTCAACATTTCAACGTCAATATTTCATCAGTTCTATTCGTGTCTACATGCAAGAGCCCACTCACAGACAGAAAACTTGATTCCCTGACCCGGAAGTGCCACGATGCACGTTTCATGACAAGGCTTACAGGTTGTTAGCAATTCTACTGCTATTTCATTAATTGTTTACGAAATAAACAACCATGTTTAAACGTCTTGTGCAATGACTGACATGTTCTAGCATCACGAATTGCTTAGTCACACAACGGTTCAAATCTGCACGAATGAGGAAGCGCTTTGAGACATTTACAGATCAGGCTGTTAGCCTACGATTTTTCCGACAAATTACACACATCTTGCTCATTGGCACTCGGCCATTCAGAAGTGTAAATCCACGACCAGTGAGTACAGTTGCTATCTGTAACGCGTACACTGGTTTGTTTCGCTGAAATCGAGTTTACTGTACGAGGTCTGTGAACGATGATGTCATGTCTGTTAACGATGGTGTTTTGTCCGTTAATGATGACGCTGATGAACCTTCAGGAACAGCAACAGCCAGCTGAATCCACAGTGGAATGAAAGAACTATTTCGTTATTCCTGGGGATGCTACAACGATCAAGGTTCGCCCACCTCTTTGACGAACGATTCTGCTAATTACTCGAGGTGTTTCGTTGCTTTTCTACCAGGCTGGAAACGGCATGGATCTCATGATGTAAAGGCTTGTCAGTTTGAATTCTTGCTCCCCGTAAATGACTTTCTTCGAGTCCTGTCGTTTATTAAATTCTTGTCTTATTTTAGAATACTCTAACTAGTAAGCAGCCAAATATATGACGATCCGTCCTGTCGTCGCTGTTTTCGTGAAGACTTGAACCAGCTATACTCTTTAGACACAGTTAGGGTTCTTCCATAATAATTCCTACCCATCATGAGTTCGGGGTCTGCGGTTCTGGGGAATCATTGATTCCAAATTTAAAAAGAAAGTCATTAGGGGTCTTGCTGAAGGTTCATCGAAGATCAAAACTTGAGTAGGTTCTTCACCCTACCCGCTTCTTGTTAGAAACTTCACGGCAATAAAACGTAAACACTCAATATGATCGAATTGGCTAAAAATGACACGCACATTTTATATGTTTTATATTTTTATTGATATTTTTTAAACCGGTGTCGTAGCTGTGTTTGGATTACATGTTGGGAGACCGTTTTCAGCCATTATAATGTTTTGACACCGCTTTTCTTTTCTTTATTAAAAAAACAACATAATTCACTTTTGAAGTGTCTAGCTTGTTTTGGCTGTGAGTGTATTACAGAAACACGAATACCATATGCTTCATGTGCGATCACAGATTCTAATTAGCCATGGGCGGTGATATCAATGAGAGGATCAAGCGTTCTTTCATCAAACTAACACATGGATACAACGTGTGAACCCCATTCATATGTCCGGCGCCATCCTGGGCTGTGATATCAAAATTTAAAAACTACATCATCGTTCTCATGTTTCTTGTCAAGACAGAATTAGCCAACCATACACGCCTGAACAGGGATCAACGTAAATGAGAAAAGTAAATGAGCTTTCTAACAACACGGAAGTACATTAAAAAAATGTCAGCTTCATTGATCTTTGGACAGGATCATTTTGTAGGAGTTTCATCAGTCCCTTTTAATAGCTGAACACATGGATGCTCTCATGGGGAGTAGATTGGACCACCTGTATATTTAAACTGCAATCAACAAAGTGTGAGTAATAGAATCTTGTTTTTGATGCTTTTTTTCAGTGCTGCAGTGTTCCCCCCGCCTGCAAGCGTCACGATATTGGCTGCGTTTATTGGCGCACTGCTTGGTTGGGCTGGGAGGTTAATGCAGTGTAAACAAACAAACACTTTACTGATTTCTGTTGATTGTAATTCCGTCACCAACATGGTAATTACGAAGACAGAGTTTACACATGTAGGGTGCAGGCATGTTACGTTAGTTTTGACACTTGTGCGCAGGTACATCTCCTTGATGAGGTGTTTTGTATATGGTGACCGTGGGTGCACGTGTGGTGGTGGTGTGTATGTGTGCGCGTGTATTTCTGCGTGCGTGTGCGTGTGGATGTGTTTATTTCTGCGTGTGTATGCGTGTGGAGGTATGTGGACATTAGTTCTTTAAATATAATAAACTGCTCTTCAAAATATAGTATGCATCCATGATTAATAGTGGCTTAAACATAAACCCTGGACACTATTCCAGTTATATACATATGGTCTGTAAACCATCAAGTCTGGACCAGACAATCCAGTGAGCGAGGATCTATTCACTTGCGATACTATGACATCAACCAGGTCAACACGCTCGACTACATATCCACCTTGTCATCCCCGAGGCCATCTGTATAGATTTATGTGTTTCTCATGTCCAACATCAACCAGCAAAAGACCGGGAAGTAAAAATATCAAAATATTATCTTTAAAATGTTTTTCACTAAATTTTATCATTTAGATCACTTGGTAATAGTCTTTCTCATTATTAAAAAAAATACTGATTATCCTTTGCTTCGGAATGTTTTTATAATAAATGTAGATGAAGAAAGATCAATCTGACCTGGGATTTAATCCGTATATTAGGGAAAGAGTGTGCCTTTAACATCGAGGGATACCTTTCGACAGCGGCTGGGAGAGCTGAGGAAGAAAACTTTTCAGCATTTCACGTCGGTTTGGTTGGGTTTGGATGCTGCTTAATGCCGCACTCAGCAATTCTCCATCTATATGTCGGCGGTGTGTAAATAATCGAGTCTGGACCAGACAATCCAGTGGTCAACAGCATGAGCATCGATCTGCGCAGTTGGGATACGATGACATGTGTCAACCAAGTCAGCGCGCCTTACCACCCGGTCCCATTAGTTGCCTCTTACGACAAGCATATAGGTTGCTGGAGACCAGTGTTAACCTGGAACCCCCCGAGGCTGTTATGGAAAGACAGTGTATAAACGTACATGCGTGTAGTATTGGGTATGTGTATTGACAGGCATTGTTTGTGTCATGTGATTGTTCACGAACCCATGAAATTAACACGTCTACATGTAAACGCCACAACGCCTTCCATCGGTACCTGTAATTGACTAACTTGTGTTATAAAGGTCTAAAAAATATAGATACATGAAGTACACTTTTTTCTTAAATATTACTATGTTAGTTTATACATAGATTCAATCGGCGTTAATTGATTGAGACTAACCTCAATATGTCCACCCTATGGAGCGGAGCCGAGAGCCCCATTTCCGACGTACGTGCTATCTCCTACAGGAAGAAGCATATGCACAGTGCCCAATCCCCAATCAATCGTCAATAGGTTTTATCGACTGCAAATAAAACTTAATTGTACCGTTGCGCCGTTTCAACATGGCCGCTACATCCATGAAGCATAACGTCTTCCCTGGAAGGTCGCGGTAAACTCTTAATCGCGCCAGTGGCGTTCATTGATGTCGGTGTTACAGTGTACGTGACGGTGCGAGGAGTTTAGACAAGCGGACAAATCAGAGGTAACGATTTAGCTCGGCTGTATAAGCGGACAGTCTGGATGAACGTGAAAAAATACAGAATTGACATTGGCTGGATAATGGTGCGTGTTCTTTCTGATGCTCGGTAATTGACCTAAGACTTACTTTGTAAAGAAAGCATGGCATTGTCGCAAGATGAAAGGGGATGGGAAATCTGTTTGTAACGAGTGTAAAAATGTGAGCAGAGTTACCTTCAATAAAGACATTATTCATCATTACAAAAAATGGAAGAACTTATGTAAACGGTATAAGGTGTAAGATTGTGCCGGGCAAATTAGAAACATCATGACTCAATGTATTTTTGGTGGCTGGCAATTTCGATATTTTTAACAGACTAAAGCATCAGTAATTTTTATCACTTTCTGATAAGAATTTTTTTTTTCTAAAGAATCAAAGACCCCATACCCCTTGGACCCATTCACCCCCAGAAAATCCAATAGTTATTCCTAAGCCCCAGCGATAGTCAGTAATTCTACGTATAACATGAAATTAACATGATATATAATTATACTCGGTGTGACCTGCTCTGTGAACCAGAGATGTGTAGGGGCGCGTGCAACATGAATACTGTGTTCTCTAACTACGTGCTGATTGAACGACACCCCGCCACCTGCCACCACCCCACCACCCCTCTTTTAAACTCCCCACAATACCGGAGCCAATGGCACAATTTCCATCCCATGGTCTAACACTTTGTTTTCATAAATTCCGCACCACAATTATCACACATCAAACCGAAAAGATGCCACGCAACGCCACGCCACGCCACACCATACAACGTCGCACCACACCACCCCACCACATCGATATCAAACCAAACCACATCACATCACGCCATACCGTACATCACCACATGAATCAAAACCACACCACACCACATCACACCACGCCATGCCACACCATACATCACCACATGAAGTCAAACCACACCACATCACATCATCACCACGCCATGCCACACCATCATACATCATACATCACCACATGAAGTCAAACCACACCATACATCATCACATTAAGCCAAACCACACCACATCACATCACACCATACATCATCACATTAAGCCAAACCACACCACACCACATCACATCACACCATGCCACACCATACATCATCACATGAAGCCAAACCACACGCCATGCCACACCATACATCATCACGCCATCACACACCATACATCACCACATGAAGCCACACCACATCACATCACACCATGCCACATCATACACATGAAGCCAAACCACACCACACCACATCACACCATGCCACACCATCACATCACCACATGAAGTCAACCACACCACACCACACACACATCACACATGAAGCTAAACCACACCACATCATATCACCATGCCACATACATCACCATACCACCATACATCACCACATGAAGTGAAGTCAAACCACACCACATCACATCACACCATGCCACACCATACATCACCACATGAAGTCAAACCACACCACATCACATCACACCATGCCACACCATACATCACCACATGAAGTCAAACCACACCACATCACATCACACCATGCCACACCATACATCACACACATGAAGCCAAACAAGACTTCACCACACCACATCACTTCACACAACACCACACACACACCACAACACCACACCAAACCTCACCGCATCAAACCAAACCAAATCAAATCAAATCACACCACGCCACGCCATGCCACGCCACACAATACATTGCAATACCATACACTGCACTACCATACACTCATACCATACATACACTACACTACATACATACCATACACATACACTGCATACTACCATACACTGCACTACCATACACTACACTACATACACACCATACACTACACATACACTACACTACTATACACTACACTACCACTACCATACACTACACTACCATACACTACACTACACTACCATACACTGCACTACCATACACTACACTACCATACACTACACTACCATACACTACACTACCATACACTGCACTACCATACACTACACTACCATACACTGCACTACCATACACTACACTACACTACTGCACTACCATACACTGCACTACCATACACTACACTACCATACACTGCACTACCATACATGCCTACCATACACTACACTACCATACACTTCACACTACCATACACTACACTACCATACACCATGCACTACCATACACTACACTACCATACACTACACTACCATACACTACACTACCATACACTGCACTACACTACTATACACTACACTACCATACACTACACTACCATACACTACACTACCATACACTACACTACCATACACTACACTACCATACACTGCACTACCATACACTACACTACCATACACTACACTACCATACACTGCACTACCATACACTACACTACCATACACTGCACTACCATACACTACACTACCATACACTGCACACATACATACACACTACACTGCACTACCATACACTACACTACCATACACTACACTACCATACACTACACTACCATACACTACACTACCATACACTGCACTACCATACACTACACATATCATACACTGTGCTACCATACACTACACTACCATACACTGCACTACCATAGACTACGCTAATCAAAACTATTCAACACTATGCAGCACTAAACAACACTAATCCTACGCAACACTACACTACACTACACTACACTACACTACACTACACTACACTACACTACACTAACTGCTTCACATTCCGTGAACATCGTGAAATCGGCGAGCTGTACACCATATTTGATTATTGACTCCGTCCAGCTTCATGACGTCTAAAAGTCACTTCAGCTTTTCACTATAACACATATATGTAAAATCAATACAGGGTGAAAAGCTCTTCAGTTGATACAAGCAATAAAACAAAATTAAATTGACAGCTCCTGTAGCAGAACAATCAAGATGCGAGAAATATTGTCTCGGTTTTATCGCGACTTGTTCAATCCCGCAGCGTCAAGTGTATTTGATTTCTCTTCGTATGTGTATATCGTTATAGACTTCCGAGTGGTTATCTTCTCTGTTGGGCTTTTTAACTCGACTCCAGCGTTGTCTTAGCAGAGAAGATGGATTGAAATCCAATTCTCATCATGAATGTTTTTGACCCTATTAATCGAAACATTGCAAGAAAGCACCAATCATGCAACTAACACTTAGTATCATGAAGCTTCATAGATGTCATATATTGCTCAAAACAAGTTAAAGAAGGCCCACAGTTTGAAGAATTATCGAGTGTATGTTCTTAAGCCTCTTTTGAGTAGCATAGAAAGGTTTGGCTCGTTCCCTTTGTCAGTTGACCATTTTGAAACATAAGAATCATTATAGTGTCAGAGCATCGAAGTTTGTTTTTATGAGAAAATTCTATTATCTTGGTGTCCCACACCAAGATAATAGAATTTTCTCATAAAAAACAAACTTATGTTTTACCAGCCGAGCACTAGCTAATAACGACAGTACCAAGCTCGTTAAGTATATTGATAATTAATGGTAGTTACGTGTTATCTTTGCCTTTAAAGGTCGGTAGAAACAATTCACTTTTACTGCATCCTTCAATGACAGCTTTAACGTCCTATAAATTGTGCAAACTTTCGATCCGACAGATAAAATTTGTTTGAATAGTGTAATACCTCTGTCAGCTTGGTTAGCTATAACAGTGAGTGAGTTTAGGTTTACGCCGCACTCAGCAATATTCCAGCTATATTGCAGCGATTTGTAAATAGTCTGGACCAGACAATCCAGTGGTCAGCAGCATGAACATCGATCTACGCAATTGGGATACGATGACATGTGTCAACCAAGTCAGCGAACCTGACCACCCGATCCCGTTAGTCGCCTCTTACGACAAGTATGGGTTACTGAAGATCAATTCTAACCCGGATCTTCACGCAATAACAAGAACAACTTATTGATAATACAGTATCGTGTCAGACGTGTCAGACACGAGTTACTGCCTTTGGGAAAGACTGGGAGGCTCAGTGTTTCAATATATATGCCATATGACGGCCCCTTGCAAAGTGAGATCAGAATCTGGCAGGACAGTGGTCGATAACATGAAGCTCTGTGACGTCAGTTGCTCTGTGACGTCAGATGCGGTGCACAAACTTAACCAAAAACATTCTTGATGTTACTGTTATTATGAATACATTTCTTAGTCCAATTTGGGGCTCAAAGAATTACATTGTGAAAAAATTAGGGGTTTCATTTAAAAAAACACACATTTTGTAGCATTTTACCATTTGCACTGTTTACGTACACTTTGGGTAATATCATAAACCTTGCTGTTTTCTACAACATTACCTTCTATGAAAGCAAGCTTAAAATGAACGCTCCGCCGTTACGTTAATAGTATCACAGGCTATTTAGCTTTGAAGACGAAACCTACTGAATCTCACCCTCCTGTCAACATGGCTGTAAACAAATCCCATACTGTCTCCCAGGCTGTGGATCTCGCGGTTTTGTTGACAGTCTTTATACAAATAATGAGACCAGATAAGCCACACATCCCCAGGCTAATGACACACCAGCCTGCCCAAGAGACAGGCTGTTACATTCATACACAAGATTTATGCAGCATCGATGGTGTACATCCGGGCCAGTGGTTGTGCAGATCTGACTTCAGTAGAATGAACGTCTTCTGTCACTGTAACAGCCAACGTCGACCGTCTTGGAAACATCGTCAGACATCTGAAAGCTAATCTGACAACCCAGTCGATCCATTTTAAAGAAGACATCAATCACTCACTGATTTCTTTATGATCTGTTTGGTATACCGATGGGTTGTAAGGCTGAAATAACAAAGAAAGATGATATCAATGTTTTTATTTTTCAGAAGGCCTGTTAATATTCAAGATATATAAAGGCAACCTGTAAATAATTTATTCTTGGTCAGGTTGGGCTTCAACATTAATGCGCTACATTCTGAGTATTGTTTTAGAGACAGTGGGGTAGTCTTTTGGTTAAAGAATTGGCTCATTGCGCCGGGTATCCAGTTCGATTACCCAGATGGGCACAATCTCTGCCCCCCTTCGCCGTGATTTTGCTGGAATATTGTTAAAAGCGGCTGAAAACCACACCCTTTACCCAATTCAATAAAACAATACCCACCTGATCTTCGATAGTGAAAATCTTGAGCCTCTTACACATATCGATCACAATGCTACAAGTATTCTAAGTATGCATATGATACAGGAGCTACTCTAAGCGCTCTTCCTACCGATGGATTCGTGGAATCGGTTCTGGATTCCCCTTGATGGTGGATTTCAAAGGGGAGGAAATTTTTATTCCATGCCATTCTTGTTTTATTAATATCCTTTGAGAGACAATTTAGTGAGCACGGTATGATCGATATAATTGTTTGGATATCCAGATTATTTTTCAAGAATGAATGCATTCATGTTCGTAAAATATAATTCCATAATTAGTTTAGGGACAGATTATTGTTATACACCACTCGCAGAACTCATTGATGTATACTATTGAAAAGAAGTGGAGGATATTCCATTTTGGAGCGGTATTATTTTGGAACCAAGCTGTGTGATTGTATATAGATTTAGAAAATGTCATTTTTCTTATTCACAACATGTTATGACCTTTGTACAAAGACGCCGACATTTCGCATTTTTCATGATGTGCATGTCAACATGATCGGGGTAAACACTGTGGTCAAAGTGCCCTTCAAATGTGAGATGAGCTTCAAATATCAACAGATGTTAGCGTGAGTGGACAGACAGTTCGTAACTGGCTACACAGACACAACCTGCATACCCGACGTCCAAGTGTTATCCCACGATTCAGGGGCAGTCAAAATACTGCAAGACGTCGTTGGTATCAGCAACAGCAGCGCTGTATCAGTCGTCGTTGGGCAGACGTTATGTTTCAGGATGAATTAAGGTTTACTCTTGTGCTAGGCGCAACAGAGTATGGAGAAGACCAAATGAGTGTTTGGGGTGTCCTGGAGGATGATCCCTGTGACTGACAGAACATCTTTACATGTTCTTCACGGACGTGACACTAAGCAGTGCTACCGTGACACCATCCTGAGCTACCTCCGGCGATCTGATTGGCTAACACATTACACTGAATGAATGTGTTTCTTTAAAAAATAGTTGTACTCGTTTTAAAAATTATTCTTACCAAGATAAAACATCAGAAAGTGACATCTTGGATGATAGACGTTTGATTTCCCTCTCATTTTAGCACGTGCATTTGTTGTCATTTATTAACCAATTTGATTGTGCTGACGACCTAGTTTTGTACACTTCCGGCACAGCAACTCGGTCTTTGGCAATTAAAACCTCCAACAAATGCACCCCCACGGAGAGCACGTGTATATGCCTCCTACACACATAGGAAATATGGACAAAAGCTTTTGATCCCGGTGAGGCCTTTAAAATAGGATATATTGATTGATGTGTGCGTAATTGTCCGGTTTTCGATCATGTCGCCGTATTTCCGTGATGAACCTTTATGTATTAGATAGTAGGGGGTGTTGATACTAAACCGGGGCCTAGTTTATCGGTTTTCTGACCCGCAGTGGGGGCCTGTGCTCACGAGGTGCCATTTGGAGGTCGTTTTGTGCTTCAGGGTGACAACGGAAGAACACAAAGGGCTTGCATTGTTAGTGAGTACCTCCAACATGAGAACATAATGACCTTACCATGGCCGGCACTCGTCCAGACCTGCCATTCATCGAACATGTCTGGATTATCCTAAAACGACGCGTACGTCACCGTCAAAGCCACCGACCACTCTCAACGACCTTAGAGCTGCCTTGCAGGAGGAATTGGTTGGATTGAACCAAGCTGCCATTGGACGTTTGATTAGGAGTATGCCTCGTCGAGTCCATGATTGTCCACTCACGAGCTGCCCGTCGCAGTTGTTGTCTGCTCCACTGTAGACGACGCCGTTGACGTCGATGTTCTGGTGTCAGAATTAGCCGTTGACCCGGGTCTCTTACCTGGGTGTTGTAGACACATTGACGTCGTCAAAGTGTTGCCAGGTACGGTACGATCTGTGAGGGTTGCTGGCTGGAACCTGTGTCGTAGATGCGTGGTTCGACCCTTCGGTCTTGGCGTGGTGTAGGAGTGGGCGGTCACTGCAGGGACGGTCTATACCATCTATAAGTGTTCAATGGTCTTTCTATAGACGTTGGATTACCGGACAGCTTCACGCTGCAAGGCACCAGACTGAAGCATACCTATAACTCTCCAACTGTCCTTTACCCCGGCGTATGGCATGTCCAACGAGGAATCAAGGTGCTTTTGTGTCACCTCCACTTCTTAAGACAGCACTGAGTGGAAATTACATGCGTCTGGTTGTCTGGCCTTTCTATATGAACGTTGCTGGCCATGTTTCATGCTTATTGCAATTCGAACAACTGTTTGG